>NW_003303748.1:915785-1003717 GCF_000142945.1 Phytophthora infestans T30-4 | reverse complement strand
AAATCGCTGCAAAGCACAATCGATCGTACATACAAAAAGCTTCCGAAATGTGTTCAGAATATACAGCCCCGGATAAATCAATATTGATGCTTAAAGTCGCTGTGTACGGTAAAAGTGTTTACAAGGTGTTGCGCATTACAGGAGTAAAGTACAGACCCTCCTGGCACGAGTAATCGATGCTCAATTTGTACTGTAATAGGACTCAACGGTTGTTCATGTTGCTCTACCTATACTAGAGCTGGTAATTTCTAGACTTTCTAGATTGCACTATAGGTACGTGTATGCGTTTACTTAGATATTTGAGTGGCTACATCGTTTGCACTAAAGCCAACTGTACTAACGATAAGGCGTTGATAACATTATAGATATGGCCCTAATATTTTTTTTAATTTAATTGTATTTTTGCATGATGCTGTACTGCATGAATTGAATCTATTAGATTTTTTCAAGCTGCCACTTCAAAGCGCAAGTTCTACTCCGTTGCTGACAGTTGTTTTCGCTCGAGCGTACATAATCATATTTACTGTAAATACGGTCGAGAGAAAGCAACACAATATTTAAATAACCCCGACCAATTTCAGCCATAGATTGCGTCAGTCTTTTCATTTTTTGGGTCGACACAGAATCCTTCCTTCATGCACCAACATGCATAGCTGTCCTCGAGACGTGTAGACTGCTAATCTTGGAGCCCATCCACACTCTTCGAGAAAAAAAACATTATCTAGCTCTACTAAGTCGAAGCGATCAGTTGAAATCCCAGCGGTGTGTGCACCCTGGGGCTGACACTTTTATTTCTTAGCATTATAACACATTTACAGTATTAAAAGGTGCTACGGTAAGTAAAACCAACGGCACAACGTTGCGTCAGTAGCTGGTTGTCCAGCAAGTATTTTACTTCGGAGTAGAATGATTATGGGGACAACATGATAATGGAAAGTCAGATAGAGTATTAAAATAACGATTAGGAGTCCAGCTGCTTAGGAACTAGGACTTGGGCTTATAAAAACTTATAATTCATCGAACAATGACGCTCGTTTTAGGGCCCCACTTCAGAAAAACAATCGCAGAGCTCAGAACTCCAACGGATAGATCACACAGATCGCCATGTCGTCATCAACCGCTCACCGTAAGGTAGCACGGTGTAGTATCCCGGACTGCAACAAGCAGGTCCAGACTCAAGGCGCACGGCGGTGGCGTACGCCGTCGTGGACCAAGCTGCACAAAGCTGGCCCAAAGCCTAGGACTGTGCGTTGCCCATGGAGGTGGCAGTCGCTGCAGCTTTGAAGGCTGCAATAAGCTCGCGCAGTACAAATGATTGTGTTTATCTCATGGAGGCGACCGCCGTTGTCGCGTTATCGGCTGCCACAAACATGTTCAAATCCGCGGCTGTTGCAAGGCACACGCGAAAAGCCTAGTTAAGGGATTTGCGCCAGCAGCAATCGTTGTATGTCCGATATCTGCCACGCGTAAGCTCGATATCTCGGTCAACGCAAGCCCTTGTCAGCAACAAGTCATATTCCCTGTTAAGCAAGACACGCGACCACCAGTCATTAGCCAGGACCCCGCAGTTCGTGTGTTTACAGCTCCGAGGCGTATCGGCACGATGATGGAGCATGATATGTACAAACAGCGCTGTTTACCTGCTCGACCATTTACCAAAGTCGCCGCTTCAGAGGCGCCAGGACTATCACCCTACGTCGCATACTTGAGGAAATAGCTCCAGCTCTTCGTGTAATATCATGTCATCGTTCTCCTGGACAGTTAAGCTCGCGGCACCAACATACATGTGCCAGTAGATTTTAATTTCCAGAGTATAACGCCGCAAGGAGCAAGATGCAAGATGTGACTATTGCCCCCACGGTGCCGTGCTTAGTCAAATTATTCTAACGGGTATACTCACAGCGGCATTTGCGAGAGTCTCGCAGTGAGGGAATCTCGGAGGCATGACCCCTCAGCTAAGCGTACTATGAAAATGCAGCGCATAAGGATGGACTCCTGTTCCATGATATGGTAAAGACTGATTTCGGTTTTGCTTTATTGCTTTATTGCGCACCAAATACTGAATCACAACACGTCAATCTACTTCCAAATCCGTAAGGTAATCACGGCAGCAAACACTGACGACTAGCCACTGAAGAGCGTGAAGTCCTTGCTTAGGAGAACTTCGCTGGCCACACGAAGATTGTAACTGAAGAACCGACAATGTAACCTCGGAATTGTCCGAAATTTAAAGGAAGTTCGAATTTTTACGCTTGTATGTGAACAGGAACGTGTCAGGCAGGGAATGGGTGTGCAGGTGAGCCCCTGGATCCACGATCTTTTTTTATTATTTACAGTAATGCGGCCCGATTTGCACTTTTGAAACTGCAATTCTGACACAGATGCCGCATTTCGATCAGCTGCGCAGTACAACCAAATTGGGATAGATTAACTAACGCAAATACAAGGTATTGCTTACTGATGTAGCACATCGATTACAGTATTTTGACTCCTTAAGGAGGTCCTGATATGAATTTAATTTCCAAGGTATTGTCGTAATAGAGGTTTAAAATGATGTATTTTAAAAGGAGGTAACGATACAGTTGCAGAGGTTATTAGCGTTAAAGCTTTCTTATTGAGGTAATATACTGTACAATTTATGATTAAGGTAAATATTAGAAATTGACTCGTTTTCACAAACATTTACGATTATCCTCTGTCTAAAGAAATTAGTGTTTGATACGATTTCCACCCTCGACTATGTTCTCAAACCGTTTTTAAGTGCTAATGTCTACTTTCCTACTTCCTTGTACGGACTTATCATTGCTGCATTTCTAGCTGATTACCACTGGAAGCCTTTCAATGATATCACTTGTACTTGCTGTCCTCTCAGTACTTCTAACACCTTCAGTGCTACGAAGTTTCAGTTGCAATAATAACACCGCGTGTAAAACGTAAGCAATATTGAATTTTGTTAGACGAAGTCGATCTTATGCTGGGACCGGACACCAATGAAAAAATTTCACAGTACTTCATTCGAGTCCCTAAATCCTGCTGTGCTATTGTACCGGTACGTATTGTGCTTTGCCGACATTTTTAGGCGCTATAACCAGCAGTCCGTCATGCTCCATGCCCGGTGACTCCCTCCACCCCCCCCCCCCCGTTGTTTAGCGAAACGCTAGCTGCATTGTCGTTTCGTAATTTTTGCAAAACACGCCAAAGATGATTATTATCGTGTGAAACGAGCTAAAAGCTACTCCAATGTAGATCTGAAATATTATAGCATTAATAGACATGATTATAGAGCTTCTGGACGTGATAACGTTGTCTAAAATACATTTCTTGCGTATCGAACAGAGCTCATGAGTGCTATGGATGCGAACGTCCGTGTACATACGTTGATAAAAAAGAACTGCAACCTGCTTTAAATCAGCCATACTTAGCTGAACATTCTTGTTTTGCAGGACGCAGTAGCTGTTGTTACAACAACACTGCGCACGACTAGTCTTATTGGGACGATTGTGTGGCCCAGCGCTGTTATCAGCACCTTCGCTACTCTGGTGCAGCGTCTGCTGTCGCACTCTTATTCTCTTCTCCCCGTCCGGATGAATGCACGGTTCTGCTGCTTCAGTAGGTATGACAGGTCTCGAAACATGTTCGCGTATACCTACGTGAGCGTGTTTTTGCCTGTTGCACAAGAAGGATCGTGACGACTAACCTTTTCCAATGCCCTCGCGTACGCAAGCGGGACAAATAAATACCGCAGCACAATCTCTAATATTGTCTTTTAAACTAGAGCGCAATTTGCAGGCCCTATGACGTCGCTTCGTATTGCCCCACTGCGTTGACCTTGCGCATCACATCTGTATTCAAAGCTGTGAGCTTCAGCTTTCGGGGCGGCCTTACGCTTCGTGGTGTTCCTCGTAGTCTCTGATATCTGCGAATAGTGTCCCGATCAGGTTCGTCGAGCTGGCATAACTCGAGGTGCAAATGCTCACAATAGTATCGATTCATCCGCGTTTCTTGAGTACTTTGATTCGCAAAACACATGATTCAGGGTGCGTGCAATCGCAGCAGGTACGGTTCTGGACCCGAGCCTTCTTGTCCTTGAATTGAAGTGCGCTTCCCAAGTTACGGTTCAAAGCCGTATTAGACAAGATAACCACATGTTTTAGCTGTATTGTACATGATACAATAGCTTAGGAACACACACCGGGAGACGTGTTCAAGTACTTACGCAGTTTGCTGAATTGAAGCCTTTCAGCATGGATCGAGTCCGCGCCAATGTAAGGCTTGCCCTTTATATAATCTCACATACAGTTGAACATTGGCCGCAGCGGGAGCAAATCTTCACCAAATGCCATGATAGGATGTGGTGTAGGGGCTCACCGGAATACGTTTATGCAGAATCTGGATCATCGGACGTAGTTTACAAGCTCGGTCCGTGACGGCACGTGTATCCGCATAGCTGCTGAAGTGAGGCTAAGCGACACATGGGCGAAGCGGTCGCATGCCATAATCTCCCGAAGCACCGGGCGCCTTCTTTTGCCAATTCTCCAGTGATGCAACTGGTCTGGAGGAGACCAACGCATCGTCCGATAAAACAGTTGCAGATGTTGAAGCTGTATTACGCTGACGTCTTTCGGGCTCAATCTAAGATAGACCAAATATTACAGTAAATCTCTTTTTCATAAATTCTAGTGTTTACTTACTGCTGTTAGCCTCTCGACCAATACTCACAGGCTCATGCTCATCACGTGATAGTGCTACAGTCACTTTGCATGCGCGCAATTGGAATCTCAGCTTGCGTTACAGAGTAGTCTTGTGCTCAAAGCCTGCTCTTCGTCTTGCCTGGATGTAGGCGTGTTAGTTGAAGAGCTCGAACGAGAGCTTGGACGATCACCCAAGCTTCTTTTGCTCAGCCTAACGGACACGGAACGCGATTATGTCGTCTATTTGGCGAATAACAAAATGAGAGAGAGAGACAGCGAACTGGTTTTAATGTCTCGAATTGATTATATTATCAGATTTGCACCAAGAAGTACCCTTACCCAAATCTATATTTGTGGTTTTCGTGGTAGCCATGCATCTAATCCGGTGCGCTAGTTCTCTCGGCTCTAAGACTGAGAGTATACCGCTAAACCTTCGTTTCTATACCCCCAGATATAATTCTGCGCGATAGTTTGAATTCTGATAATTTTAAACTTGCTTTAAACGCTTTTATAACTTCTTGGAAAGGGGCAGTGGGCTCACTTGCTGTTGGCTTGGTTTTAATATTGGCTGACTTGGAAGGAACGACCCTTCAATTTGCGAGAGTGTCCGTCCGTCGCGTCTGACGTTCTGACTAAATACCCATGTGTAGTCGTTGTTTCTATCATGAGGGGACAGCATTACCATGGATAAAGTAAATGAATGTTATGGGTGTGTGGCCAGCGGAGGTAGCAATATACTTTACTGGAATGTTGCTAAGCGAGCGGACGATTAGAACGTCGCTAGACCACTACGTAGCGGTATGCATAGACGCCACATAAGTGCCCAATGAGAGTAGCAGACTATATACGGATCATCAGATCACTAGTATTCACTATGCCTGCCCGACTGGTACAATGTGTACATTTAAAACGGGTACGCTCGGGGCTCGAGAATAGTGTGAAGAGTACGACATGTGCTCGCCATCGCACAGTCAAATAATGACGGTTTGCAGCTTCCGTGATGATAACGGCTGCATGGAGGTCGCCGATAGCCACGCATGTCCACAGGGGGTATTTTCAAAATCGTCAATTAAAATTGTGCCCCTTTGACCGAAAAGAGGGAATCATGAGAATTTGAAAAGCGAAGTGGCGATTAAACTTTCTGTTTGTATTTGCATCAAGATTTGGCACCCCTTTTCACATCCCAAGGTAATCGCTAATAATAACCTACATCTGCTTTAATAGGTCCCCCTGGTAGAATTTACTTCATTTTCAAGGAGTACTTATGAAAACTTCAAAAAGGTGTTCTCTACCTTTTCGGAACGCAGTACATGTCTGTCGATAGCGCAGAGGCTTTGGCGCCGGGAAATCGAGAGGAGGACGGGGGGGGGGTCCGTGAAGAGAACGATATGTGTGCCCCCTTGCACAAGCAAGTAGCGACTCAACAGCAAGATACATTGTACTAAGGTCGATTAAAAAGGCATCTTGCTTGCTCCCAGCTACAGCCTCTTTGAAGAAGCTTCATGTTTCAGGGGCGTTATGTGGGGGGCATTGGCAATCAAAAGGCTGTTTGCTGCGGTGACTGTTTCTTAAGGTCAGTGCGAAGATACAGAGCCGCATGATGTTTGCCCAGTCCAGCTCGCACATTGCGGGTTCTAACCGGCAAGAATGATTGGTGAATCGGCTCTCGTTTCCACACGATATTGCGTCCACGAAAACAGGAAAGCCGCTACCGTATTCCGCTACGGAGCGGAATTCTGCTTGGTAACGACGGCTCGCTCAGGTGATGGCCTCGCCTTCGAGTACCACCTGACCAACATATTTGACGATTAATACCCTTGTGGAATTCGCTGAGGCGACGCAACACCTAGCTCAACTCTCGGTTCGACTAGATCCGGTGGGAAGCGTGGCTCGAAGCGGTTGCCGCAAGTGAACCCAAGTAGGCAGTTGTTTTCGCCGCAAATTATGGCCGTATTTGCACTGATGCATCCAGTACATAAGTTCCTACGCTGGATATACTGCACACCTCGCAGTGGCATTTCTCGATGACGTTCTCCTGCGAGACAACTGGGAAGGAGTGCGCCGCTGAAAAGTCGCTTAAGTTTTGGTAGACGATATCCGCCGACCACTCGTGCGAAAGGATAAAGCTATTGCTATTCCCGATTGCTGGAAGCTATTTGCGCATTGTGGCTGATGATGCGGTCGCGTCACTTGGAAAAGCCTAAACCAGGCAAGGTGCACGGCTCTGCTGGTCGTGTCGGAGTCACGCTAGTGGTGATGCATTGGTACTGGAGCGTGGCGCTTCAGCATTAGTTTCGAGGCAAGTGAGTTTAGGCTAAATAATGAGTAACTGTGAGGGAGTGTGAACGCGCGGTGGTTTTCAACCAGTATGCATTTCGTAATGTAGGCTGTGCTTGCCCGCCTCACAGAAGTTGTTACTTTGGACGTCGTATTGCGCTGCGTAAAATGACGGCAGAGCCGTCGCGTAAACTGTACGTGCGGATCTCGAGGAGTATACATTTTTGGAAATTCACAGGCGCTGCAATCCCTGGTAAAATAAGTGCTCGATGAGATGGAGGAAGCCCTCGACGAACAGTGTAATGGTCCACTCCCCAATTACACAAGTAGGTAAATTCTTTTACAAAGGTAGGTAGGTAGAAAAGGACGCAGTTAGCGCGTGCTGCATTGTCGCTCTCTGACTGGATAAAAAATAAAACAAATAAGCCAGTCAGGAGTCGATCTGCATATGAGTGGTTCTCAGAGGTCTAGGTTTCCCGCCCTGTTTAAAAATAAAATCAGAATCTATTATATTAAGAGTTAAGTCTATCTTGCTTGTGAGCTCCCTCATCGCTACGGGTACGCTAGTGGCGGTAGAAACATAGCCCGTTACACCTGGTAGCACTATGTAGTCCTTCCGACGACCAAGACCAAGATGCAGCACGGCTTGACTTCCGGTTCAACCGGAACAACCATGGAGCACGACAACTCCCCCACCTTACCCGCGCTGAGTGAGAGGCTCTCCACCGCGGTGTCCGGACAAGTTATCGTGGTGTCGATGCTCAGCGCAGCGTCCCCAAAACAGCAACGTCAAGCCACTCAATGATTCATGATACAAGAGCTCACTGAAGCCAAGCAGCGAGGACAGAATCCCTCACGCTCCAGGAACGACGCCGTCAAGATGGAAGCCTCGACGCACTCAGACACCAGTCCAGACTGACTGCCGCTGAATCGGTAGTTTGGGGAAATAGACATCGCCATCGCCATCGCCTCGAGATTGATCGAGGCGCCGTCGGAAAAGGTGAATTTGTTCTATCCCCCGGCTGTCCGGGAAGCCAAAGAGTAGGCCCTCGGCAAGTTTGTCGTAGATCCACAGGCGTTTCTCACTCTGGAGGCTCTCTAGAGTGACCTACGTCTGGCTGTCGAGCCCCCACAGGATGAATCCCGTGTTCGAGCCCAAATCTTTGCTCTCAAACAGGGTAAGATGTCTATGCGGGACTATGTTCAGAAGACTCGACACTTCTCCTCGTGTATTACCACGAGCCTCATCGACATAAATTCTAGCTCTGTTAATAGCGCTTGTGAGTCCCGTTTTCTTTGCGATATCAGCCATCAAAATCCGATTTTCATTCTAAGTACGATCAGCTGCTGCACCCACGCCATAATTACAAACAAATTAGTACGAAGGTGCTCAATTCAATTTTACAGGTAGCTTGTTCAAAAATAGGATTTTCTTACGGAAACGCAACTCAAAGATCGCACCCGTACTGTAACGGGGTTGCACGCAAGTGGCTACACATGGCCACTTGGTTACGAAAGAGGTTTTCCACATTGGTGTGAGATACACTAATGGATACATTTGGCAGACTATCGGTCTGCTTGCAAACAAGGCAAAGTCAATAACTTTAACCAATTAGAATAATAGGATTCTGCCAACCATTCGCTGATAATTCCTTTCATTTTGAAAATTTGATTAGGAGGTTAAGAGAACAAACAAACAAATAAACTGTTCTCATGGTTACCAGAAATCGGCTTTGCTTTCCTATTTAAGTGAATCGATACTTTCGGACGAAAGTTTAGTTAATTTAAGTGAAACGCACCTTACGCTTGCGCTAACGTGTAAGCCGAAGTAGTGGGCTTAACCCTTCCGTCACTAAGACTTGATAAGGAAGCATGTGGTTTTTTCCACATGCTTGATAATCAAGCATGTGGGGATCGTCATAGAATGGGCGTTTAGTCCGTTTAGTCCCCGGTGTACAGGGCTTGGGGTCCTAACTGTAAAGAGAAAGTTCCGTGGAGATACGCTGTCGTAAAGACGGTGCTTCAAACGAGAAGACTCTGAGCCATCCATTCATTGAAACGCGGGACCAAGATGCCTCCCCGCCGCGTCACGCGCGCTGAAGCGGAGGCGTTCCTGCGTCGTCTTGACGGGAAGGAAGGCGCAGAACGCGCCCAGCTGCTTGAAGAGCACCGTGCGTATGTCGACGGTACGCGTGACCGCGATGCTGACTTTGGCGACGACGTTGCGGGTGAACCGCTTGTTTCAGCTCCTACGTCAGCAACGACAGGAAGACGGCCTAGGATGACAGTGGCTTCACGCAAGCCTCCTGCTCCAGCTACGTACCAGAAGAAGGGCGCACTAGTGGGGTACTACAATTTGCTGGCAAGAGCGCCGCGATTGAAAGGGAAGGCGCCTGTCGCAGCATTGTATGCAGAAGAGCTTGCTGCCGATGCTGCTTCTGCTGATGAGGATGGGAGTGACAACGGAGATGAAGAATACGTGGAAACGGGAAAAGACCAAGTAAATGACGACGCTGAGTTTGACATGGCGACAGCGGCAGAGATAACAACACCGAAGAAGGCGGCGAAGAAGAAAAGACCGGCAAAGGCGACTGGCACGACCAAAGCAAAAGGTAAGCGTAAGCGCGCAGCATCGAAGAGCTCAAGAGCTGACAAATCTGCGCGGACAACAAGTTTACACGTCGCTGCTGATGACGAAGACGACAGGTGAGGAGATTATGCGTTTTGCGTACGATGTGTTTCTCACAGAACGTTAACATGATATTTAAAGATTAACTCAGAGATTTAGTTTCAAGATGATATTCTATTATTTTTTCCCGCTTAAGTACATTTCTAGGAAACTCTTTTAATTAGGGCGTGGTCGCGGCAGCCTCCATCTGTAGGTGGAGGCTGAATAGTTCCTCCAGTTGAGGTCGCGTCGTTCTCCACCTCCATCTGGAGTATCTTACCTTTCAAATCATCAGCAGTCAATCAGGTTAGACCTATTCTCAACGCCGTCTACGCAATACGCAGTCATTTCCCCACCTGAGCCCCAAAGACACTTTAATAGAAAAGTCATGAGGCGTCGCCCTTCCGGGCTGTATCAGCGGCGATCAGTACAGACAAGTGAATCTGGATCTTCGCGAACTAGTCAACCGCGAGATCCGTCAATGGAAACAGGAGTCTCACAACCTACGCCCGAAGGCGTCAGCGAAGAGGCGTTTGCGTGGACAACACGTGCAGCTGTTGCTCTTCTTAGAGCTCGTTTCGTCAATGGCGTATCGGTTCGGTGGTGCAAAGAGCTCCGCTCAGCTAAGAGCAGCCTGGATCATGGTTGCAGCTGAAGTTTCTCGTCTTGGTGGCATAGGGGTGAGCCCGACACAGTGTAGATCGAAGGTGGAGTGTATTTGTCAAATTATTTATGTGCTTGGCTTGTGCTAACTTGCTGTTGCTTTTTAAATATGCGTAGATTAAACATATGTAGAAACAGTATACAGAATATCGCGTTGATCAACGTGACACCGGCAACAGGACTGAGATTCCCCTTCCCAGCTACGGGACAATGTGTGAGGTGTGGGGAAATATGACAGGCATGCAAAGTGAAGCTTTCTATTCAAGTGATACACGTCTACGACAACAGCCGGTGCCTGATAATACTGCGGAAAATGCTGCAGACAACACTGGCGATACGGAGGGAGGAAGCAGCTCGTCAGGGCAAGATGAAGCGGGTATAGGGCGACAGAGAGCAGGTAGTGCCACATCGTCAAGCGATCGTGGTCAAGGCTGGCAAGCTATTCGCCCATCAAAGCGTCACAAAACTGTGACACTGGCGGAAGGCATGCTAGCCGTACATGACGGCATGCTGGAAATTGCAGAAGCCTTTACAGCTTCAAAAGCACCTGCTCCACCAGCCACTACGAACACTAACAATGAGATTTTGCGGTCGCTGCATACATTGACGGAAAGGGTTCAAGCGCAAACAAACATACTCACTCAATTAGTCCACATGGTCACTGCAGCAAACACCGATACCAGAAACCAGCAACACCCGAGCCTGAACAATAAAACTTCAACGCAGCAAAGTTAAGATTTCATTAACAAATAATGCCAGCAATTCCGTTGCGCTTTTCCTTTCCAATTTTGCGAAGTATGGTGGCGTCTGCAGTGTAGCGCTCGTCCACCACCACCATTTCATTTTCAGAGGTCTCAACAAATGATGTTATCTGTGTGTCATCGTTCAATTCCAGCATCAAATTGTGAAGGTCAATCGTCGCCATAACCACGTGCATCATTTTAATCAGTGTCTTCTCATCCATCACAGTTTGCTATACACGAAAACGGCCCTTCCAGAGTCCAAACGTGCACTCTACTGCCATGCGAGTGCTCGAGTGAAGAAAATTGTACCGACGTTGCTGCGAATTCAACTCCCCACCTTCTTCCCGCTCTGCAAACGGTACCATAAGATATGGCAGCAATGCGTAGCCAGAGTCACCGATGAAATGAGTGCCAGCAGGGATAACTGAACAAGCATTGCGTCCAATTAAACTATGCTTCCAGCATTTACTATCAGACCTGGAACCAGGACGAATCTCCACACTCATGAATTTGTTGCTGGCTGATACTATAGCTTGAATATTTATAGCAGGATAGACTTTTCGACAGTAAAATCCTTAATAGTCCTCCGGCCGATCTATTTGGAGCAACGATCCGTCGCCTGCCCCAACTACACCAGGATACCCACGACGCACCATGAAATCCTTCTGAACTGCATCCCAACCATCTAGATCACGAGAAAATGACACGACCTCTTTCGAAACTAAATACAAAACGCGAGCAACTTCGTCCACGATGTCAATCACGTAGCTTTTGCTCATTCCCATTCCTGTTGCAATTTCGCGGTAGCCACCAGACGACGCGAAAAAGTAGAAAGCTGCTGCAATTTTTATCTCGTACGAGTGCTGCTTGACCACAGCGTTTGCGAACAAAATACCACGTAGCTTTAACAGCTTTGCAATAGCAAGAAACGACACCTTGGAGCACCGAAGATGCTGTGGAAACCACCCCTCACAAGTAGAGTCACAGAGCAACCTCTCGAAATGTAACACAGTCACAGTTCGTCGCTGTAGTACCTCATCCCCGTGCCGACTGCATGCGACCAGAGCGACTACGTTGGCAATGAGTGCTGCGAAAAGGAGAAGCACGTCCTCTCTGTCCATTGTTCTCTATTAACTCGATGTTTATCCAGCCTCCTCCGCCTTTGGAAGGTGGAGGAAAATAATGACATAATCCTCCTGTTGTGGTATCGAGAGGTAATTTCACCAGTCAATTAGAAAACTTTAAATTTCTCCTGTCGAGGCATTCTCCGGATGAAGAACTGACGCGACCACGCCCTTAGGTTCTAAAACAGTAGTAGTGATGGCAGGCCTTAATACTGACGAGTACTTGCTCTAGTATTTCACTGATACAAAGTCCATCGAGATGGAGAACTATAAACGGTTGCAGTTGTTTAAAGTTGATAGAGCGAAATCAATTGTTCTCTGCCGATAGCCTCGTCCTAATCACGCGTTTCACAAACCTGTAGCCTGTGACGCTATATAAATGCGCTCAGCAGTGCCAACACACAACACCAACCTTGCCTCTCACAATTGTCCCGGACTCAATTCCACCTCTTATTAGTAATACTTCAGCTAGTCGAACTTTAACGACATATGATTGGTGGATTTAAACCGATTTCGCAATCTTTAAAATATATAATTTCGTATTAGCTAATATTAACTTGATATTTAATAATATAATTTTGTCTAAGAAGAAAATACTAGATGGTATTATCACTAAATTAACCTCGCTATTTGTGGAGCTACCATTAGCCCCGGTTAAAAAGCATTATTTTGTCCCAGAAGAAAATTTTAGGTAATATTTTTAAATTAACTGATCTACCAGGTGATATTATCACAATATTAACTTCCCGATTTTGGAGTTACCATTAACCCCTGATGGTGGCCTCCCTCGAAGAGCTGACGGTAGCGGGTATCATGGCTGGAATTATCGCTGGCCTAGGGCTTTGAACTGGAGAAGACTCTTCCATCAGTTTGCTCGCTGCTTACAGGGAGACAAGGTCCACGAGCAGTGGGCCTCGAAGCAAAATCCAGCATTAACCCCCCCCCCCCCGAGCGCGAAGGGGCTTGAAGCCCACCGTTTGCCGAAACACTGTACACGATAAGTTTAATCTTCATGATTGACTCCAATAGTATATGCAATACGAAAATTAACATGTATCAGCCAAAGTCAGGCTATACCTTGACCCTTACATATCGTGAAGTCGGTAACGTGTATTAACCTGAAAAGCGTGTATTGTTGATACACGTTTTTAAAGAAAAGTGTATGGGCGGTGCAAAGACGACGCAATATCATCAAACAAGAAAATAGGCTGTCCATGCAAATGTGGAATTTTAGAGACTGGTGTCATATGGTAATCAAGCGCCTAATTACATACCCAAAGCAAGTTAAAAAGAGCGCTGGATGATGTGCAAGTGTGCAACTCTGTCTCTCTGCGTGCCCCTTTGTGATGCTGATCAGCTCCGTCATTACTTCCGGACTCACTCAACTCCTGTGACGCGCCCAGCGCTGTCGACAGCTTGCCGGGCTGATTTTCGTGCGCGTATGCTGTCTCTTTCCTTCGCAGCGGGCCTAGGAATCAAGGTGCCGAGCTTACAGTGCTTGCGCAAAATGTCAAAGCACGTGGCTGCCTTGCCCTGACTTATGTGCTTGATTTTATTGCAGAGAAACACCCGTGCAGCATCAGCGCTCTTTGACGCAGTCCTCAGCTTGCGTTCTGCGCAGTAGAATGAGGTCTCCCCTCCGCGCGCCTCATCAGCACATTTTAGAACTAAGCAAACTTTGCAGGCGCGCTGCCTGAGTTTCCTAGTAGCCTCAGAGTTGCCTTTCCCCCATTCATCCGTCTATACAGGCACATGCTTAATGGCAGTCCGGCGAGTTTTAGTTGGTGTTGGCTGCATGGCACGGTGCAGCAGCGTTTCCTTCCAGTCATCGGGTTTAAGCTGAATTAGCTCCAGGTGAAGCCGCTTCAGAAATTGCACGTGTGACATCTTGGGCTTTCCGTCTGCAGCACGGCGGCAGTTATACAGAATGAATGCGTTGATGATGGCGAGGTCTATCAGCCCCAGAAACAACGTTTTGTAGTATTTCTTGTATCGGCAAGTCATTTGAAGAGAGTTTCTAATATCAACATTGTACGTTACCACTCTGGCCCACTTAAGAATCGACAGTTTGATTTATCCTCATTGTAATGTGGTCCACATTTGACTTTTTAATTGGACAAAATATTGGTATATATCATGTGATTGGCCACAAGTTTCGGGTTTTCCATGTGGCATCGAAATTAGCCCAAAAAACCTCTATACGCGGATCAGTCTAATGCAGCCGCAAAGTACGCTAGACATATATCACGTATATGAACATGTAGGAAACTGTCTCCGAAATAAATGGATACCCTTTTCTATTAATATCGTAAAAAAATGATGGTACTGCGCTAAAAAAACTGATGCTACCCAAAATTGTCGACGCAAATTGAAGCTTTGCATTCACAATTTCAGCTGTTATTGACAGACAATTATATCACGCGAAACAGGAAAATCTCAGGATTATTTTGAGGTATGGCAGCTCCCAAACAAAAAATCTGGAGAATATTATGGCTTGAAACCCAAACTGTCGATTCTTAAGTGGGCCAGAGTGGTACACATTAGCCCATTTGAATAAAGTTGTACATACACAAAAGTAGAACTTACGTCTGCAAACGTAGCTGGTCATATATACATCTACTCCTCCCATTTACGTCTGGTAATCCTTCACCACCCTTGGTGCCATCACCTCTGTTGCTCAGCTGTTTGCGGATCACGTCGAACAATCCGGTCTTGTTGCCCTCTACCTCCAGTCGCAAGAATGTGCACGCCCTGGTTGTCGTACCAGGGTACCGCTTTCATAGCTGGAACATGAAGTGAGTCTGCCACCTGAAATGTTCCTTTCACGATGTCCTTGGGTCGCTTATTCGACACTCGCCGTCCGTTTTTTATTTTTGGAGGCCAAATAGCTTCACACAGGCCTTGACGGTTCATCATGATTGTCCCGATAGTGTAAATGCTCATAGCCAAAAGCTGCATTGCAAGAACGACCGTCGTATAGAATCGGTCTGTAACGACCAGCCGGAATAAAGCAGGTCCCGTAGTTCCAAACACGTGACGAAGATTTCGCACCACAGCTGCAGGTCCAGCTTTTTTCTTTGAGATCTGTTCCTTCGCCTTGCATCTGACGCTTTCCACAGTAGACCGCAAAGCTGTATTGGACAAATTATGAATCGGAAGAATAGTATTAGACACGATAAGACAGCTTTGGAACAGCAACAAAAAGAGCGTGCCCAATGGCACGCTCACACTTACCGGATACAGTAGAACAGCAAAGCATAAACAGCTTTGCTCCCCACTTGTGTGGTTTGTATTTCATAAAGACTCTCATTCGATTGAAAGTTGACCTCAATGAAAGCATCGCTTTATCGAAGGTCATAACTGGAGGAGGTATATAGTTGGCTTGAAATGTCTCCTGCAAGATGTCCACGATAGGACGTAGCTTCCACGCGCGATCGGTCTGCGCCCGTGTGTTATCGCTATCACTAAAGTGAATATTTCGGAAAATGTGTGCAAATCGATCACACTTGCGGTATGCGCTGAAGCAGCCACGAGGGATTGCTCCTTCATCTGTGGTCTTCCAGTGGTGCTCGAAGTTCTCCTTCTTTGGCGCAACAGTACTTGCAATAAGGCAGCCGATGGACACACAAATTTCTCGGCCGGATAGGTTAGGTGTGCGCTCGAGTGCCGCTTTTATTTGCTCGTGGGTTTAAACCTGGAAGTCTATGTGTTTCCGACTGCGACTTTGCTGCTTTACATGCTGTGAAGCCACTCTCTTGTCGAGTTTAGCCTAAAAATAGTCTTCACTAGCATTAGCAATCGTCTCCCACATATCCGGCAGTGCAAGTCGAAAAAATACACCAGCAGGCGTTTCAGCAGCATTGAGTGCACCAGGAGTAGGTCCGTAGCTCCCGTCGTAGATTCCAGGATAGTCCTCAGACATCCAGTTAGTAGGGCGCGCCTCTTACCGTTCGTCCATGTACGAATAGGGGGTCACGTTGCTTGGATCGGTCCAGCTGTTAACCCCCCCCCCCAAAGCGAGCGGATTTCGTTGCGCCTATTTACCGAAACCCCATACACGTTATGGATAGTGGGTTACAATAGTAAGACCCAGCTATATTTTATCGTGTATTTAACAGAGTCGGTACAGCGCCCCACCCCTAGGGTCTTCATTTCTCGATATCGTGTATCAGGTATACTAACATGTCTGCACTGTACGCGATAACGCTGATATCGTGTCCTGAGTGAGCAAAGACAACACAACATTTGTACAAAAACACATCTAGCGGGGAGTGACGGGTCATATTTTTGTCGATATTTAGAGAAGGATTCCACATGGCGATCTGCACAAAAAAAATATATTCAAAATAAGTTATATTTGAAGCCGGAACATGTGCTCTGACGACGATCTCACTAGATGCCGTCATCGTTGGTGTGTGGTTGCCATCCCGAACGACCCTGAGAGGAAACACTTTCGATTTCAGCTCTAGACTGCGACTCCGAGTCGCTGGCATCAGAGCCACCGTCACTTGCAGCGCGTGCGGGCTTCCGGGCTCGAATTTTGCGCTTGCGTCCTGATTGAGGGATCATAGTCCCATTTTTCCAGTGTTTATGCCAGATATCCCAGTAAGAAGTAGGTTCGCCTTTGCTGCAATGCTTCACCTTGTTGCAGAGGAATACGCGTGCGGCTAACTCGTGTCTTGATGTTGTTTTCAGCTTACATTCAGCACAGTAGAATGTCGTTTTACCTCCTCGAGACGTGGCAGCGCCTTTTAGCACCGAACAAACCTTGCACGCACGCTGCCTACGCTTTCTCGTCTTATCGGAGTTTCCTTTGCGCCACTCGTCGGCCTGTACAGGCATGTGCGCCGCTCGAGCTTGTCGTGCCCGCGTTGGCGTCGCGTGATGCCCGCGGTGGCGAAGAAGCTGCACCCAATCTTCCGGTAGCAACAGACAGAGCTGTAGATGAAGCGTCTTCAGAAAAGTCACGTGGGAAACCCTTGGCTTCCCGGTTGCCGCGCGATGGTAATTGTGCACGATGAAAGCATGGATGATAGCCATGTCTATCAGTCCCAGAAAAACAGATTTGTAGTACTTCTTGTAGCGCCGAGCCAATTGCAGTGAATACCTAATAATACGTACAATACATGTTAAAACGATGACTTCAACGTGTATATACAGAATATGAATACTTGCCGTTGTAGACGTAACTGGTCGTGAACGTCGACTCCGCCCATGAAAGTCTGATAGTCTTTAACGATCCGTGGACACATCAACTCTGTCTGATCTCCAGCTACTGGATTCCTACGTACGATACGGTCTGGTACTGCACTTCCTCCAGCAGCAAGCAGATACACCGCTTGATTATCCCACCAACGGACGGCCTTGATCGATGGCACCTTTTGGAGGGTGGCTACGTCATACGTTCCTTTGACGATCTGTGCTGGTCGCTTCTTTGATTCCTTCCTGCCGTTTTTAGTCTTCTTTGGTAGAATTGCTTTGCACAGCCCCTTTCTGTTCGTCATTATTGTGCCCAAACTGTAGAAGTGCATGGTCAGCAGCTGCATAGCCAGCACGACAGAGGTGTAAAACCTGTCGGTGACTATGAGACGTCGCTCAGTTGGTCCGTTGACGCCAAAGACTTGACGTAAGTTCCGTACGACTGCGGCAGGTCCCGATTTTTCATCACTGGGTGTGCTACTGTCTTGCATTTGTTGCTTTCCACAATAGACTTCAAACCTGTAATATACACAATAGTTCAAAAGGTTTTAGCATGCCGAAGACACGATAAGGTAACTTTGAAACAAAAAAACAAAAGAGCGTGCCTTCGGGCACGCTCTTTTCCTTACCTGATGCGGTATGCAGACTTGGAACAGCACAGCATAAAAAGCTTTGTGCCCCAGCGATGGGGCTTGTCCTTCATGAAGATTCTCATCTTGTTGAACGGAGACGTGCACGGAAGCATCGCTTCGTCAAACGCCATTATTGGAGGTGGGATGAAACTGGCCTGAAATGTTTCTTGCAGCACGTCAATCACCGGGCGGAGTTTCCAAGCTCGATCGGTATGCGCTCTTGCGTCAGCATTGCTGCTAAAGTGGAGATTCCGCGAGATATGATAGAAGCGATCTCTAGTCATAAATTCGTTAAAATAGCCACGAGGAATAGCACCTTCATCTGTAGTCTTCCAATGGTTATCAAACCTCTCTTTGTTGGGAGCTATGGTTCTTGCAATAAGTAATCCAAGAAAAATAGCAATTTCTCGTCCTGAAATGTCCTTCGTGTTCAGCAGCTTAGTCTTTATGATATCCGGAGGTGAGACATGGAAATCAGGCCTTTTCAGCTTCCTATCTAGCTGCTTGGCGTGTAGACTCTCCACTCGCGCGTCCAGGTTCTCCATAAAGTAGTCGTTACTAGCACCCGCAATTCTTTCTAGTAAGTACGGCGGGACGAACTGAAAAAATGCACCAATTGGGGTCTCGGCAGCGCTCAACGCTGCAGCAGTTGGTTCATGTTCACCGCGAAATAGATCCGGATAGTCAATATTTGTCCAATCATCGCGACGCATGTCGTAGGGTTCATCCATGTATGGGTAAGGCGTCTGATTGTGTACTGGAGACCACCCGTTCTCCTTCATGTCGGCTAAAACATCAGCCTTGAGGTTGCCACGTGCAATCTCGTGAACACCACCTACTGCTTCAAGTAGAGACGCATCAAATGGAAGCTCAGGTGGGACGACATCTTCATCTTCAATGCTGGGATCAGGCTCAGCGAGCTCCAGCTCTTCATCATCGTCGTACACCGAGAATCCTTCCCCCTCCTCGTCCGAATCAAGACTTGCAAAGACATACTTGTCATCGCCGGGCGTTACAATGTTAGGATCGTCTGTTAAAAATAAACATGATAGTTGTTATTATCATGTATGTGTATCATGTATACAAAGGAATTGTATATCGTGTACATACACGTTTGAACCTACCAGATAAAGACGAACAGGAAAACGCAGCGTTCGATGCCGCGTCCACGCGATCGCCGTCTGCGGACTGTTGCACATTTGTGGGGCTTTGCGGAGAGTCGTTAGAGTCATCTGACTCATCAGAAGACCCAAACAGTTCATACAGATTGCGCCTTGAAGTGGTTGGCACAACTGGAAAAATACAACGTTGAAAAGAGTTAGCTACAACACCTTCGAATTGTATGGATGGTACAGTAAACGTACCGGGTGTGTCTGGACTTGACGAAAATAAAGCATCGATATCGTCGTCAGCTTCATGCGGCGAAGTAGTAATTAGCGGTGCACTGGAGTGAGATTGCATTGGAGAGCTGGGGTGCGTCTGTTGTCGTACTGGGGTGGTTGAGAGTGGCTCTTCACGCACTGTACTAACTGCATAATACACGATAGTGTTAGACAGGTACGGTGTAATGTACAGGCGTTGTAAAATATACCTGTTGGAGGTGTTGTAGCGTCATCAGGTGGAGTGGCTCCATCGTCTTGCCTCGAGGATGCGTGTGTGGCGTCGTCGGTCTGTCGTTCATCTTCCTTTTGCCTCGCAAGCTCATCTATAAACGCGTCAACGGTTAGGCTCAAGTTTTCAATACATCATTAGAATAAACAACTAAACAAGGTCTAGTCGATCCAAATACGACATCAGCTCCTTCTCCCCTACAAAGAAGTCTATTCCGCGGACGTCTGTCTTGCTTTTACCGGGCTTCAGATAGGTGTGGTCATTTGAGAGGCCTGTAGGAGGCTTGGAAGACCAGCCTTCTTGCCGTAGTTCCTTCCACCGCGCCCGAAATCCCGACATCTGACTGGGAGCGGGAGTTTTCTGAAATGAGCGCCAAAATGAGTGGCGTTGAAAATCCCTGCAGTTTCTTATATTGATTTGGCGTGAGCCACATATCGCTGAGTTTCCTCTAAATTTTTATTTTATGAAAAATTGTGCAATGCACCGCCTGCGCACACCGCACCAGGAAGGATGGGGATCAGGCTTCACATACCTATCCCTCTTTGGCTTAGCGTTTGTATGACCGTATACAAAAACAAGGTGAAAAACTAGCAGATCATTTATGCACCATTTATCGTGTATTATACAGGATAAGCCCTCCCTACGAAACGTGTATAATACAGGCCGTCGCTTTGGGGGGGTTAAACTTCATATGACTTAGTAACGTACTGCATACATTGCCCCGCCAAATATCAGCCACCCCGCCAGCTGCATAAAGCAGCTCCGGGTCAAAAAGCAAGTCTGAGTGATTTTAGCACTGTCGGCAGCAGCTACAGATGGTCCCATATCCTCATCATCACTGGGTACCGATGCACCTTCACTTTCATCGTCCGAATCGAGACGCATGTAGTCGTTTTGGTTCTCACTGGCTATTAAAATGTTTGGGTCTGTTATAAAGTGTACAATACACAATAACATCAGTAACGTGTATCTATATCGTGTATGTACATCATATCCTCAGAATATATATCTGGGAGATCCTCCTTGGTTACCGCGTTCGTCACAACGTCAACATGTTCGCACTGCTCGCTACCCTCACTGGCCAAAACCATATCCTCGCTACACGAACTATCAGCAACTTGAAAATTAACGTCGAGGTTTCTGCGCAACTGTGATGTTGTCTAGGGCTCAGAAGCAACTGTTGTACCAGTTTGAGGTAGAGGCGATGCGCTGGAAGACAGGCTCGAGGCAGGAGCTTCATCTTCCACCACGTGTGGTGACGTCGGTATGAGGGGTGTTTGAGTTGCTGAGCTTTCGGATCGAGATAGTATCGTGGGCTCAGGACGAGCTGTATAACACATTATAGCGTTAGGTTCGTAACATGTATAGGTCATCTTAATCGAACAATACCTTCTGACTCTCGCTCGCCTTCGTTAGCTCTTGTCGCCGCCAGGTGCAGGCGTGTTTTTCCGTTGTGCAGATGCATCTGCTACATCTTTCGCATTAGCCTCATCACTAGTCGCTTGGGTTGAGAGCGTCAAGCTCCCTTGAGTACGTCTTGTATTCCTTAGCTTTCCTGCGCTGTATATCCGCTAATTATACTTTGAAGGCGTCAGAAAGATAATAAAAACTACACATTCTCCAATCCTTTGAGCCTACCGAGATCCAGTCTATCCAAATATTGCATCAGTGCTTCTGCACCCACGAAGAAGTCAACGTTCGCCACGTCCGTCTTCGTCTTGCCTGGCTTGAAGTACGTGTGGTCGTTTAGAAGGCCACTGGGCCTCTTTGACTGCCAGCCGAGCTTTTCAGCTCCCGCCAGCGTGCTTGGAACGCCATTTGCTAGGTCTGCATCTTTGCCGGTGGTTTCTGAAATGTTAGAGAAATCAGTGGTATCTAAACGAGCCTCCAATACACGATGATGATGAGTCCTGCATCTATCATTTACCTTTATCTTCTAATTTTCTGGAAATACTGAAAACAACATTATCACAGCTGTGTTCAGATAGGTGGGAAAGATGGGGATAAATGCCTAGCCCTTAGTGACTTCAGGTTTGTATAGCGCCTTACGAAAATGATATCAAATATATTTAACGTGTCTAACACAGCTTAAGCAAAAATGTAGAAACGTGTCTAATACAGGCTCTCGCGCTGGGGGGGGGGTAAATCTCTGCTAAACTGGCACCAAAAATTAACATGCAAGCTTTCCTATGGCATTCACAACCAAATCGACGAATGCAAAGTGGCGAAAAGGTCAATTCACAATTATAAAGTCATACCTAATCGAGAACTCTACCAAACTCAATGTTCCTTATACTTGTATGTATTTATACTAGTACCGTACTAATACGTCCACATACGTGTACCGTGTATTAATAATGATTTTGTCATAACACTGTAGCGAGTGATTCCCGCAGCTTGCCCTTTTTCTATTATTCTAAACTCTTTGACTTGGAGTTTGGAAGAGGGGGGGGGGGGGAGGCTGGCACCCCTTATCCAGACTTTTTTCTTAAACTTGAGAAGTGGGATCCTCAATTTGCTGCGGGGATCGCTCCATTTTTTCAGAGCTGAGGAAAAGTGTATTGTGATTGTCTGATTGAGGGATATTGCTGATTGCAATTATTGATTGGATCAATTTCACAATCTACAATCTTATTGCGAATATTGCCGCTATACACCCACAGACCATTCAGAACCATTAAATATTGATTCCACCAATATAATTGTCTCAAGCGAACCCACAGGGAAAACGCGATGGTTCGCGCGCTCTTCGCACCAAAACCATGGTTCTGGGCGCTTCCTCTGTTTACCAGCCTCCTCACTCTTCAATTTGCCTCCTGCTATTCCACTACCTATCTCCATCCACCTCTCAATCGTCGCTTAAACAAGAAAAACGCCGATATTGTACGCGTGCTGTTCAAGAACACAACTACCACTGATCGGACTTGCTGTATATGCGATCTAGTCGTCAAGCAACCCAAACAAGCTGGCTACAAAAACCTCATCTCGCACTTTTAGGCCCACCACAGTGGGTATGAAGATGCAGTGGCTGAGTGTATTAGGAAAGCATGTGCTCCTATGAGCAGCATGTTCGTTCAAAAGGACGCTGCTGATACGTACGGCTGGGCCAAGCTCGTTGCGCTCAATAACACTTTGTTTGCGCGTATCGACGACCCTGTGATACATGCTGCCGTACGCTACAAAGCAATGGACCGCAAGACCCTACTGAACCGAATGATTTCGGTTGTTGGCAAGCGGGACGTCAAGATAATGCACGAGCTATCAGGTAAAAAGTTTGCTCTTCTCTTTGATGGTTTCACGGATGCTGCTGAGCACGCTATTGCCATTTTCGCCGCCGCGAAAAATGGCATATGATTCCTGGCATTCTCTCCTTTTCTAGATGAGGCGTCGATGACTGCAGCTGAGCACATTGAATTCTTAGACATAGTTCTCGATCACTAATACCTGGACATCGCTAATTTGGTCGCCATCGTAGCGGCTAACATGGAAACCAACAAAGCGATTTCCCGTCGAATTTCTGCTCCATTGGCTGGATGTGCGGCCCACCGCTTCACATTTGCTCTTGGAAATTTGTTAGTGCCGCAGATGCCTCTCATTAAGAATGTTAGCGCTTTCATGAAGAAGATGAAGACAGTGAAGAGGGTGGATAAGCTGAAACTACATGGATGTTATTACAAACCTATTTCCTTGCACGAGCTTCGATGGGGCGGCTGCTACCGCATGTTGAAGCGCTTTGAGGACCTGCAGCCGTACAGCACCTGGTCATGGATGACTGTACGGCCCAAGACGACGCCAGCGACGACTTCACTACCTATTCAAATACCGAAAATCTCCAGCGTATTCCACTTGTTGACCTCATAACCTCACCACGTGACCAGCGAAACATCTTCGCGTTACTCAACGAAAAGACTACTTTAACGTGATAACATACCGGCTTCAACGTCAGGATATGACAGTTACTACCGTTCGCGGCATCTCTGATGTTGTTTTGGGTGACCATGATTACATGGATTACTAGTTGGCAGCTGGTGGAGAAGTGGTTGAGTGTCCAGACTTTGAAGCAGGGTTGGCCAAAATTCAATGCGGAGCCATAAAAACGCTGCTTGTAACGGAGAGACATGCAGCTGCTCGTTTACTGCACTCACCGACCGGGCAATCTAACCAACGGCGAGATACTGTACCAGCGTCACGCTCAAAGCGTAAGAGAACGGCTGAGGCGCTTGGCCAAGCCATCGCTAAGAAGGCACGAAATTGCGGGACAAAAGAGTCCGAGTACACCGAAACTAACTGGATTCCGGCGACATCCGTGGTGGCGGAGCGATTTTTCTCGATGGTCAAAAGCTCCATAGGCTACCTACGAAAAAGTATGAGTGCGTCAACTTTGAAAACGGTAATGTTTCTAAAGTCAAACTGGGACCTGGTTACACTTGGATCCGTATACGCTGCAATTGAAAGCGCCAAGAATACAGAGCGGGGCAACCACGTAGATGACAGTGACGTAATGTAATGGATGCACCAATCTATTGACAATCATCCCACTTGAGATTGTAAATATTGCAATAATTGATAGTGCTGCATTGGGGAGGACAATAAAAAATCATTTATATTTCCGCAGCTCTGCGCCTCGTCCCGGACTTTAGCGCGCAAGGAGGCACTGGAAACCTGCATCAAATATATACTTGTTATCTTTCCGAGCTCAAATGGGTTCAACAGGGTTAAGGAGCACTCGGACGAGATTTCGTTTAATAATGGCCGTATTCTAAATGCTAAGTGCGCGGAGTGCTCCATCGAGGAGAGTTTGCGCTACTTTTTCAACAGCCTATCAATTACAATGGAGGATCTGAAACTCATTGACAAGCCTGCGCAGATGTGGAAGAGCGACGAGAGCAGTATAACCGCACAAGGGTCCTGAATTGAACGTGTACTGTGTTCCAAGGGCATACCAGCGAATGGTCAGCGCTCATCTGATCGCGAGGAAGTATGCTATCAATCCTGATGGAGGGCTCATACCATCTCTGTACATCTTCGCGGGTGCCCACAGGAAAACGAGATAGATGAAGGATGCCCCTATGGGCTCGAAGTGCCAGGTTACTGAGTCCTCCAACATAACCAGGTATGTGTTTCGACAGTGGCTTAAGTGGTTCGTGGATTTACTGCTCACCGCTCGACCTTGACTCCTCGTCCTCGACGGACACTCTGCACATCTAAAACTGGATTTGGTGGAGTATGGTGAGAATCACGGTGTTCATATCTTCGTTCTTCCAGCCCACATCTCACACTTCTTGCAGCCACTCGACATCGGAGTGTTCCAAGCCTGGAACACATTGCACAACAATGGCGTGGCTCAGTACTCGTCACGGCTCAGATCAAGCTGGCAACGTTCGTAGTGATGTACTGGAGATATGGGCCTTTTCACCATCCAAATGCGTAGTTAAGTCATCATTTTTATTGTGGCTTGTGCAAATATGAATATTATATTAGCCCCTTAGGCGATCCACTACATGTCTGATGCAGATATAGTTTGCTTGGGAGCCTCCAAATAGAGAGTATTTCTAGTACTGTACGGGGTGGCAAATATGACCAGGCCCAATTTTTAGGATTATGACCTTGATACTAATCTAGCGAACGACGTTACCGCAACACAACGGCGACAAGACGACAGCTCTTACGGCAACACATCTGCCCCTTTTGACACAAGGAACAACATAAAAAATGTGTCAAAGCAACACAGCTCGGTAAACTATTATCCGGGGTCTGATAGATTACCGTTATTGTCAAAGTTACCACTCCGCTCATTCACAAAATTTACATTATAAGTGCTCATTCATCATTTGAAAAAAAAAGACTCGCAGTGACCAAGCCAACTTGGGCTCCATGAACGATTCAGCTAGCACCGACCGGACGCATTCAACTGGCGACGAGGTCCCCCGACGCAATCCCCGCCACAAGGAGCGGATGTGCAAGGAGCTGCTACGGTCTCGACTGCAGCAATTGAGCTACTGAGGGAGAAGCTCGAGCGACTTTCCAAGTTTTCGCTAAAGCTGATGGATCTCCATGAGGAGATTGCTGTTATACTCGCACGCGAAAAGCAAGATACAATGCGTCTAGCAGCGCAACCGGGGCTTCTGCTCACGACGTCGGATACGTTGTATCGTATGCTATGGCGCTCGAGGAGTGCTGCAGTATTTTGCTGGATCAGGCTTTGTAAACGAATTACAAAAGCGATAAAGGAGGCATAAGGAGGTTTACGTAGCAAAGTTAAGACGACAAACGAATGCATATTATATTTTAAACGCTGAAACCAGCTCCTGACCGGTCGCTTCTACCGCTTTCGCTCGCTTATTTGATTTCGTAGTCACCTCTGGTTGCATCAAAATTATCCACATGATACGCAGTCGCATGATGGCGACATCGTCTTGTGTGACGGTTGCGTTAGCAAAAGCGGTGCTATCCTTGAGTACTGCATATGTTTGGGCGATACACAACACCCCGCATGAAGATACATCTGGCTGTGTTGGCGCATTAAGCCACACGCCATTTTCGACGACAGGAAAATCAGTAGCTTGCATGGTCTCATGATGCCAGTTCCGTAAAAATTTAGTCATTGTGTCCTGGAAATTGTCTTCCATTGTTGCTAGAAATTCCGTCCCACACAAGGGTTCGTAATAGTACGGTGTGATGCTGGGTGTTTCCTGCTGATAGGCCATTCTAACAATGATGACGCCCCAGTGATTTCCGTTTAGGTGAGCTGGCAACACTACGTAATGGAATGACGATATTCGTGTCTTCGGAGGGCTGGGGCATCCCATCGTCGGAGCGAACGAACTCAGTGCATAGCAGCCACCAAGCGCACCGCAGATACAGCGAATAGTAAAGTCAATCACGAGGTCGTTTAACATTCGAGTCCGGGCCAGGCTTCCCACCATATTGTCCACCCTGATAGAGCACGCAGCACTCGTAAGCCTAAATTCCGAGTTAAGGCAAGATCCGCGCAGAATATTTGCCGCTTCGTTCGCCAAATCTGTGTGTTTCTCGCCCGCTTCGGAAGGGAATAATACTTCCGAATCAGTCTCTTCGTCAAACAACAATGACGTATCGAGCATCGTTTCCCACTTAGTTGATAGAAGCCATTCCACATCTGCGTACCATGCAGTGCATTTTGCACAAATGTTGTAGAACTCTTTCATTCGGTACACAGCCCCGCTAGACATACAATCCAAAGGGTGCAACACAAGAAACAACACAAAACGTGAGCAACACAAGAAACAACACAAAACGTGAGCAACACAAGAAACAACACAAAAATGTTAGCAACACAAGAAACAACACAACCTGATGAACAGCATTGCGAAGTACGAACCTGGTGAACTTCGGAGTTCCACCCGAGAAGAAAGCTACGATCTCCTTAGTCGTTCCTTCCGAGTGCTCCGAGTCGGAAATATTGGCGAAATATTTGAGTTTGGATCGCTTGTTCTTCTCTTCTTGTATAACTGCACTCAGCTTTGTCACCAGGTGCTTGGGCACAGCGAAGTTGTAGTCGAACTGTTCTGTTCGCACGTAGGCTCGTTGACTGCGCGCAGCCCGTGCGCCGATGAAGTCGTCCGTCATGGCAGTAGGGTAAGTTGCCAGAATTGATCGGACGTACTCGACGTCATTTGTATTGTTTGCCCACTCGAGTACTCGCGAAAGTACAGGTGCGCTTTCGTCTGGAAGTGTAATAGCTGCTAGTCGTTGCGGCTTCGCCACCGCTTTTATCCGCACCTGTTTCACCTTCTTTCGTTGATTGTGCCGGGGCTTAGCTTTGGGTAGCTGAAGTACTTCAATCTTGTCGTTTTTTCGCGCAGGTGGTTTTGAAACAGCCTTTGCCTTTGTTTGTACAATTTCCTTTGTCAGTAGCATTTTTTGCTTAGGCGGCGTAGACCCCGACTCAGACGAATCCAGTTTTGTCTCCCACGTTTGCGTCAAAGTTAGGAGCTTGGTGTTGCAGCTTGTGCTGGTTGATTTACGGCTTGTGGTGCTTGTTTTGGAATCCGACTTCACGAAATGTTGTCGCTCGTGGTCATGGGGGGGCTGTACATTGCCTCCCGCAACTAGTAGACCGTGTTCAGCTTGCTCCATGTCACGAATCATTGCCATTGTGTCGATGAGATCAGCTGGATCAATGTCAGATCCTGTATCACTCGCGTTAGCATCACCAAGAGCCGCGGTATCGTCCGTGCTATCGTCGGGCATCGTTGTCGCATCTGACGTGTATGTTGGTAGCTTTTGCATGCCATTGCTAACTATCTCTTTCCACGATTGCAGTGCTGGGTAGAATGCAGGACTGATTAATCCGGCAAGGTACTCAATTACTGGCTCGAACGCAGCTTTTGCATAGCAGTACTTCTCTTCCGATGATAACACCACCACATTTGCCTGTTCACGTCGCCTCAGCTTAACATATACAACCCGCAGCTTTTT
Organism: Phytophthora infestans T30-4; assembly: GCF_000142945.1. Lineage (NCBI taxonomy): Eukaryota > Oomycota > Peronosporomycetes > Peronosporales > Peronosporaceae > Phytophthora > Phytophthora infestans. The sequence continues at coordinate 975,649 of NW_003303748.1, read as the reverse complement.
AGTCCGAGATCGCAGTCCACTTCGCTCAACCCCACGCGGCGGTGGTACTTCCGGGTTCACACCTTGTGTTGCCGAAAAATCGTCTTGTGTTGCTTTCCATACTTCTTGTGTTGTTTGGGTTTCTTGCTCTGTTTCGTAAACTTCACTGACGTCGGATGGCTGCGTAGCGCCGTCGTGGGAGATGCATTGACCCACATCTTTCATCGCTGCCTGCACTGTCTGGAGCATGCATACACCATCTGCAAATTCTTGATCCATATTCGCCATCGCCAGCATATCCCAGCGCTTAGGTATAGTTGATACTGGCAGACTTTCAAATTGATGAACATTTGCAGCGATGTACATCAAATGTTGACATGGTAGATTGTAGCTGCAGTAGAACAGACACGAACATGACCACTGAAAGTCGTTGCATTGATGTGTATGCTCCCCCGTTCGCACTTCCCACTCACCAACATCAGAACCACGCTTAATGCATGTTGTCGCAGCACTGAATACCATAAAGTAGTCCCATTGCGTGCGTACGCTAGCCAGCATTGTGTCGCTCAGGTGCTTTGACACTAGAGAGAGAAATCCGGGAACGCCATCGGGCTGTCGCGACCTTGACGTATGCTTGTGCATAGCGGTAATGAGATGGCTTGTTATGGTAGCCTGGTGAGATAGTAGATCACTCACTGTTAAGTCAAGTCGGGGGCGCTTCCCCAGCAGAAGTTTTAGCTGGTTCCAGTTTGACTCGATCCTGTTCGTCGTCGTGTTACCGGCCGTGAATGATTTGCCCCTGACGTGGTCTGCCCACATTCCAACACAAGATTCCCAATTCGCCTCGAAATATTTCTGCAGCGCTGGGCATTCTAGCTTACAAATTTGTCTGAACGTGGATACTTCTGAGTCGAACGCCGTGTATGGTTTTACTGTTTTCAGCTACACAACCGGCAACATATTGCTAGCAACACAACAAACAACACAAGCTAGCAACACAACAATCAGCACAGCACAAACACGCACCAGTATATGAGTTTCGCGAATACCGATTCCAACGTTTCCCTCTCTGTCACCTTCAAATTATACTCTTTCCGCTTACAAACCTTGCGCCAGTACGTTAGCGCATGAAACTGACAAAGTAAAACATCAGCGCCAGGAAATGCCTGCTTCAGCACTCGCCACTCAATAGAGTCCTTATCGATGACGACGGTCTGGATTGATTGTCAGGACGGATTCTTGCGTTTGAAAAACTCAACAATGAGCTCCATCGTGACAGCTTTTTGGTCGAGGGCTAGAAAATCAATTACAGGCATTCCTCTGCCTGTAGCAGCTGTAACTACAAGACTCCCTGTAGCATATACACGAGTATGATATCAGACCTCACTTCAAGGATAATATAATTATCGACGTTACCCAGATGATATCCCAACTTATTGGTCCCATGTGTCCAGTCCATGACTAGCGTGTCACCCCACTGTGCGAAACATTTTTTCTGAATGCACGTTTGCATCGCAATCACACAAGTGATATCCATTTGGTCCTGAACTAATAGAACGTCATTGCCGGCATTCCCGTCAGCAAAATAATCGAGAATAGTTTTAGTGCGCTCGAGGGTTGTCGTACCCAGTACTTGACGGAGCAGATTTCTCGTTTGTTGTGGTGCTAAAACCATATCTGGATATCATCAACCAAAAAAGGAGAGTGATTATAAATTAAGTTAGCAAAACTGAATAAAAAAATAGATACTGCTACAGCCAAATTCACCAGCGACACCCACCAAGCTGATTCGAAAGATATCGGTTGATATCAGAAGTGCTCGTTTTCATTTCTGTCAGAAGCCCAAGCTCCCTGCGCACCTGGGGTGTGACCGACAACGACTTGGCCCCGCGATAGGAATCGTAGATATTCTTGCTTGTCTTGTGATTGTGGGTGGAGATCTAAGCAAATAATAGTTGTTAAGAAACGTCAAAGAAAATACATCATAATCGTCATACCTCCGAGTCCGGATCCACAGTCACCTTCCATTTAGCAGCTCCTTTTTCGACAACGTTGACAGTTCTCGCCAAGAAACTTGCCATGCATCCCGTGTATCGCAAGTCAAAATCACGCCGTCCATCACCACGAGCCGACTGTGTTGCGCCATTAGTGCACCACATTCAATTAAAACTGTGGGAAAACCGCTCGGGAATGATCGTTGCCCTAGGGCGACTTGATTAAGCAACACAACAAGCAACACACACAAATAAAATAGCAAACAACATAGCAAAAATCAACAATGTTAGCAACAGCGCATGCTGTTCATGTGCCAACAAAATACGGACCTGTTGCACTTGGCACGGGTTTTAGAGCTTCGAACGCGATAGTGCAGATAATTTTCAGCCTCGTAACAGCTCTTGAAAAGTCTCCCAACTGTCAAACGTCCTCACTGGAAGTGGTGGCTTGACGTTTTCGACTGCCTGATGTGCCTTCATCATCTTTTCACGACTGTCGTACGTTTTTGTCCGGCGTCGCACAATTTTGCTCTTCGCCGACGCCGTGAAATGAGCCCCAGTTGATCCCAGGCTCTCTGTGCCAGGTTTTGGTCGCTTTGGTGAGGGATCTTCGCTTTCGTTCATCTCAAAGGCACCATGGCAGGATTTGCGGCGGTGCGGCACGGACAGCTGCTTCCGTTTGCGACTTTCTTCGATGGCATTGGTTTGGGCGGCATCAACAAATGCGCGTGCATAGTCTTTAGTTTTGTAACCATTGAAAGCAACATTCAAAGCAACATAGTAAGCAACACAAGTAATGTATCAGCAACAAAAGAAATCGACCAGGATATATACCTGTATCGGCCAACGCGTTGTTATCACCCGGCTCCGCGGCGGTGGCTTTGGCGTCTGCAGCCACGGCCTTCTCGCGCGCAGCGTCATCCTTCTCGCTCGCCGCAACACTGGTGGCGTCGTCGTTCTCACCGGCAACCACATCCTTCTCGCCCGCCGCAAAACTGGTGGCGTCGTCGTTCTCACCGGCATCCACATCCTTCTCGCCCGTAGCCACGTCCTTCTCGCCCGCCGCAACGCTCTTCTCCCCGGAAGCGCTGTCGTTCTCGCCCGCCACAGCGCCCGTATCCTTCCCACCCGGTAACGTATCGACCTTGCGCGCATCATCGCAGGCTTTGTTCTCCAGGCCCTCCATGTCTGCATCCTCATTTGCGATATCCTCAACCGTAACCAGAGGGTCATCGACGTAGTCTTCGTCGCTACTGGAATCATGTATAAATCCGCGTCCAGCAAGTAAGTAGTCGACATGCGGTCTTGCTCGTAGACAGCGCCCTATACATGATAGAACACAACGTTGTAGATTAGGACAACGTGCTGCAGGCTGCCTGTCACTATGTCCCCCGTGTCTTACCTGTGCTCTGCGCTTCTCGGCGCACTTGCTGCTTCGGCATCTTGCTTTTCCCCCCTTCTCGGAAATGAAAGGTCTGTACAACTCGTTTATTGAATCTCGTACTTAATAGACACTGTAAAATTTACATTTCCGCTTTTGAGATTTTTAGCGTAATATAACTTGCTACCCAGCAACACAAAACGCCATTGTGTTGTTCTAAAAGAGAAATCGTCATGTTGCAGTAATGTTGCGGTACCGACTCCGCTAATCTAGCTCAGGGTTGCTATTTTAAAATAGCCATAGATTGTTCTAGGGGGGGGGTTAACCAGGCCTTTGGTGACAAAAAGGCCGGCATTCCTGTAAATACAGAAATCCCCCTGAATAATCGTAGGAGGTCGTCTGATTATTTTGCATAGAAAATTCACAGCAATCTCGTGATTAGTCAAATGTACCCAGTCCATGTGATCGGATATAAAGGGGTATATGAAGTACAAGCTACGCTTATTCGGGGGACTTCTGTAAATAAATAGAGAGGAAAGCTTAAACCAGGAGTAATCGACTGTTTACGGTTTTCAAGTTTACCAACTACATGTATTCATCGAGCCATCGACCTTACCCCGATGCACTGCGTCCAAGTCTGAGACGCTACTGTCGGCAGTGTTATCGCCTCATCGCGAGGAAAGATGATAATATTCAGTAAACGAAGCCTACAGAGTAATTGACGTGGACAACCCGATGTGCCAGCCTTGCTGCTGTGAAAATTCATCGGCGGAAAGTGACGCAAAGCAATTTAATCTCGTGCGCTTAAGAGTTGAGGTGCAGTTCTCTTCCTAGCATTTCTTAGTATTGCTATTAAGCACACTGTATTTGCACTACACAGAATAACAACAAACTACTGCGCTGTGATGAAAATGAATAGTAATAATCTTCACCAAGCCAACATGCTTTACCTTTTAAAAGCTTGGTTCTGTTTTCTTTTTTGTAGCGACATGCAGATTGCCTCTAAATAGTAATTTCCACTCAAAACTTATAGAATAACGATTTTACTATTACCTTCAGGCACACCTTTATCGCAAGTTACACCGTTTAAAGATAATATCCTCTAATGAATCATCTTATTTTCCATCCGACTGCTCTTTGGACGACAGTTGAATACGTGTAGGTCCAGGCTTACGTTCGACCTTTATGACCTCCTTCTCACGAGCTTACTTTCGAATTGTGCAGCGTAGCGTGGGCACTAAAGCAAAGTTGATCCGCTGAATTTGCCTTCGCCATGATTAAGCGCTACGCCAACCCGTTCCAGCCGCTGGAATTAAATACTACGGCGGCCGATGAGCTCGAACGATAGGCGCGCATGTTCGTACAGGATCACATCAGTCTGTACGAGCAGTTCCTGAATGAGGAGAACAGCCGCGTGGACCCGCAGCACTGGAAGTTCATAAGCGAACAGGACGGTTGTCGTGCGTACAGCGAACGACGAGGAAATGTCGATGACGGCTCCGGTTCCAGTGGGGACGACGTGCCCCTACACGTGGATACGCCGCGATCCGAACTCCCTACGATCCTGGTAACGGGTATTGTACTAGGAGATCAAGAAGACGCCATCTATGGGTACATCTGTTCGACTCTGGACCAGATGCGCATCAAGACGTCGTACGTCAATAACCAGCTTATCGGAGCCCATGTATTGGCGACGATCGTGCCGCCCACACCGGAAGATCCGTTCCGTGCAGTGACCATCAAGTGGATGGAAAAAGGTCAACGATTACATGTCCGCGCAGTAGTTAAGAACAGAGATTTCGTGTACATGGAAGCCACCGGCGTCGATTATCTACGCAACGGCGAACGCGTAGGATACCAGCTCCTCCACTCTGTCCAGTTCCTCGACACTCCGCCATTGGATGGATACATTCGCGGTAATATGTCCATGTGTGCGTGTTATCGTCAGAAAGACCCGTATTCTACAAAAGTGTTCATCAAGGGATATCTTAACCCTGCAGGGGGACTCATGCGCTCTATCGTCCTACACTCGGCCGCTACAGCTTTACTGTCTGTGTCTAAGAATGTATACTGCGCGCAAATGAAGAAACTCGTATGTGCGATCAGAAATCGCCGACTCAAAGTCGACGAGAGATCCGCTGCTGTCATCGCGACGGCTTCCGACAGATGCGTAACATGCAAGGAGCCTCCCAAGCCAACGCTCAACTTATTGGCCGGGAAAAGGCAAAGGCGGACGTGTAAGATCTGCTTCCGGTACGTGTGTAAGTCGTGTCGTGAGACGCGCAAGCTCTGCTTCATCCTGCCAGATCATCGACTGGCGGAGCAAGACGTGCACTTCTGCAAGCCGTGTCTGAGCGATGCGCTGGTAACTAAGGCAAGAGGGATTGCACGGGACGAGGTGATATCACGTAGCGAACTATACGAATGGAGCAATACGTACGGCAGCTCTTCTGGCAATGAAACCGTGCCGCTAGACGAACATTAGGCCACCGAATGCGTGTGTTGTTTAATGATATACCGGTAAACATAAGTGTGTGCATGTACCCATTCTGAAGCTGTTAACACGCAGCTACAAAACAGCGCTGCTAGCCAGGGAACCCGAAAATGCAATACTTAGATTAATACATCGATGTGAGCTGAGAAAATTAATAATTCAATTATTTGCAAAACTTCGCAAGTCACGATTGTAGTTCAGAAACATTATCATCTCGAGCCTGGCTGGAGACATTCGCTTCCGTAGATCAGACAGCACCAGCTTAGCGTGAGAGAAGAAGCGCTCACACTCGTTAGACGTTGGCGGGATGTACGCGACGTCGACGTAGTGCGCAATTGTGTTTCTTGAACGCCGCTCTCACAATAGAACGCTCTTCGGCGGCTCTTGAAGACGACCGTTCGAGATCAGGCGACCTAAATTCAGCGCAGGCTAATTTTTCCGCGACGTTCAGCGCGTCCCCACGCTGTAACTTGACTAGACCTTCCTCAAAATTGGGGTTGTTCCCGTTGTTGACAGGCATAAATTAATAATTAAATTAAAAAATTCGGATTAATTTTTACGCATATTATTTTTTCGGGTTCCCTGCTGCTAGCACTTTTACGGTCCGGTCTGACTGCGTGTCAACACCGGTTCCATCGCCTTTGCTGTTCATCGCGACTTTCAAGCACCGCGGTACACGAACCACTAGTTGTAATACGAGTATGCCCTGATGCGCCAATATAATTCGCTCAGGTCCTACAGACTGTAGTACATGTACAGTAGGTCTACAAGGCACTGGAAACTGCCCAAGAAACCAGGATATTTCCCAGCATCTGCCCTAGATTAATTAATTCGGGAATCGCTGTCGCCTCGCCGAAGAGATGTGATGATCAAGACCGTGGAATCGTCATGGCCAACACGGCGATCCAGCCGGCTTCTCTGCCCTGCATTCACTAGAGGCGTGTCTCCGATTGGTGCCTACGCTCTATTGCAAGTAGGTAAGCCTCTTAACGCAACATTGAATTGCGCTTTCGTAACCATTTAATAAGCCTTTTGTTAAACTGAAAAAGTTACCGTCCATCTTTAATGGGTCCTTTGAAATAAAAGTTTTAACCGACACTTGCATGTGCTTCGCTTTGGCTTCAACCTGATAAACACATCCATGGAAAGCGTAGCCATCTGTCCGGCAAATGGCTTCGGCAGACTGCCGGGTTTGATTTGAAGGGGAAAGCCTCGAATAATCAAGTAAATGAAGCCAAGTGGGAATCGCAACGGTTCCCAAGTAGCTTTCATGCAACCTTTACCTAAAGCGCGACACGACAGCACACGCGTGAAGCTCGACCTCTCGATCCAATGGCGGTGCATGTATGTGTATAAACACATGTACATGTACTGTATGGTCGGGCATTGGAGGTGGCCTCTATCGACCATGGCATTCCATGTTGGCAAAATCCTTTTCCCAGAGCATCGTGATGTTGCTCACCTTTCCCGCGATTGCCCAGTGGCTTCATCAATCTTGATCAAGCCTTGATCACAGTGAAGTTCACCTGCACCGGAAGATCGACCAGCCAAAACGCTGGTACCGGTAGGAGCGGGAATTCTAGGCGGCGATGGGAATGGCGCCATTCGCATATGTCGCTGCACGCGCGCAAAACTCGCACAAATGTTCACGCAGATGTGGCTTTTCCAGTGCACCGGAACCTCGCACTTCAACCGTTCCTGAAGTTGCCTTGGAGGTGAAGAGTTCAGAACAGTGTGGCATTGTTGCGAACGTATTAAAACTGCGAGCTAAGAAACGTGAATTATTAATAGAGAGCTGTCGAAGCTCTTCGTGGCGTTATTTCTGCTTAAAAATAGGTATGGCGTTTCTTGATTAATGGACGTTCTCCACGTAAGGGCAAGGGTGCTGTTTTTAGAAACGGCTATTTAGATCTGGGCAACGCACTGGAACGATCAAGGGTTCGCCGTAAACGCCAAGGCAACGCTGGGCGCGGAGAGCGTCGCGTGCGTCATGCCCAGTGTCTCATGTACACACGACGCGGCGAAAGCCTTTGCCTCGTCTCGTTAGTTGAGCGCTGTCGACCAGTGCATACCGGTACAGGTCTTTCAGCACTACATGTATCCCATGCAAAACCCCCGATCCAGATGATCTGGGTTTTCCTCTAATCAACGGCCAAGTTCAAGTTAAGCCCCCTGCAGTTTTAACTTTCGAAACTTCAAGCACCGGAAGCGTTGGCTCCGGGATCTCCAACGGCACGCGCTTGGTCCAAGTCATTCTGCAATTTCCTTTGTCGTGCAACAACTACAGAACCACAGTATCACAATGGTATTCAACCGATTGTCGGCTTTCGCTGACAAAATGTGGAATTCGATCGCCACTGTGCCGTCCGATGGCGATTACAACGCCGTCAGCACACCCACTGGGCGCAGCACCCCACCACCAACGGAGACCGGTTTCGCTCTGTCGGTAATCCTCTTCGAGGTGGTGTGTTTGATCTTCTTCGCCCTAAAATTCGAAATGCCCAGCCCCAAACACAACGACGCCGACACGGTCAGCACGATGAATTACTACCCCATGTACATGGACGTTCACGTCATGATCTACATTGGTTTCGGCTTCCTCATGACCTTCCTTCGCAAGTACAGTATGAGTGCTGTGTCTCTCAACTTTGTTGTCGCCGTCTTGTCCCTCCAATGGGGTGTCATCGTCGTGACGATGGCCCACCAGATCGGTGGCGACCACTACACGACCAAGCTACTGGACATCCCCACGATGATTAACGGCGACTTTGCCGCTGCTGCCGTGTTGATCAGCTTTGGAGCCGTTCTCGGTAAGACCACGCCCACCCAGCTGGTTTGGATGACGTTCCTTGAAATTATCTTCTACGGCTTAAACGAGTACCTCTTACTTGAGGAGCTAAAGATCACGGATGCCGGTGGTTCTATGGTTATCCACACGTTCGGGGCCTTCTTCGGTCTTGCCGTCACCATCATGCTTGGCGTCCCGTCCGAGCACGAACAGGTGCACAACAAGTCTCGCTACCACTCGGACGTGTTTGCGATGATCGGAACGCTCTTCCTGTGGATGTACTGGCCTTCTTTCAACTCGGCTCTTGTAGGAAGCGATGGTTTTCAACAGGAGCGTGCGGTTATGAACACGGTGCTTAGTATCGCGGCGTCTTGCGCCTCTGCGTTCGTAGCAACAAAGATGATGAGCCACACGAAGAAGTTCGACATGGTCCACATCCAGAACGCCACGCTGGCTGGTGGTGTCGCTATGGGCACGAGTTGCAACCTCGCTATTAGCCCTGCGGCCTCTATTACCGTAGGTCTCGTAGTTGGTCTGGCGTCTACCATGGGCTACTGCTACGTGACGCCCCGTCTGGAGAATATCGTCCGTATGTCCGACACGTGCGGTATCCTTAACTTGCACGGTATGCCCGGCGTTGTCGGCGGCTTCGCTGGCGCTATCGTCACGTTCTCTGCTTCTGATGACTTCTACGGCGACAGTCTGACCAGCGTGTACGCGGCACGTGAGTACCGCTCTGCCAATGAGCAGGGTTGGTACCAACTTCTTGCTATCGTGTGTTCAGCCGGCATCGCCGCCGTCTCCGGCGTGTTTGTCGGCTACTTCCTCAAGTCGAAGCTGTTCCGCCAGCAAAAACTCAAATACGACGATGAGGAGTACTTCTACGTGCCCGAGGAATGCCACGCATAAGTGGATAGTTGAGGCACGATTCTAGTTACAATATCCATGTTCTTCACCCATCGAAAGTCTTATCAAATTGCATCGATTGACCTTAGTCAGTATACATGTATTTCTGTTCATGTACTACTACAGTACTGTTCCAGTGTACAGCTGGGTCCGTACTAGTACATGTACCTATAATATGGTATTATTGGGGCAAACCCCCCCTATAATGAAACGAATTAGTAAGACAACTACTCTTTTTACAGGAGTATTTACGAAGTATTAGTAAAGGGTTAGGGTAGACATTTATAATCAAACCGCCTAGGGACCATTTTTGGCGAAAAATACTTGTGTATAAGAACCCTTGAAAGGGAGTGACGGGGAAGAAAAATAGAAAAGCGCGGTAGTGACCTCTTTTGTAGTATTAACAGTCACTAAAAAGAGGAGTCATTTTTATGCTCTGTATGAAGAGTCGCTTTGTATCAGGCGCCAAAGGATTGCGCTAAGTTTTAGGAATGTTTTATGCTCACGGCCTTACGGCGCGTACCCATGCGAACCGTTACGCTGGTAACGATTAACGTCGAGGGGCAGTCCTATTTAGTCATAAAGGGCATCAAAACTGATATATTGGAAGGGATACAGAGCCGTAAGAACTCTGTAAAAAGTCATGGCTACACGTTCAGAATGCACTGTGTTTCTGTACTGAAATAGGATAGAGGCGTGGGAGCGTGGTTCTAAGCAGCGATTCGTGTTCGCTCTGCGCTATCGAAGCCGCTAAGGTTGCTCTGGAGGTCGCCCGCGAGTCTCAAAACGATCGCCTTCGCACGGACATGGGTCGAGAAGCGAGGATGGGAGAATGGAGGCGGTGCTGAGCGGCCAGAGATCGTTAGCGCGTGGACTTGACCCCCGTATTTTCCAGCTGCTGTTGGAAGATGAAGTCGATCTGGACGCTACACGTACAAGCAATGGCGGTTCTGCTCTCCATGTTGCGCTTCGGCGACGCAATCAAACTGCAGCGGTTCTTTTCGTTCGTGCTGGCCTAAGTTTAACAGCAGTCAATCTGCTCGGTCAACGTGCGATCGACTGCGCACGTTCGCCAGCACTACGCTTTGCTGCGAAGAAGGAGGCAGGTCAGCGCGACTTTATGATCAGCTACAGTCATGCTCACGCACCGTTAGCACGGAAGATTCGAGACTCGTTAGAGCGCCACCGAGTGACAACTTGGATCGACACTATGGGACCTACTGGGATCACTGATGGCTCCGTCTGGCGTCAAGAGATTGCTCGCGGGATCCATAGCAGTGCTCTTGTATTAGCTGTACTCACGAAAGACTACCCACAGTCACAATGGTGCATGAAAGAGCTCGATTTTGCCAAAATGCAGACATTTTTGTCGTGGCTATACAATGCGAGGATATGGAGATATCTGAAGAGCTACAAGTTTACCTGTGGACCCGCCAAGTGATTGACTTTCGATCGGCAGTTAAGCACAATAACGGTGTAAGTTCTACAGGAGATGATGCTGATCTACAGCGGATGGCGAGGAATAGCTCATATACAGCTGACACTGACTCACATGAGGGGGAAGTGTACAGTGAAGATGATACTACGAACGTGGTGGTCAATATGGTGGGCAAGCGCGTCTTAAGCAACCTCGAGTTAGTTCCGAACTACAATGACGAGGCCTTTTGCCACTGCTTAAGGATGCTACTGGACGGTATTCAAGATCAAATCGAGGAGCATCGTGCACGACTAGCTCGGCGCCAGTTGCAGCAGCAGCAACAAGCACAACTTCCTGGTCATGAGACTGATGCTACTGTTAGCGGAGACGCGTCACGCCATGGAAGCCGTCGCAACGAGAGTGAGTGTTATCCGGAGGAAGAAGACAGAGCATTGTGTGGAATGTCTACGGAGCATGATAAGCAAAGCGAGTGTGAAGAAATCGACACGTCGAATGCAGCGATCAGCTTCCCAGAGGGCCACTGAACGTGCCACTTATTCGGCCATTACGACGGATTGACTCATTGGCTTCGTCTCTCGCGTTCACATCCGGTACAGACTCTTTCGTCTTTATTGCGCATGGTGATATCCACCGCTCATTGTGTCTACGCCTCCAGAAATCGTTGCTCAAGCAGGGAATACGCTGTGTTGTGGATCAAACAGTTCCTGCGGTACAATATGCGCATCGGCCGCAAGATACTGTGAACAGCGATGTTCAAAGCGGCGGCTTCGGCGCAGATTTGAGCTGCATTGAGCAACCAGTGGCTTCTTTACCTGTTCAAACGCGACAATTGGCTGCAAAAGATGCCATTCTCGCCTGCTCTGTCGTCTTAGTGGTGTTGTCTCCGCTGTCTGCAAATTGCGACCTTCTTGCTGATCAATTGGCTTTCGCAGAGGACCGTGGGAAGTTGCTGGTGCCTATTCTCCTATCGCTACACAAAGTGGATCTGGCCAAGCGCTACGCCTTTTCACGCAGTATGGTGCACCACTTTAATATCTCTCTGGGCTTCGAGCAGAGCCTGGAACAACTTACCCAACTATTTAAGAGTACTCCCTCAATTACCCACCGTTTGCTGGGCTCTCTAGTCGATATGAATAAAATATGACATGCAAAAGTAATACTGCTGTGAACAGTTTCCTTACTGGGGTTGAAGTTGGCTTATTTAACTTTCGGATTTGCGTCTGTCACTTTTGATTTTGCTGTATCAAGTCACAATGGATTTCTTGGATTCCATTCGCGGGGCCGTTTTGAAACAAATGGAAGAGGAAGCTGTCAACATGTTTTCAAGCGTAAGAGACTTTCGTGAATTCATCACAATGACACACCCTGCAGTTGATATCTGCGTGACACTGAGAATGTGTTGCCTTCACGTGGAGCGTCTTGAAGGTACTAACGCTACTCGTGTAGTCTTGGTCGACGGAAGGAGATGTGTGGAGGTCAACACAGCCTTGAAGGCAGTTGATGATTGTATAGGCTATCAAGACAAACGCGATGTGGTGCAGGTGACTGTTTGGGATTCAAAGATGTCGAACGCTTTCGCTGGCGATTCAAACATTGTGTTTCACGTTGGAGCTATGTACGTTCTTAATCAAGTCGAGTATGTGGGATTGTACGATGGCATCGCGAAGGGCAGTATTCAGTACGAGTATGGCAACTTGGATAAGATCAGAGAGATTGCGCCTCCCCTCAAAAAGCGCACGTCTTGGTGAGGGGCATACAGCAGCTACAAGAATCAACTTGACCGACAGCAACAGCGTGATGGCGTTAATGATGAAGACTCGGGGAAACGATCAGACCATGTTGCTGGTGCATCAGCAATTACTATATGGTATTCTTCTTTTCAGTTAAAGGATAATATAACAGAGTTGTTGCAACGAAATACTATGAATTTAATTAATACTAATTGGAGCTACTGTAGACATGAGTGTGGGAGGAAGTAAGCACAGTTGTAGCATGAAATTCTAGATATGGAATTTATGAAGTAGATCAAAATTAAAAAAAAATATAACTATATAATCGTGCAGGATTTGGAGGCTAATGACTTCTTCGGGATACGTTCGTTGGTAAATCAGCTAATGGATATGTTGAAGTTGCAGTAGCGGAATCAATGGCTAAATGAAGTCGTATCGCATCTCTTGGATACGTTGATGGTTCAATAACTAGAATGCGCGCAGGGTTTGAAGGCTAATGAGTAGGAATTAAACTCAATTTTACTATAACAATGTAGGAAGGCATCGTACTAACAAACTAGATAGATTAGGGGCGTCAAAATAAATGTAAACGGTGTAAAATTGGCAAATAGACACAATGTACCAGGTTTGGAGCTGGAAACCATTACGTGGATCAAGTGAAGGTGACTGTATATCTAGAAACGTTGGTGAGGATGCGTGCGGTGTGGCACGACGGTGCTGTCGGTTGAAGTTTGGCTGGTAGATCTAGAAGGAGTCGCAAAATGTAATATGGACTCATAATTAATGCCCCAACTTCAAATTCATTAATAATGCAGTGATCTCGTATGTATGGTATCTGTGCTAGGCAATGACGATGGACATCAAGTACTGGGCAGTGTCATGCAAGTGGGCTACACAAATAAAGTCTAAGATAATGGAAGAAGCGGTTGTGATAGTGATGGCGTTTTGAATAGCATTCTTCGGATACGTTCGCTAATGAATCAGCTAATAGATTTGTTGAAGATGCAATGGCTAAACGAAGTTGTATCACATCTCTTGGATACGTTGACGTTTCGCTTCGAACGATCGAGCCAAAATTCCAGTAATATTTGGTGCGGGAATGCTTTAAAAATTACGAGAATTTGTCAGAATTTGTGAAGTTGCTCGAAGACTTCAAGCCAGAGTGGTTTACAGAACTAAATGAATTGGCGAGGAGGAAATGTGTGTAATATCACAATGAAAGAGTTTGTTTGCAAATTAATTATAGTCACCCTTTTGGTTTGTTCGAATATAGCATTATTTTACCTTATCCGCCGCGTACAATGGCAGTAGGACGTGGGTATCTTGAATGGGACGGATGATTCGTGCCGGCAGTGCTCACTTTTAGTTTTGCTAGCGACGAAGCAACGCCATCGCACAATTTCACCACATACAACTATGAATCTGCTAGAAGCTATCAAGAACGACGTCCTAAAGCAGAAGGAAGAAGAAACGTTGAACCAATTCTCAACTGTGGCGGAGTTTAGAGAATTCATTTTGGCGTCGCACCCAACTGCTGATGTAAGCGTTACGCTCAGCATGTGCTGCCTTCAATCGGAACGACTTCGCGGTGACCATGGAACTCGTGTTACGCTGGTCGACGCCGCGCAACGGGAAGTGTTCGAGCCGACAGCAAATGCCCTAGCCGACTTGACACCTCTGAAGCGCAAACCGTATCTGGTTCAAGTGACGGTGTGGGATGCCAAACCGACGAAGTGTGTCAATGGCAAGCGCAATATTAAGTTTGAACCTGGTGCCGTGTACAAATTTTCCCATGCCGATGGCGTTGGTTTCTATGCTGATATTGCAAAGGGGAGCGTTCAGTACGAGCTCGGTAACAAGTACAAGATTTTCGAGGTCGATCCACCACTGAAAAAACGCAAGGTGGCCTGTGAGATCTCACCACAACACTTAAAAACCAAGGCTAACGAAGCGGAAGACAACACGACTGCGATGAGTGCCATCCCGACTGACAATGATGTGGTGATGGCATCGGAGAGCAAGAGCGAGGAAAATCATCCAACAGTGGCGAAGCGCAGCAAGCGCCACACCTGAACAACAGCCAGGTGCGAAACGTGCAGTAGCAACTGCCCAATATTATATTTCGTGAAAATTAGCAAAGTTGTTGTATTGAGAGCTGCGGTTAGCATTTACAAACTAATTTGCCTTCATAGGTTCGTAGTGTAATGAATAATAGCACAATAACCACCAAATAGAAGGCAACTTTTAACCACAAAACGAGTGTAATGAATACAAAAAAATAGTTTACTTTGGTATTCGCTGTGATGATATGCGATGTTCGAATTGGATATTGAAGTAGTAGTTTTAGGTGTGATAAAGCGCCAATAGATTTAAAATTTGCTCACAAAGATCCTGGTAGCAGCTCCAAAGGGGTGGCACCAGATCTAGAATGTGAGGGATTAAAAGAGCAGTTATACTGGAATGAGAGCCGTCATATAAGATTTGGATTACGTCAGGGCAGATCCACGGGTCCTGCAATGAAACAGCTCAAGCTGGACGAGTTCTTTCTTCGAGGCGGGGGTGAAAACCAACATACGCGCGTGAGGCAAGGTCCAAATCAAGTAGGTGGTGAATGTTTGTAGCCCAATTGACCAGAATTTCTGACAATAAATACTAGGTGTACCGAGAACGTTCCGTGTTGCAAGCATTGGCGGAGTATGAAGACGTGACGCAAAATGTATACGTGTGTAGACCTCGTAACAGACCCACGGTAATGTGAAAGATGACACTTTACATTTAACTTAGAGTACTAATTCCTATACGTTTTGATATTTGCCTAGCTGGACATATCATACTGTAAGTGTCAGCCTCGTGCTGACTGGACTTTGACATGTGTTTCAGGTTGTGAAAATCAAGCTGTGCGTGAAATTGGCAATTTCTGACTTGTTAGCCTGGACAAGTACGCGACTAATGAACTTTATAGACACAAACAGAGTGTGTGGAAGGCCACTGCGCATCAAACTACAAATGTGGGAACCAACGAATGCAACGTGGCAGACATGCAGAACTATCGCTGGCGTCCCTACCTGGCAAAGGAATCTCTTTGATGGCGGACATGCCAATCGAGCGTGATACGTTGATAGCTCAGTACGTAGGCGAGGTGATAAGTCGAGCGATGTATCGGGAACGTGAAGAAAAGGTAAGATACCGTTTAGGTGGTTGTAGTTTGTGATTTTACTGAATCTGGTACTATGCTTTGTAGGAAAGTCGGCGCTCCCCCCATACGTATGGTTTAGCTGTGATACAAATGAGGTGATTGATGCACGCTTCATTGGATGAATCGCCCGATTTGCGAACCATAGTTGCTCGCCAAATTGTGTTGTGGAGCGCTGGGAGGTCGGTGGTGAGACCTGTTGTGGAATATTTTCCGTCACCGCTATTAACAAGGGAGAAGAAATTACCATCAAGTACGGAAGGGCGTTTGTACGAGATCAGGTAAGCTAAGTGCCTGCTTTTAATGGTCCCTACTCGAAAGTCTAACTGTTTTTTTTCTAGAATCAAAAGCAATGCTTTTGCGGATCTACAAATTGCACAGGATTCATGTGAGTTGACCCAGTTCAGGAAATAACGTTAGTATTGTTTTAGTTAATGTACAACTGCTGCTTTTGCATTTGATTTTTAACTTCCGCCGTAGCTGCTACATATCGACGTATTTGCTGAGGTAAATTTAACTGTAGGTCGAATTTACACGGGCTTATAATATAATATAACGTGCATGTTACTACGGCTTACGAGCACTTTGAAGGGCAGTTGGAGGTTGGGAGTAAATGTAGTTTTTTTCATTGCTGATATTTTATGTTATTGTTGCTGTAGAGTAGTTTAAATATGTACAATAAGGAAGAAAACA
This sequence comes from Phytophthora infestans T30-4, assembly GCF_000142945.1. NCBI lineage: Eukaryota > Oomycota > Peronosporomycetes > Peronosporales > Peronosporaceae > Phytophthora > Phytophthora infestans. The sequence continues at coordinate 959,053 of NW_003303748.1, read as the reverse complement.
AGGAAGAAGATGCGCCCTTGAAAAATGAAATCTTTTACGACTACAAGATCAATATGGAACCATGGGCGTACCGTGGTACCCTACGCACTTTTCGATCTGGAGCATCAACGTACATTTACTTCAACGAACACAGGCGAAGTAGCCTGTCCTAATTTCGAGTCGAAAGATTTGACTCCAAGTCATTAAACGATTTGAGTCGCAATGGTTCGTGCTACCAAGAAGACGCGAGCTATGAAAGCGGCCAAGCAAGCCAAAGCAGCACTACGCGTTATACCGAATAGCGACTCGTATAGGGACCACCCAACAACACACACCTAATCAACACGCCGAAAGACTCAACGAGGTAGAAACTGAGCAAATGAATGCTCGATTAACACGGCACGAAGAAACAAAGCGGAGGAATTTAGACTCTCAAAGTCTCCCCCAGAGCAAGCGTCGGAAGCGTAAAGACCGTCTCCTTGATGCTAATGAGGCTGCCAATCATGTGAACGACAACAAAGGTATGCAACAAGACTGGTATAAACTGTTACGGACAGTGACTAACTCTTGTCATTTCACTATTGCAGATTTCTTCGACGCCATTGACGCACCCTTGACTCGAGTGTGCGGAAGTTGCGGAGAGGCTGCGAATGCGTATAATTCAAAGTTAAAACTATTCGACCCCAAATCAATATTCTTTTCACCTCTGTGCAACGCTGAAGGAGAATGTGAAATAGTTCCCGAAGGGCTTGTAGGCGATGCTTCTAATGAATGCGTTCGTGACAGGTTACTAGCTGGTGGCTGTAGCAACAATAAAACAATGATATGGCTGTGTGATAGATGTAATAGATCGCTGACGACACGAAAAACACCAAAATTTTGCCGGAGTAGTGGCTTTAGGATCGGAACAGTTCCGACTGAACTGGCTGAATTGAATCGAATAGAGTCAAGGCTGGTTGGACTAGGTATTTCCTTCACTACGTGCGTAAATCAATACAGAGATGGCCAAGAATTTACTCGCGGAAATGCAGTCAACTACTGGAACGAGCCGGCTAAAATGGTAAAAGAACTTCCTCGACCACTGAAAGAATGTGGAGTTGTGTTACTTAAATCACAATCGGATAATACAACGAACTATTTTCGTGTGCGGCCAGATTTAGTGAGGCGCGCCTTGTGCTGGCTGATAGCGAATAACCCGCTTTATGAGCACATTCAAATTTCAGAAGATAATCTTAGGGAACTCGATCAAAACATCAACCAGGAAATACCAAGTATACCCATCACGGATGATGATGTCAGCGAATTACGAGGATCGGTAAGCCAACTAAACAGGGAAAAGCAAAATTGTGGGCCTAGTAGCAACGGTGTTGAGGGGCCGAGTGAAGACGACGTTTGTCAAAAACTTAATCCAGATACTCACTGTATGACTGGCCAAACTTGTTCCGGTGTCCGAAATGAGAGTGCATCTGAGGGAAAACAGAGTCATTTAGCTACTACTACTACGAGTTCGAATGGCAGTGAAAATGAAACGGATATTCTTGAAAATGTGACTGAGTCATTTGAATTAGAAGTGAACCAAGACGATCAAACTGAAATGGATCATATTCTTAATTCGATAGGAGCCGATTCCTTAGAAACTAAAATCCCGATTGGAAATATGCACCGTAGAACTCATACTATTGATGAGTACAAAACGAAACAACTAATGCAATGTTGCTTTCCTACTTTATTTCCAGACGGTTTGGGTGGTTATCACCCTCTGGAATTCGAAACTAGACATCACGAGTACAATCTAGCCGAATATTGTGCTCACTTGATGAAGTGGCACGACCGGCGCTATGTTATCCACGGCAATTTTAAATTCTTCTGCATGAATCTAATTCAACGCCGTCAAATTGACGGTTTAGTTCGACGAATTCGCTATTCTGAAACACGTGCCGAGGCAATGGAATTAGCCGGTTGTGGAAGAACACAAGGAGAAAGCCGCTCCAGTAGCGAAAAGGAAGAACTTAGTGTCGCTATGAACGTTTTGAAATCCTTAAAACCTTACTTTAAAGTTGTGAGAGGTAGTGGACTATACTGGTCGAACGTACGAGAAGACCTAATGTCAATGATAGGAAATCGAGTATTGGCAACGAAATGGCCTACTTTCTTTTTAACACTGAGCGCAGCGGATACGATTTGGCCAGATTTCGCTCGAGCATGCAATCCTGCATTGACACTGGAAGAGTGCAGACAGCTTTCGTTTAATGAACGAAGGAGGTATCTAAATGAGAACCCAGACATTAGTGCCCGTCATTTTAACAGAAGATTTCAAGCATTCTTCGATAACATTTTATGCGGGAGGTCTAAACCTTTAGGCGAAATTGTAGATCACTTCTGGCGTGTAGAATTTCAGCAACGAGGCTCTCCTCACATACATTGCTTGCTGTGGGTGAAAGATGCACCTGACGTTTTAAAACTATCAGAGACGGATGATGGACGGGCCGAACTAGCTGATTTTGTAGATAAACACATATCAGTCCTAACGAAGACGCTCTCGGAGCTTAGTTCGTGCCCATGCTCTGCTTGTACTGCCAGTGAAAGTGACATTCTGGCCTTAAGACCACCACATTATGGTAACAAAGAGTAGAATTGTGATTTGGCCAGACTTGTTCAGCGTGTGCAGCAGCATGAATGCCACGCAGGTTCTACTTGTAGGAAGAAAGGCAACGAATGTCGTTTTGGATTCCCCAAGAGTTTACAACCTAGAACTGTAATTGAGTCGAAAACGAGTTCAGATGGCACACCTTCCTTGAAAATCCACTTACAACGTGAGGGTCCACTATTAACAATTATTCACCGCATCTCCTTTCGTGTTGGCGTGCTAATATGGACCTGCAACTAATTGAAAACTCCTACCGAGCTGCTGAATACGCAGGAGCGTATGTAAGCAAAGCAGAGCCAGATACACTTCGATTCAGGCGAGTGATTGCAAAAGCTATACAACGGAGTGACTCAAATCTTCCCTATCATTCGATTCTGAAGCGAGTAGCAAATGCGACTCTCGCGGTTCGCGAGGTTGGTGCACCGGAAGCTATATACATTCTCCTTCGCAATCCACCAATGCATAGTAAATCCCGCTCAATCACCAAAGTCAAGGTGATGCGTCACAGTACCCGTTACTATCGCGTTGAGCCGCAAAACCTAGACGACCTTGTTGCCTTAGCAAGTACACCAGAGATCGAGACTATTCGAATTGAGCCTATCGAGAAAGCGTACATGAATCGCCCGGACAATGATCATTTTAACGCTATGACTTTAGCAACATTTGTAGAGACTTTCGAAACGATTGAGTCGATACGTAAAGTAGCATCCTCCGATGATCTGTACGAGTGTATGAACGGTGAAGGGTGGATCAAGAAACGCAAGAAAGCCACGGTTGTGCAAAAGACACCCTGGATACGACCCGATTCGTCGAACCCCACTTTCTGTTTCTCCGAAGTATTTTTGTATGTTCCATGGCGGACGTTAGAGGAGCTTCCCACAACCGATGATAAAGCAATAGCACGCTTTTTTCAAGCTCTAAATTCGCTGCTGGATGCAGAGTTGAAACACGAATCAAATGCCAAGTTAGCTCGGCAGTATCAATTAGATTTAATAAAATCCGCTCGTAGCGAATCAAGTATAACTGCCCTGCCTCCGTCTGAGTATGTGTTTGTATCGAATAATGATGGAGAAATGCTAGAACCAGAGCCGATGGGTGCGGTAGAAACCTCAGTAAACCAAAATAAACCGATGGAGTGGAAAGCCAAACACACCTACACGTCTGCCATCATTGATAAAGCTCGTGACTTTTTGAATGGATCACTAAAGCCATGGGTGAAGGAGAAAAAAGAATCTCGATCACTAGGAACCAGTTTTTGTCAAACTGGAAATTTGAAATCGCACTATCAATACCCTACTTCGGATAACAAAAATCTAGTTAATACCGAAAAAATGGCTGAATCGCAGTGGATTCCGTTTGCAATTGCAATGGAACAATCGAGAAGACGGTTTACATGTATGCTGGATAAATCTAAGTGTAAGCCTCTCCAAATGATTATAAACGGTGAAGGTGCTCTGGGAAAAGCTGGCTAATTCGCCATATAGTGAAGGACATGCACAACGTATTTGGTGAACATAAAGCTACGAGACGGAAATCAAAACGGGTACTACTCCTAGCTCATCAAGGAACTGCTGCATTTAACATAAAAGGAATGACACTGTGCTCAGCTTTCTCATTTTCATCGTTTTCAAAGTCCTCATTCTCAATTCCCTACAAATCTCTAACGGACTCGAAAACGGGCCCAACAAAGCTGAAACGATTGCAGGAAGAATATAATGACGTACATCTAGTTATTATTGATGAGTTTAGCATGATATCATGCGGCATGTTATATTGGAATGATAAAAGAATGAGAGAAATATGGCCAAGCAACTCAAACGAGCTTTTTGGTGGAAGAGATGTGTACTTTACTGGAGATTCTGCTCAATTAGACCCCGTTGTCCCAACTTCGCTATCAACACCCCTTCAAAAGATTTCAAACCAGGTTCAGCGACGTGGGAAAGAAATATGGGATAGTATTGAAACGGTGTGTATGCTAACTAGTCAAAATAGAGGAGCTTTAGATCCTGACTGGTTTAGCGCTCTTCGTCGTCTACGTAAAAAATCGCCAACCCAGGATGACATTGATCTCTTCAACTCCCGTTCAGTGCAATTTGTTGGAAAACCTAAGTGGATGGCTAATGCCAAACATATTGCATACAAAAATATAGATGTTAATGACGCCAACGATCACAGTATAGTATCAGCTCATGTACCGATTGTGCATTTAACTTCGCAGCATTTCGTTCAACAAAAACGTTTAACGACAAAACGAGACATACCTGCTGGAACCGTTCGCGCACTTCGAACAGACGCTCAAACAGCTAACGCTGATCATGACAGAGTGGTGCCTAACAGGTTAAAACTGTGTGTTGGTGCACCTATAACACTTACCTACAACATTGCCCAAGCTGCAGGTCTGTGCAATGGTACAAATGCTATCGTATATGACTTTATTTTTGTGTCGGGAAGCGATCTACCCATCGTGCTCGTTCAAGTCACGGACCCGTATATCGGTCCTTCCCTACTAGATGAAGTACCAAATATCGTTCCAATACCACCAAAAGACGTTTCTTGGGGAAAGGCATCCAGTGATCTTCGCGTTGTTCGAAGGGGAATTCCGCTTCGATTGGCTTATGCTATGACAGTGCATAAGGTACAAGGGCTTACATGCTCGTGTGTGGTTTTTCACTCTAATGCAATTCCAAACATTTCGTTTGCATACGTAGCCCTTTCACGTATAACACATTGAAATTTAATAGTTATTACACAGCCACTGACACTAGAACGACTCACAGCTACTCCCGAGCAATTAGCAATTTTCCGAAGTGAGGAGCAGCGTGTTTTAAAAGCTGTCGCCCAAACGACGCTAGCTGCTTCGTCGGTGGTAGACAGAATGAAAGCGGTGGCGCAAGCCCACAACAGCACCATCACACCAAGATGATAGGAAGGTCAAAACTACGAAAAATGGCTTTCGAGGCGCCAAAACAGCTCGTAGCGCAACGCAATAGAAAAAGACAACTTTGTCGCCCCGAGAACTACAAGAGGTGAGAAAGCTTGTGATTCTGGACAGCAACGAGGCTTTTTAATATGCTTTGTTTTAGGGACTCCGATAAAGCAATGTAATATTGCTGCAGTAATGATGGCTGCGCATACCTGGGTGGAAGCAAGATTCTAGTGCTGTACTTCGAAGGACTTAAGTAAAACTAAGCTCTTCGGGTTGATCGTGACTGCTGGCAAACAAGGGCTACGACACGAACAGAACATGGAAATTGAGTGAAGATTCAAATAAAACTATGAAGTCGTTAGTCTAACTAAGTGGCGTCAATGTAACGTCACCAAACAAAAAAATTTTAAACAATGTAACCAGTGCATCCACAAGCGTTCATTCGCACTGTATCAACTACTGGAGTCTGCGTATTAACGGGGCTATGACTCGTTGTATTTGCAGTATCGGCAAGAATACATAATATCGCTGGGCAATTAATGAAAATGTGATTTTCAACTCGAAATAGAGTTTTACTACATGTATGTAAGAGCTCGGCTTGGTTTGCTCTTTCCTGCAAAAAAAAATGTGCAAGTTTGCCTGTATGAAGTGCAAGTTTACGTCAATTTTAGATAAACCGTCTGTAGAATAATATTCACCTTGAATCAAAATAATTTTAATTCCTATGAATTATTGTGTTCGTAGTACTTTAAAAATCGTAAGAGCATATCACAGCACGCGAAGAACACGCAGTAAGCTCCCATGCCTCAAATACTGACCGTATTGCCAGCGTCAGTTTCACCACCCTGCTCTAATGCAACAAAGCCATTCCACAGTTAGTTGACGTAGCCGCTTACATGATGATCTTCAAAGAATAAGCGGCGAGTACGTACTTGTTGGAGCTGGTGGCGCAGACACAACATAGGCGCGCTGGGATGAGGTGACGTTATTCTGGACTTGAGATACCGGTAGCATTACATGCTGAACTTGAGAGACTGTAGTAGCACCACCTAAACTTCCTGGTGCAACCACCACAGAGGCCGGCATCATAGACTGTTGCTGAGCCGTGCATAACGGCAATGATGCCCCATTCTGTAGCGGAACTAGCATGTAGATCATTTGGGAAGACTGCACCAAAGGGGAATTGTGGCACAGGCAAGGCGAATGTTCACGATGCGTCGAAACCTCCCCGCCTAGGGCAGAACTTGCATTCTCGTCTTCACGGATTGATTGCCCTGATGATTTTTCCTTAACACCTTCGACAGCACGTGGTCGCTGAGCGTTGCTCACCGCAGGTACATCCAGCTCGACATGCTCCACAACTACGTTATCACGGCTTGTGCTTGAACAGGAATCTTCAATCGAAGCCGTAGATGCAGGAGTTGATCCCTTATTTTTGGTGCTCAAAGACGTAGAACTCTGGATCTTCCGTTTTTTTATTGCCGTAGTTTTCTTCTTCGTTTTCTTCTTGCCATCCTTCTTAGTAGTTTTCCGGTAGCGATCACGCTGCATAGTATTCTGATGATCGCGATGTTCAGCGCAGAGCCAGTGGCGTTCTCCATTCCTCTTGAATGCCCTCTTGTTGCGACAATAACCAGGATACTTGCATTGGTCTGAACTGAGGCTTCTTTCTGGTTGTGAGCCCCTAGCGTGGACCTTCTTCGGCGTTTGGCACAGCTAAGATCTTGACAGCATAACATAGCGTGAGTGCTGTCGTATCAGGACGTTCACCGCACCAGCAGTACACACTTACCTCCTCTGTAGCGACGCAACTGGCAGCAACAAGGTCCTGTCAACTGTAGCTTTTCAAAATGAAAAAAATTGTTGTTGTGCTTCAACCTATGTATTTGCATATGATGCTTGGGGGGCGGTGCCCAAAAGTTTTTTTATAATAAATTTTTCGGTATTGGCCCCTTAGCAACCGTGGCGACCAATCGCCGTGAGGCTGCCATACTAGTAAATAGTAATCGTGATGTTCGATCGAAATTCGTTTCACCCCCGCGTGACGGCGTAAATATTACTTCGAAGTAATTTTTATATTCAGTGTCCACCTTGACTTTTCCCACACAGCAAAACAATTAGTATTATTAAAACCGAGAGTGACATGCGCGCTTCGCTTCTTTCAGCGGCGCTGCTGTCGCTTTCCCTAGCTGACGACGTCACCGCCGAGACATAATTTATGTCAGCATGCTCCGCTGCACTTTCGGACAGCAACCCGCCTGTTCTTGAGCCTCTGCGCGCTGTCATCGGTGACGACTACGCCAATCTGCTCGTGGGCGTTTTGGGCAACTCAGCGACCAGCAAATTCCTCATCTCAAATGCTGGCAGTTCGTGTCTTGCCAACATGAATGGAACATCGCTGGGCCAGGTCATGGTCTCCAGTACATCCGTCGACACGTGTATCAATGCATTGGAGCTGCTTAACGTGCCTCTGGTGCAGTACGCGCTTGGCAATTTCTCGGTCAGCTTAAGCAGCAGCGACAACGAAGCGAAGGACTCGTTCATTGATGGCCTAGGACTCGTTGAAGAGGGCGAAATCGAGCAAATATGCTCTTTGTACGTGAACGGCTTCGTGCCGTGTCTGCGCGCGCAGTTGTTGCCATCGCTGGCCACCCTGCGCTCTACAGCGGTGAACGGATGCTGCGCCGCCTGGGAGAGCGAAAGTGTCTCGCTCTTTGACTACTCGATCACGGGCCAGTACACCAAGATGGCACAGCTCATAGGAGACGTGTTCTGTGCCACACAAACGCCGGCGCTCAACGGCACCAGCTCGCAGCGATGCGGCTACACGTTTCTTCAGAGCTCAGGCGAGGTGGCTAACACCACATCTGCTAACCGTGCTGCGGCACTTCTGAAGGACTTGCAGGTGCCCACTGACCAGGCCTCCCTCCAGGATGAGGGCGAAGCTTACACGAATACGAACGGCGATATCATTGAAGCCGTGGCGAGTGGCCAGTACACGACGAGCGGCTGCGTGGTAGCGCTGGATCGCTTCGCTACGTGGGTCGACGGTCTTTCACTCGCTGACAACAGCTCCAAGTCGTACGGCATCGACTTGCAGTCTCTGTTTGCCTTTGGCAAATGCGTCAATGGTGCCGCAGTGTTTTCGTTGATTCAAGACTTTTTGCCCGGTTCTATCGTGAACGTAGTGAGCGCCTACTTCTCCAACGCGTGTCTCCACGTGCCCTTAAAATACGCCGACGGCTGCAGCTTCTCACGCCCAGCCTCTTTGGTGGATTGGAACTACGAGCCAGCACATGCAAGTCAAGCAGGATCGGAAGAGCAAGCGGATGGCACCTCTGCCATTAACTCGATCAACACTGTGCCGCCGAACGTGACAGCTGACTCAAATGCTGTCGTGTCGACGACCGTACATGGCACTCCCTTCGCCGTATTATTTAGTGTCGTTTGCTTGATGTGGTGAGTAAAGATATTGTTAAACTTGTTCCGAAACCGAGAACTCGAGATCATTTGATATTCCACCGTTAGACTTGCCACAGTTGATCCTGTTGCGTATGTACATGCCCTGCCGTTGGACTGCCCTACAACCGCCTCGTCCAACGTCCTTGTGATCTCAAACTCGCAGCTTTCACACGTAAAAGCAAAGTTAAAATTTTAGAGAACCGCGCGACAACCGAAAGACGAAACAGCCTTCTTCTGCGTTTTTGGACGATAGAGTCGTGGCTCTGTATGAAGAGCAACGCACGTCGGCCATGATAGTGTAACGAAACCTCGTTCAAAGCAGCTACACGAATAGCCCCGTAGATGAGGAGCCCTTGGTGGAGTCCACGACAGCTGCCGAATGGGACGACTCGTAGTCCGACGCTCGCGAGTCTTCCCGAGACCTCCGGCCACGTTGTTCTGCCTCGTGCATGGCCGACGCTGATTGACGCACGTCGTGTGTTGACATGTACGACTCGGCCAGAGAAGTCTGCGGGTCGTAGCTGAAGGCGAATCCACTGCCAGATCCTCGAGTCTTGCCGGCGAACTGAGCCTGTGCCTGCTGTAATTGGGATAGAGAATTACGTCAGACAATGCTTTCAAAAGACCTATATTCAGGCAGACGTCACTTACATTGTAGCCGCGACCAGGAGACGACGAGTTGATGTACGCAGTCTCGTCGTCCTGCAACATTCCGTTGACCACTGGGATGCCAGCTTCCATGTCGATGCGAGACATTGCGCGGTTCTGCCTTGCGTCCTTGCCATTGTGTAGCACATACCTCTCCTGCACAATTTGCCATGGATCAGGGTAGAAGCGACGACAGATGGCTGTCCACGTGAAGTGACGAAGGAGAGAAACCACCAGACAGATGGGGATGACCATCCAATACGTTTCTTGGCCCAGTGTGTTCTGAAAACTGCCGTATTCCGTCGAGAACATGGAGATCCAGTAGCTTGAAATGAGTGGAGTAAGCGGCAGGTACGCGATAACGCCCACGAAGAACAACACAGTGCCGTAAGCAGTCCACGACATCTGCAGCATGCACAACTTAATGTTGGCCACCAGAACAACCATCGTGAACGCGAGTAATCCGTACTGCACCATCGGTGCACTGCCAGCATTGGAGAGGTTCTCGTTGAACGCGTACACAACGAACACGAAGATGACAGCTGCCTCGTAGATGGCACTGCAGATCCACTTGAAGAACGTATAGTTGTTGAACAGCTCCATACGCGGACCCACCAGGTACAGCTCTGGAAAGTGTCTACCCACTTCAAACGGCACATCGTAGTCGAACACGCCCAGCATAATAATGGGTAATGAAGTGTAGGCAATATTGTACAGCTGGAAGCCCAACTCACCGTAGAACTTCTGACCAGACGAGCCCGTGCAAAACATGTAAAAGTACTGCGCCAGCACCATCACGATATTCTTGTAGAACATGTAGCCAGCCAGAATGGACATGCGCTTGTAGTTCAGACGACCGTGGTGCAGCAAGAGCTTCTCCAAGAAGTAGAACTGGCCGATAGCGTAGTCACTCGAGTTCACAGCCTGCATTCCTTCTTGGCCAGAGATGCCCACGCCCAACATGGGCGCGTTGAATCATCGCCACATCGTTGGCTCCATCCCCGATCGCCAGCGTCCGCACCTTTCTTGTTCGTCGTGGGGTACCAGTGTCACAACTTCAGCCTTCTGACTGTGGAGACACACCGATACACACCACGGCATCCTAGGCCTTACCGAGCGGCCAAGAACTCCTGGCTGGGCATCCCTCGTCTGCCAGTGTCAATTCCAAGCACTCGCCGTCAATAACTACAGCGTGGCGACCACTGCCGCGTTGGACCTGTGCATTCGCGTCAGATAAATGCGACAGAATGGCGTCCTTGGTCGGGTACAAGTCGCAGTTGAAGATAAACTGCTGCATGTCGTTGTCCATGAGCTGGCAAGCATACGAAATGTTGATGGCCGTCTCCTGTTTGTCTCCAGTCAGCATCCACACGCGCATACCAGCACGCATGAGGTTGGCGATGCAGCTGGGCACATTGTTCTGCAGCTTGTCCTCAATAGCTGTGGCACCCAAGAGCTCCAAGTCACGCTCGATCTCCGTCATGAGCTTGTCAATCTCGTTCGGCTGGCCGTTCTTGCGCTTGTCAATTTCCTCCAAAGACGAGTTGGCTTCCTTAAAGCGAGCGCTCCAGTTTAGATATTCCTTCTCGTCCACACGACGCTGAGCGATCGTAAGTGTACGGAGCCCATCATCTCCGAAAGTCTCCAAGTGGCGCATCGTCTCCTTCATCATTTCTGGGTCACTCTTGCCCTTAGCCAGCATGGGATAAATCACATTGTCAGCGCCCTTCGTGAGCACCCAGTACTCTCCGTTGGGATACTGCACCACCACTGACATACGCTTGCGGTCACTCGTAAACTCCAGAACGTCCAAGATCTTGAACTCCAACAACGTGTTCGGCTCGGTAGCGCCGTTCGCATAGCGACGGATCAATTCTGGACGCTTCACGCGCACACGCGCAACACCCAGGCCACGGGATTCAAAGCTAAAGCCGAAGAACTTTGCACCTGACACCAACGCCTGCTCATCTGGCGACGATGCCGAGAAACGCATTTCCGAGCTGCCTTCCACCGTCTCAGGGATGACAGTCTGGCACAGACTCAGATGCAGAAAGAACTCTGCCTCCCGGTTCGGTGTGTCGTCCGTAATTGGCCTCTCCAACGCGTTGAACAAACGTACGTCCTCGAAATTGACGTACGGGATCTTGGCTCGACGTGTGGCTGGGTCTGGCTCTGTCTCTGCTGGCACCACGACTCCCTTTCGACGAAGAGCAGCGCGACCAATCTCCGTCATTCCGGTACCGTACGAGACGCCGTTGATGGAGCACTTACGGAACTCCATGACGTTACAGGTCAGAGTGCCGGTCTTGTCGCTAAACACGTACGAGATCTGGCCCAGTTCCTCATTGAGTCCCATAGATCGGACGATCATGCGCACATCAGCTTCTTCGTAGTACATATCCAAGTCCCAGGTCATGAAGATCGCCTGGATAAACATGACCATTGAGATCGTCACATACAGAGACACAGGGATCATCTGATACATGAGTAAAAAGTAGTAGCCAAAGCCAATGAACCACTGGCTTGTCATGCTGGGCGACCAGCTCAAGTACCAGCTCTCTTCGATGTTGCTGTTGAGCCAGATCACCTGCACGGTTGTGGCGATAATGCACAGGAAACAGAGCAGCAGGAAGAGCCAGATGATCATCTTGTTGACTGTCTCGTTGATCGAGCTCCACTTGGGGCGTGTGGCCGTCGCGCTCTGCATGATCTTGGTGTCTGATCCAGTGTTCACCACGAGGCCGTAGATCCAGTCGGTATTACGCAGTTGACAGCCACGAAGCAGCACGTTCTTGATAGCGATAGGCTGCGGGTGCGTCTCTGTCGCTTTCGTTCCTTCCGTGATGGATAACGTACCGTCGAAGCGCCCGATGGCCTTGTTAGGGTTCTCGCAGCGCAGTTGACCGCCCAAAGCAGCCACTTGAGCTGCAGTTCGGACGTGCAGCGTGGCGTCGCAGGCGTGACGCAGCTTGAGGTTCGTCTCTCCATCCAGACTCTTGGTCTCCACGTAGCAAATGCCTGCGGGTTCACTAGGATTAGGCTCGGCAACCGCTAGAATCAATAAGTCAGCGGGGGCTGTCTCTCGGTTGTGGAGCTTCACTACCGAGCCAACTGTCAGAGCGGCCCAGTGCATAAGTGCGATGTCTGGGTCATCCACGCCTCCCGCACGGTTGAGCGCATCTGATGTGCCTGTAAACGTCTCCTTGAGGACGTGACATTGGGCCGAGTTGGCCTCTTTGTCTGCGAGGTGTCGTCTGCGGTCCTCAATGACAGCGAGCACGCCGTCCACGGCCAGGATGAAGACGAGAACAGGCAGATTAGAGGGCAGACCGTTGGTGTTACTGATACTTCGGATACACTGGAGGATGGACACAAGTAGGAAGTAGGCGTTGGCCAGTTTGCGGAAGCTCTCGAGCATGAAGAGCGGCAGGAAGTTCCACGTCGTGTACTTGGACGTGATGACCACATTGGAGCAGAACTCGGGCGGCGCGTTATCGGGCAAATTGCGCTGTCGCTGCGTGGCTGGAAGAGATACGACACGGAAATCGGCGGATTCGTCGCGCTTACTTGCGATGGTGGGGTCGGGGCCTCCTCGGAGCGCCATGTTACGCGCGCCTGTCTCGACGTGAGCCGACGCGCTGGAGCTGGACGGAGTTTGCTGCGCGCGCGATGTCTGCAGTTGGTGGTACGCGTCCTGGTGCTGGGGACTGCCCACGTCCATTCGATAGGTGAGCTGCCACGGCCGGCCGAGTGCAAGGAGTGCTAGGCGGAGGCGGCTACGCTCGATAAAGCGGGTTCCTCTCCCTAACTGTAATGGCGTTCGTGGGCGACCCACAGCGAAAAACGCGTAAAGGAAAATGTCTGTACCCGTGTAAGAAAAAATTCAATGCTGAACCATCTGTTGACTCGATCTGTGTTTTCGAAACAAGAATTGACGACTAGAAACACCCACGACAACTTACAGCTACTGCAAACGTAATGCCTCACGCCCCTCAATTACTATTCGTTGACTGCTATTCTGGAGCGCACAGCTCCCATGTTGCATCTTACCACTACTTGTAGGCGCGTCACCATTTCCATTAAATTAAGAGGTGTTATAAGCAATGATTAAAGTACTACCGTTTTTTAATCATTGCTTATAACACCTCAGTGTAAAATACCTAAGTGGGTTCGAGGTTATCTATAACATGTTTGCGCGCGTTCAACCAAAGAACTGCACCTTTTGAATTTTGTGTTTTTAATTTCGGTGGAAGCCTGCTCTGTACACGAAATACTCACTACAAGTTTTTCTTATCGCATTTTGATGATCTATAATAGCGAAAAATACATCCACGTTTCTCTTGTGCTTACAACTGTACTGTAAAACGGAATGGAGAGCAAAAGAAGCAGTTGACACTGATTCGAGGCATAACCTTTGTGGTACTCATTTTTATTGCTGGGAGAGTAGATTTGTTTTCTAAAAACCTAATTCTAAATATGTAGAATGAAAATCGACCTCTATTCTCACACACAGATTCAGCATTATAATCACACTGATTCGGACATTTTCCTGTGCTGATAGACAGCTGTCAAAATCCAGCCCCAACCGCTGCAGAGAAAGGCAACAAAAGCGCAACGTTTGGTGTGATCATAATATAAAGTTTCCTTGGCTCAAAATAAAGCTCAATGACGATCGAAAGAATTGTTTTCGCAAGGTATATGGTACCAAGTCGGCTTTTGAATGTGCCAAAACCGCTGGATTGTCCCACGATGCTCCGTGCGAATCGTAACCAATTCGTTTAAAGGAGGGAGGTTCAGCTACAAAAATCGTTAGATATCACATATTCTATGTTATATAGTATCATTTTCTACAGGTAATGTATTAATGAGGCTCTACTTGCCAAAGAATTGACGTACAATCACCTCGATGTGGGTCAACCTTCGAGTTGACAAGTTTGTTGATCGACCTCAGTAAATGGAGACGTGGTTGCCGCCGGGATGATCCACCAGAGATTCTCTGGCAGAGAACATATAACGGCGGGATGACCTGTCGCCTCATCAATTCCGATTCGGCATCATGCCACTGAGACAAAACTACCGCCGTACCGTGACTTTTGCCCGAAGATCCAGCCGCCGCCGATTGCAACCATGAGCACGCCCGTCAACAAAGATCCAACAAGCATCTCGTAATCGCATGGACATCTCTATCTGCCAGCCAGAGATGTAAGGGGTCCGCAGGCTGCGGCGCAGCCACTGGCTCATTACAGTGTACCAGTCAGTCTGCGTTGCTGTCAACGTTGAGATCACTCCCAGTACCGCAGCCGCGCAAGATGTCCGTGATCGTCTCGGTCGTTGGCCTGAATACCAAATCACTGTACAGTATTGCATGTGTCACGAACTCGTCGCGTTCAGCCGAGCTAGGTGCACCCACCTCATTGGATTTTGTCCATCGCGACTTGCAGGACCTGAGCAACTTGCGGATAAATGGAAGAGTTCTCACGACGACTTCTGTGTGCTGCAGTGTATGCAGCGTCAGCGTCGATGAAAGTTCATGCAGGATCGTGTTTTGTTTTCGAGAATCTGAGAATGGGCGATAGTTTGTTGTATTGATTGAACTGACAGCGTTTCTCGTAAGTGTAGTCTGCAGCCATCACACTTTGATTGATGGAGAGATGTCGACTGACTAATGGCTTCGTGCTAGAACCGCAGCCAACAAAAGTTCCTGTCATTTCAGAACGAGAAAGCTCTCCACCACCAACACAACAAGTGACGGCTTAAGACCATCGGACGATGGAGACCCATCGACCAGTGGGTAGAGTATTCAACCTCCCTGATGGAAGTTTCTACGTGCAGGCTTGTCCCCCGGGCGTCAACTTCTGCCTGGCTACAGCTGGCGGTGACACGTCGTCGACTGCGTTGATGGACATTGTGGACGTTGACTCGCAATACAAGAATGAGGAGGAGATTGCTAAACATTGTAGCAGCGTCTTGTTGCTTAATGCAGTGGATGCGATCGACTCGGACGACGACGATGAGCTCATTGAGACTCAAAGCCAAGCACGTCTGCAGGTTGCGGAGGCTGCCATGGACTCGGACGACGAAGAGCTGTCCAATGAGCAGACCAGCTGCTTTCAGGATGCCATCTCGGGGGCTGCGCTCGATTTGCTACCCGTAGAGCTCGAACATTTTTCCGACACGAACTCTTCCTCGTCTTCCGAGGATTTGGATTCGGAAGAGACTGAGAGTGAAGATGAAGCGAGTGCCCGACGCAGTGCTAGAGTTCACTGTGTGCCGTCATGGGAATGTGACTATCTACAGGTAGACGAGGTGGATAACATCATTCGCGCTAACATGGTACAGATCGAAGCCAAGAAGCCTTGGCGCTTTGTGTTCCGCTGCCTCGATGTTCCCTTTAACTTCGCGCGGAGCCATGATCCGTTTGATGTCTTCTTCATGCGCTGGGACGAGTTCTGGCTCGTTCATGGTCATGCCGTGTGGGAACGTAACTTCTGGCAGCCCTTCGTGCCTCGCTCAACCGAGTATTACCGCCGAAAGTGGCGACAAACTCGAGCTCAACGCGCTTTCCGTGAACTGGCGACGGATCTGGTGAAGCGACTTGGTGAGGGTTATCCTCAGGATCTCGGCAAGTTGCTGCAGGAAGGCTGGTGGTATCGCACAGAGCCTTTTCCACTTCGGAGGCTGTTCTTGAAGAGCCGTACCCTCTACGTGGAGTATTTGGAGACTCGAGTGAAGGATCGTTGGCCACGGGGTAGAAAATTCCTGATGCAGCCAGGGCTGAAGCCACTGTGGTGGCTCCCCCATCAACCGAAGGATATCGAGAAAATGATTGCCGAGATGCGTTGCGAGACGTACACGTCATCTGATGACAACGTTCGAGTGTCCGAGCTATTGCAGGACTTTGGAGAGGGACCGGGGAACGCAGTAAGAATTTTTCGGGATCCTACAACAACTCTCACAAGCTGTATCACCTTCCAGACAGCGCACATGAGGAGGATGGCCAGGAAGTTTCCAGAGGCTCTATGTATTGACGCCACCCATGGAACTAACATTAACAGGTGCGAGATCGATGGCGAGTATTGACTGGTAGCGCCAAGAGATTAGGTCGGTCCGGGTAGGACAAAGTCTCGCTACGCGCGAAAGAAAGTCCCGCATACTCAGCGGGCCGGTACGTCGGATAGCCCGGGTGCCGTAACACTTCTAGCTGAGCAGCCTCTGCGCTCGGTGACCTGTAAAAGCGCTCGCGCGCCGTCGTCCATCCTTTGGTGGAGGGCACAGGGTTGTGAACGAGCTCAGCCGAACCAAACTCGGCGGAGTCTCGGAAGTGATCTGACTTGGTTAGTCGGAACCGAGTGGAAACGAGCCACTCGTCTGTCCCGGAAGGGCCGGACCGCGAGGGGACCACCCTCTGCGCAGGCCATACAAACCGCCGACCTAACTCGGCGATTCGTTGTGGTTTGTGTAAGGAATCCACATCTGACGATATTTGTGTGTTCTACTACACCACACTGCTACGAAAGTGTCGTCCGGGGTGACACCGCGCGTGCGGTCATTGAAACTGCACGTGAGCAATTACGTGGGAAAAGAGGGCGAGCCTCTTCTCCGATGGCTTGTCGAGTTCGACACTGCCATAGTGGCTCGTCTTACTGTACCACTGACGAACCGTCGAAGGTTGCGTTCGCCATGTCATGCCTTGCGGACGAGCGCGAAGCTGGGCGTATGGCCGCCGGCTCACAGATCATATGTGATTTAGCACGTATGCGATAATTAAGGAGAGGCTCAGACAAGCGTTAGAGCCCCCTCAGAATGAGTTCCGCTCAAGAGAAGAGTTTCTCGACCTGCAGCAAGGTAAGCATGACGTTCATGCTTACGCCAAACGTACGCGGTACTTGGTCTCGAACCATGCGATCAACCCGATCGACGAGGCGATAAAAGTCGTCACGCTCATGAAGGGCTTAAACGATGGGTCAATTAAGAACTATCTCTTCCGAGGGTATCCAAGTACTCTATTGGCTGCGATTGCTCTTGCGATACAAGAGGAATTTATTCTGAAGCAGACTAAGCTGCATGCGAACGTGCCGAGGATGGCACGTCCGATGATGAGAGTGGGAGGTCCAGAGCCTATGGGTCTCTCCAACGCTTCCGCTGCTGGACGCCAACAACATATTGGGGGACAAGTTCGGTGCTACCGGTGTGGGTACACCGGACACTTTGCGCGTGAGTGCACAGCGCCTGTGCACTCGGCCAGCGGCCATATGGCGATGACGGGCATCGCCGAGTGCAATAAAACACGTGCAGAACCGGTAGGCGCAAGGCGCCCTACTTGTATTGCAGTCGCGCGTGTCTACAACGGACACGCGACACTGGGAGCTGCAGCCCCCAGCAAGAGGGATTTTCGCTACAAGAAGCAAGATGACAAGCCAAATTTTGTCATCCTGAAAGTGACATCGAATAGAGCAGGTTCTCTTCGTGCTTTGGCTGACTCAGGTACGTCGAGCAACTTTGTTCGACTGAAAAGTCTCCGACGTTAAGCTTCGAGATTTTTAAGCACCTCGAAGTGCTTTAGAAGTACGGTTGGTAGAAGGTGCCACCGTAAGTACGGAGAAGCGCGTATTACGCATTCGCTGCTCGTACAGCCACCAGGTGTTTGTGGAAGGTACCATCGTCTTGGAGCTGTACGATAAGTTTTACTTGGTATTGGGCATGCCGTGGCATGCACGGCATGGTCCAGTGATCAGCTGGTACACTATGTGACAGCGAGCGATGGCCCTGTCAGTGTCGCGCATGCACCACCAGGTGCATCCGATCCCACACCACCGTCACAGCTATTGCCTGTGACTTGAAGTTCCTTCAAACTTGATCGATCAACTCCCCGGGTTAATGCTGTAATTGAAGTAGGAGTGTGTCTCAAATCTGATTTCCGAGTTGCGACAGACCCAACAACTGCCTCAGTCGTTGCGACTTGTGAATGGGCACCGGATGATGCATCGTAAGGTGCTGCCTCGTTGGTGCATCGGTCCCGGGGACGGACGAATCAGATATACAAGGGACACCGACGACTACAGGCAGTAGCTGCGATGTCGGCGTGTCATCTCCGGGAGTTGACACGGTCGTGGTTGGATTAAAAATCACGAAGGACCTCGCCGATAGGCGTCGAGGTAACAAGGATGTGTCGACTCCGGAAGTCGACACAAACTCGATATCAACATCGAGAGAGGACTCCGCCGAAAGGCGTCGAGGTTATGATAGCGCGTCAGCTCCGGATGCTGACGACGCGGCAAGCAGTGTTGGCGGTTGCAAACGTCCAACACAGAAAGTGCTTGCGTGCTTGCGGGCAGCCGGGCTGACGACGAAGCGGAAAGCAATCAAGCCGGACTTAATCATTCGCGTCCGCGGAAAGAATCCGCCGACGGTTACAACAGAAATCCGTCCAAGGCCGGGTATGGACGATAAACATGTGAAGCTGGACTTCACAAGAACATAAAGCGGTGCAAACGATGAAAGCTGCCCAATCTCGGTCTGGGACGAAACAGTACGAGTAAAGTCTGCCGGGCAGACATCGGAGACGATGTCGTGCGTCGAGACGCTGCACGTCTTGACGCGGACTAGTGCTGGCCTTCAGCACCGGTCAATGCAGCCGGTGAATCCTCCGACGAGTGCGTCGAAATTGACATCGCTTCCAGTCATGGGCTGGATGCGCTTCTCAAAGGACCTGTACGGTGGAAGCATCGGGCAGGTATGCATCCTTTCGGATATGGAAAGGGTGGAAAGCGAAACGGAGGAGTTGGGGCAACTCAACGTTGCGAATACCGCCGAGAGTAAGGACACTATCAGTGCGAAAACGAAAAAGCAGCGCTTCGACGAGCCGAGCAGGGACACATTAAAGTCGAGTCCCTTCTACGATGTTCTGCGGGAGCGCAAGAATGTGTTCCCGGAAGCGATTACTGTGGAGCTTCCGCCGGACAAGAGCATACAGCACCCGACCGACCTCGTGCCGGGCAAGAACTACTGTGTGATGCGGCAGTGGCCGCCGTCGCGCGATCAAGTAAAGACAATCGACGACATCTTTAAAAGTCGTCGTAATTCGGGTCAAATGCGGGTATTAAAGTCCTCGCACAGCGCATGAACGCTCTGTGTTAAGAAGCCATAGAGCAGATGGCGCATCGTTCATGCTTACAACAAACGAGCCTTTTGCCCAACGACAAGAAACTGCTGCCGAGACTTTGGAAGAGCGCCTTGCCGTCGAAAGGGCGCATTTCGAGTTTACGTTGACGTGTGTCAGGCACTCGAGGGAAGCTGGTCACAGGTGCATTCATTCCATGCTGCATGACTGGTGGTTGCACAGGTAGCTGGGGCTGCCAAAGTGGCATGTATTGCTGAGGTAGCGCTGGATGCGGTGCTTGTGCCATCTCTACGTTCGCGGCTGCGTTCTCGTATACGTACACACGCTGCTTTACGCTGAAGCTCGTGGCCGGGGATACTGGCGGGTTCCGCTGTGGTGGCGTCTGGTCCAACGCCTGCCGATCCATCGCTCATCCAAGCCCGATGGCAGAGCCGAAGACGCTTGACTCACGATCCAAGAATCGTTATTTGGCTTCTTGCCGCTGTTGCGAGACTTCCAGCCGCTCCATGTGCCCTGCTAGGTCCGTGAGCAGGTCCGGGTTTTTCGGCTTGAACGGCGTTTTGACTTATCAACGTCTCCGTACTGGCCATCATCCCTCTTTTGGGCGACCTCCTTCGCTTCTGGAGCTCGTAGAGCTTCGCTCCTGGCAACGGTGTGAGCCGTTGGTCTCATAACCTGTTGGTTTTATCTGTGAAAAAACACTGTATATTGAGAAGTAAGGCTCTTTAGCTAACCTTCTTACCTGCGTTCTCGCGCATCCAGCAGTGTCCTCACCGTCCGCGGGAGTGGCGGCCGACTCCGGTTACGGAGCCGCGGTTACACGAGTGTAACCTCATGTACATTTCTGACAAGCGGAAGATAAGCATCACCGCGGGCATAGGGGCAACAGGAGCTGTTGTCAACACGGTACGCAGATTCAGCCGTTTCTCTGTTCACAAGTTTGGTTTTGGTCTAAAGGATGAGTTTGTTTAACCGTTTTGTCTAAAATAGAAGTGAAGTATTCTGACATTTACCAACCTCTAATCATGCAAATACCGAATTTTTCGGACGGAGACCAAGCAAACTCATACAGCAATTTGAGCGGCCCAGCCTTGGTGCGGAAATCGACCAATAAGCAATATCTCTATAAATACACATACAGTAGAATATTAGTCAAAAATCAGATAAGGTATTGTGCCAGTTACGTGCCATATTAAAAAGTTCTAAAGCTGAGTCCACAAAACATTTCATCGAGATGTCCTATTATATCGATAAAGACACTCATAAAATGCGCTCTTTTCAGGAAAATTAATTCAGAGAGCTGTAATTTGCTGCCTGCTTTGGGTCACAAATGACTCGGTATTGAAAGTGTCTCATTTTAGCGGTGAATTCAGTTTCCTGTCGCTTTTCGATTAGAGGTTTGTTTGAGTGCAAATTAGTTGAGCCTTACCCAGATCAAATCGCTTCGATAAAAAACATTAAGCCAATAGAAAATAAAAGCAAACCCAAATAGTGATCTCTAATTAGCTTTAATTATTGACTCGAAGCAGGTCGAGTGCACGTAATGGCACAGTACTGTACCTTACTCTACTATGTCCAGAAACAAGGGTAATTGTGTTTTTATACCCCATTTCAACATTATAAAGTTTGGGTATTGCTAAATTTTACAAAAAGCCAATCCACTTCCATGAATCTTTGAAGAAAACGCATTACCTACTGACACGTAACAGTACAGCCACATCACAGTGATTCCTCGTCAGCGTCACCAAAGTGTGTCAGCACTGCAGAGTGTTGTACCGGCACAAAATGAGGTGTCTCTTCTGCACAGCTGTCGGAAGCACACACACGAGGTGTGAGAGGTATAATCTGACCAACCAGTGAGCGGAATTGGCTCATCTGGACGCCCCCCCCCCCCGCCGCCCCCCACCTCGATCCTGATACTACATCTCGACGCGCGTTGGTAAAGAAGAACCAATGCGATTACCGTGTATTAGTGGTAAAATTTTGTAACAGATCTCGCAGATTCCACCTAGCTGCTCTTTTTGTTAGTTCTCAAGAAAAGCACCATTTTTTCAAGCGGCTCTACTGGCACGATGCAGGCTGTACGTCCGGGTGACCCAGTGTCATTTGACGGTGAATTACGCTATGACCGACAGCGACAAAGCGCAATGCATTACTCTGTATTCGGTGTGTTGAGCGAGTCCAGCGTACATTTTCTTGATGTGCTACTTTCACGATATGAGCAAAGTGCAAGAGAACATCAAGCCACTTTTGCAATGGGCCTAGTTGTAGCCCAGTACCTAGGCTTACACGCTAGCACACGTGTATGAGAAGGTGTAAGTTGCGGTTCACTTAGATTAACGTTACATTAGGAAGACTTATATAGGAAAGCAAAAGCCGATTCCGGTAAAATGAGAGCTGTTTATTTGTTTGTTTGAGTTTTCCTCCTAATCTAACTTTCTAAATGAAAGGTATTTATCAAGGAATAATTGACAATATCCTAATATTCTAATTGCTTTAAAATATTGGCTTTCAACCAATGAATGCCTTGAATGCATGCAGACCAACAGTGTGCCAAATGTATCCATGGGTGTATCTCACACCAATGTGGAAACCCTCTTTCGTGGACAAGTGGCTACACATAGCCACTTGCGTGTAGCCGTGATACCCCCCCCCCTTGTGCAAAGACTTCTCTAGTCTTGCCACATCATTCGAAGTATTGGCGAGGCCGTCAAAACGTTTGAGAAACCTGAGATCTTTTCGCAATGAGCTCGTTGAGAACCCGCGCAAGCGTCTACCGGAGCAGTGAGGCAGGCACCACTTTAGTGTCCGCGCAAACGAACACGCAATACCACGCTATGCTTAGGCAAAAGCATGCACAAACTACTACTGACAAACCGTCAGTCGTAATGAAGGGCTCATCTTTTATGTCTACGGATAGAGACATGCCCATTGACTATGGGTCTGACATCGAAGACGTCCCCATGAAAGACAAAGACACCTCGTCTTCAGCAGTCGACTCTAAGTCGACCGAACCAACGCCCGATCCCCCCGAAGGGTCGCGTCGTGGCCGTGACGATGATCCGGACGATCATGAATCGGCGCCCTTTGACAACCTATTACGGTTCTTTCTTTTGCGAAAACACTTTAAGGGCGCACCGGACGCCCTTATGCCACGAAAGGGCCATCGTCTTTACCGACAGCCACCCAAGTCAATGTGGGGCTCTTGTATTCCGTGTTTAGCTCACATGGTTATTAAGTGTTTTTCCCATAGAATCCAGAGCTTCCCCGTGTAATACACGGCATTAGTATTTAATAGTTTACATGAATTGTGCTTTGCAGATAGAATGTCCATCCGCTTTATAGCCTAGATCATCATCAAACTACGCGTAAAATTGAGATGGAAGAGGCATGCATCGATTTGTGTTATCTGTGATCGAATTACCATATCAAAATGGCAAAAAGGGTCGTTTTACAGGATATCAATGGATTTGGTTATTAAACCATACCGCGCGATCGATTTGACTGCGGTAGCTCGACTTATCAGCCAGGCTACACCATTTCGCGTCCGGTCTCCCCACTGGGGACCCCAGAGGACGGATTCAATACAACCACCTCCTGGCCGACCTGTGCGTAGAGTTGGACAGGCCTCAGCTCAAATTAACCACCAGCAGTATAAAAAAACAGTATGCCTTTTTTTCTTGAGCCACTTGGGTACGAATCAGCTTTTGTCCTTTTTTAGCCTCCTAATACTTCGAGAA
Organism: Phytophthora infestans T30-4; assembly: GCF_000142945.1. Lineage (NCBI taxonomy): Eukaryota > Oomycota > Peronosporomycetes > Peronosporales > Peronosporaceae > Phytophthora > Phytophthora infestans. Next base: position 935,531 of record NW_003303748.1, on the reverse strand, counting down.
CGTTCGAGAGCGCAATGTCGCCCTTTCACCGCTCTCCACACTTTCCATTTTGTAAAGATGGGTAAAACGTACCTTGAAGACGTTCGTGCACGTGTCCTGGCGGCAGCGCAAGCAGGCGATAACTGGCGACTGGTTGCGGCTCATAACGGTGTCGTAGTAGAGACCGCGCGGGGTTGGGTGCGTCGTGCAAGGAACGCTGGAAATTTTACTCCCTCTCCGGACAAGAGAGGTGGTGCCCACAACCGGAAGCTCAGGGCAGCTCATATGGAATTTCAGGAGGAAAGCTTAGAAGAGAACTGATTTCTAACGCTGGAGCAGATGAAGGAGATGCTGTTCGATTGCTTTAGCGTCAGTGGCTCGGCCGAGACTGAGCGAGCTAACTTGGATGCACTTTGTTACACAGTGAAAAAGGTGCATCGCGGCAACAGCTACCGCAACACCCCCACCAATAAGCTTAAAAGACAGCTGTTTGCTGTTAAATTGCTGCAGTATGTGGCGGCGGACAAAAGATATTGTACCTGGACGAGACTAACTTCAACCTGTAAATTAGCCGGAGCAATGGGTGGAGCGTTCCAGGGACACGTGCGGTGGACGTGAACACGTGCAGCAAAGGCAGCAACATCCATGTAATTGCCTGCATTTCTCGCAATGGAGTTGAGTATACGGAAGGGCGGTTCGAATCGTTTAAGTGGGAGGCCGCAGACGAGTGTATTCGTTGCATGCTGTGTGCGCAAGCGGCCCATGGGGATCTCAGTAACATTGTCGTTGTGCTGGACAACGCACCATACCACATCCGCGCCGAAGTAGTGTTCGAAGTACGTCTTGAACGTGTTCTGGTTATTTCGAAAGTGTGTTCAAATGAATTCTTGGAAGTTGCACCATTTTAAATCACAGCTGCATGCAGAAGATACAGCTTGTAGTTATTCTAGGTACTGTAGAGGCTGTAACCTTTGCAGTGCACGTAAACTACATGAACTTGAAATGTATCTTATACAACATATTGGCAGAGTAATTTCCGTTTTAATTTGCCCTGCTAAATTTCATGAGCTGAAGCCTACAGACCGCTTTATTTCCTACGCTTCTTGCTCAACTCGTAGGACTCGCGAGCGCGAAACGAAGGATTCCGTCGCCTTCCCGACCAACAGACATCGACAACTTTTTGTTTACCCGTACGTGGCCTACCTTGATGAATGATCGGATTGTCTTTCTGCAATGATCTTGGTAGAACGGATGGTACCGCTCATGAGTCCTGCAATGTTGATTTCGTCATCTTCAATTTCTGCGATTTCAGGCAGCTTTGGTGCATTGTTTCTCCGCGATCTTCGGATAGTATGCCTTTTAGCTGTCGGTGTCACAAATCGCTGTTGCGAATCCGGCATTCCTGGACAGGGCAGCTCAGCAAATTGCGTGGACTTAATCACATGAAAGCAGATTCCTGATTTCTTCCATATTAGGCACATACATGACCTGTGAATAGCATCGACGATCCAGCCTCCTCGAGGCATACCGACCCACGTTAGTCTAGCGTAATTGGCCGCCTCATAAGAGCGGCAGACTTCATTTAGAACTTCAGATGGGGTAGTTGATGGACGTCCTTCTAATGTATCGTTGATACTGAACTGGGTTGTACTTGGCATTTCTTCTGACGGTGCAATCTGTACAAAGACGGGGTTCAGATTTCCCAAACTATGTACAATTGATGCCACCATTATTTTCGACTTCTCCGCCTTTTTAAAGTACGCCTTCAGTCGCTTCGTAGCTTTAGGCTCGTCATTAAACGGAGCCATTGATGCAACATATGCAATTCGAGACAAGTCCAGGCATGTGACTAGTTCCGTAGGATTTGCTCCTTTGTTGTCATTTACGAGTTGCAGCGTGTAGTGGTCGGTTGCTAAGGAATTGTTCGTTGCTGCGTACCCGGTTGGAGTATGAAAAGGTTGCCAACAAGAAAAATGGCCTCCAAGAATCCAAAATGAAATGATATGATTGACCACCCTGCGAAACTTTGGGCAATCTCACCGCCACCCCTCCAAGAACAAGCTACAATTCCACGTTTTCTTATAACGTGCTCATCAGTAACAGCGAAATGCAAATCGTAAAGATTCCGAAAAATCAACTGTTTGGATGCGATATCCAACTTTTCGTCATAAAGGTGCTTTGCCACATTTTGTGTGACATGGAACCAACACATTAATATTTTGCTATGTGGAAGCTCCGATACACATGCGCTCTATTGGGCTTTGTCCGCGTCCATCATGACATAGTCAGGACTACATTGCACTCCAAACGCTAGGTAGACAACACGTTTTAGGAACGTAATAAACCAAGATGTATCCACTTCGCGACGATGTAATGTGCAGAAGTAAACTACGGGTAGAAAAGCTCCACTACGATCTGATATCACAGCCACAAGGACGGATACTTCTGCTACACGATGCTGTGAGTACTGTCCAAGTGCATCATAATAGATAAGAGTGCATTTTGCTGTACAGCTACAAAGCGCGCTATAAGCTACATGCATGCTAATTTAAAACGAAAGGGCCTTGCCTCAGAACCAGAGCCAAGCGCAGGTTCAACTATCCCATTCACGTCTTTTACATCGCAGAAACCAGGCAGGTCCCCGCGGCCCCTGTCCTCACGATTTTCCCGATCATACATGCATTGTCAGCAAATCTCTATTACAAGGAGCCATACTGGCGGGCTTGTTGTTTTCTTCTCTAGCCTTTCACAAAGTTATGCACGTGCTTTAACTCCGGTGTCGGGCTAAGCATCCGATTCTGCTGAACTTCTCGGCACAGAAATGCGAACAAAAGCTGCGGCACCATTGATGGTGAGTCATTCAGCTTAGCCAGAATATAAGTTTCCATGTCGTCCGTAAGCTTAGGATTTACAGGAGAGTCGAGAGCATCATCAGTCATACATGTAATTCTTGCTCCAGTATAGATTTAAGGTCAGCTTCTTCACATGCTAGAATCTTGTATCGCCATTTGCAGGACTCACCAGATGCAGCACATCGCTGGAAGGCGGACTTCGTGACGATGCAGCACATCTCGTGATAATTGGCAGCTAGGAAGTCCTCTTGATCCACGTGATTCATTGTGCACCGAAGTAGATCAATTTTAATACGACGTAAGCTGGTAGACGCTCAAGAAATTTATCATAGGATGCTTCGTCTCCTGTCCTCCATAATTCTTGCCACGACCTGCGTACACGGCACCGCACGTCATCCTGCTCCATGAACCGAGTTCGGTTGGCAAAGTGCTCACAATCATAGTTGTATTATATTAAGCTAAAAGAGCTCAGAAGTTTCAAATTCGCATGAGATAGTTGCCATTCTCCTACTTTTAGTGGGCGTGGCCCTGCAAAAAGTGGATTTCTTTTTATTTGAGTTAGTGAGACTTGTTTGATTTCAAGGTGCCAATTAAGATTTTATTTTGCTGTATTCCAATCATTTAGTGGTGCATCCCAGAACTTTAGTAGACAGGACGGCCCTCCTCACACACTTGAAAGCCAGAAGATTCGCTGGTGCAAAACCGACATCTCGTCTTGGCCAAACAGGAAATCGTAACTGCGGTAGTTTTGCCAATAGAATACGTCGGAACCTTCGTCGACATACGCATTCACTAGCACACGAAGTTTACCCTAAACGACGCGAAAACAGTTACATCGAGAGGCTGAAAAGGGTGGGCTGGGTTTGTGGGGAGGCAAACCATCATAAAAAGTTTAGATTGACTGTTTCTCGACAATTGAGCGCTAGTAATGGGAGCTACAGCCATCCATTACCAGCAAGAGAGGACGCTTTACGGTGGCTGGGACAGACGCCCCACAAAAACACTAGCCATGACTCAAATAGGTCCGAACTTATTAAGCCAGACGGGGTCGTCGTAATACCAGCACCAGGTGCGTCACAGCTACTAAGTATATCCAGCGGCACGGTCTATCCAGGGCCAATGAAAACAGGTGGCACAACGAAGCCCTAGGCGCTTTCACAGGCGATAATTGTCATGTGAAAGCTCGAACTTAGCGCAGATGTTCACACGTTTTTAGACCGTTGAACAGAAACAACACGATTTCTCTTTGACGCTTTGGCGAAAGCAGTTTCATCGACGTTAAAGACGCGGTCGGCTGTAACACCATTTTTGATAATGACCTTCTCCATTAAGCTAAATAGCTGGTGAGCGTCAATATAACCGACCGTATTGCGAGCTTTGGACAGCATTTGAGCGGAACAATCCGTGCGTTCGGAGTGGCGCTCTCGGAATCGCGTGTACCAGCCTCCTGTGACAGCCCTACCAGCGACCAGCTCAGATATTTCGATTGCTTTCTTCGTGATCTCGGCACGTCCTACAGGTCGGCGTACACTTTGGCGAGGCAGCGACCCATTCTTGGATTGCATCCTCAGCATCTGGCGACAGCCGAGGTTTTGAGCCTCGCCGCTGCCGGGTCACGCCATTCTTGGCGCTACGGACCCATTTCCTCAGCGTGCTCCCTGGTACGTTAAGGTCCACAGCAACGGCGAAGACTGGCTTACCGCCTTGGCCACGCTGAACTGCACAATCGAGGGTATTTGGCTATAATATTGCGTCATTTATAGAAATGATGCAAAAAGGAGCGGTCTCGAGTCAAATCACAATAAATTTGCTATTGTGAATGACACGTTCAAAAGCAGTTAGTGATTTTACCAATAACGCTACTTGTTCTTAAATAACTTGCTCTGATTGGGCATGCTCCTGACGCTACAAAACTTCTTTTTTTTCGCTAAGAAACTGGTCGCAGACCTTATACTATTTCCGGTAGTGAAATGGACGCCATTTTGTATGGACGATAGTGATCGGATTCAGCAGAAATTGAGCACGAAAATCCAAGCTGCCTTCCTCTAAATACGTTTAGTATAGCAAACCCAATAGTTATAATATTATAATACCTTACCGTACAATTATTTTGCTCGGGCTGATATTTTGTTTTTATGCAGACGCAATTTAGTGATATCTCAAAATTGGGCGATTTGACAAATCTGAGATAAAAAACCAGTTTTGCAAACTGACGCGTTTCTTAAATTTTATAGCTTCTTAGGGCTTCATTTATTAAGAATCGGAAGGAGGTGGTGTAGTAATAGTAGCTCCAATGAAAAGTACAATAGCTCGTTTATTGATAGATTTCTCAACCTCTGCTAACGGGACCGCTTTACGAAAGATGAACCTACAGCTCGTAAATCGAATACGAGCGAACCCAAACATGAGATTCAGCGTCGCCCATTACGTTGAGGTTTCCTTGAATGTGTGTCGTGTTTTTCTTATTTTAAAGCCTAGATATGGGATTACGGGAACCATAACCAATGGCCATGCAAATGTATTCCTCCAGCTACAGATTGGCTTCTAGCGTGGTTGCAAGCTCCCGAAGCGTCTTAAATTGCTGGGTGCATTTATCGATCGAGCAAAACGTCCGTGATGCTCCTGCGGTATATATCCTTTTCCCATCCCAAGACAAAAAAGTCACTTTCAACATTGGCTGTGTTCGAAATGTCGATGCTAGATTTTTGCAGAGCTGGTTCAGTAAGTTAAATCGCTCATCAACATCCTACCAGCCGGCCTCAAAGGTGACGCGCTCATCTTCGAGTGAGTCGAGTGTCTCTCGTAACCCCCCCCCCCCTCTTTGGCGTATGCTCGTCTGAGTTGAGAGAGTTGTTGTCCAATATTATGCTTATCGACGCTGGATAGTCGAATCAAAAGGCGAGGGATAGGAGCTTTGATTAATCGGTGAAACGAAGAAATACCATGGTTACCAATTGGTACGGCAAAACAGGGGGTAATTAAATACCGTCTCGGATGTCTGATGAGCGCTTAGCTACGATTTTGTCAATGCCATCCTCAGCTCGAGCAAACATGGTGGCAACCGCAGAACAACTTCTTACCATCATCTACATCCAGATTGTCCGTTGTTTCTTATAGTTATGGGTCCAGTTCGGTAAAAAAAAACTTGCAAGCGAGATTGAGAACGTAAGACCCACAAACCGGATTTGTTTTGTAATCAAGTCATTCGAGCTCCCTTTTGGACAATGGAGAAATATGTCGCCTTCACGCAGCTACTGCAATTCTGCATCACGAGTTTCGTCGACTTGGAATACTTACTCGCGCCGGTGGCAAGGGCTCTCCGACTATACGAATGGACCCATCGTTGCTTTACGCAAGGCTTCCCCGTAATTACTGTGGATTCCTGCATCCCCATCATTCGTGAATACGTCGAAGTAGATTTTTAGCACAGCACGTTGGTGAGAAAGCAAAGGAGTGCTACTTTGTAGCTCTACAAACACGAAATAGAATTCTGATGTGAATGCATGCACTGCAAATTCAAAAACCCACCAGCTGATTGAAGGGATATAGTGCGGGCGTGGCTGTTTATTCGAATAGTATTTTGGCAGTGCAACAGTATTATCAACAATCTACGAGCAGCACATTCCCATCGAAGCCCGTTTCAGCAAACGATAAGCATGTTGAGCGCATCGTTTTCACCAGTGATGATTGACATCTTAAGTGTCCAATCATGGAGGTTAACGTTGGCCGAAACCCTTCGGCGAGCGAGCGCTTGTGCACGCGCTGCACTACCAGATCCAGTTGATGTAGTCAGCACCACGCACGAATAAGTAGGGCGGCACGATCAACTCGTGTGACGCAGCCTTGTACACGTCCTGTCGTCAGCGATTCCCCGTCTGTGTGAAACTTCGACGAAAATTTATTTCCACTGTGGCACTAGGGTATCAAGAAATGTGGTCATTGTTTTAAACATTAGTCCAACAATATATTTCTTGTGTAGAGAGACAACCATGAGATGAAAGTTGTGCAGCTAGGGACTAACAGTAAATTGAGATCTTTTATCTAGATACGATTTTCCGTGTTTCGGCGATGTGTTCAGAGCAATGCAGAATCATGTCACAAGTTGTTGAACATCGCTTAAAAACTGCAGTGAAGCCGAGCAAACGACCCTAGCACAATCAGACGTCATTGAATATTTTCATCCTGTGTTGGTAGACTGACCAGTATCATCTCGTACATGCTGACCAAACCTGAGGACATACGAAGCGAAGCTCCTCTCGCGAAGAACCCCATCAAAAGATCAAATTGCTTTGTTTTGTATGGTGATCTTGTACTCAGAGGTCACACCCTCAGGGCGACCGTCGGTATAAACAAACGCAATGCTCGCTGTCGCGTCGTACCTTCTCTTTCTTCAGGGTGAAACAAAAGATCGGCGATAATGGTATCCACAGTTGCTGATTTGACACGAACAGTAATGTCCGATGAACTGTCAAAGTGTGAATGAAAAGAAATCACTAGTGGTACAGACGTTTACGATAAAAAAAATCTTATTTTCCTCATACGAGCGCAAGTTGTCGTATTTGGTCTATTTGGAAGAATTATTAAGGTTTACATATGGTTTGTAGCAGGATGTCCTAAATGTCTTGAAGTACATCACACTGTCAGATGGATTTCTGAGTTTGCCATTCGTCGTTGTAAATTGGCGTTCTTCTAGCTTAAAGACATCGCAAAAGCGGCACTTTGCCGATGTTACGGCACCGTTCGAATCTTAAGAGGTTGGTTGGAGGCTGTACCGCATTCCATGCGTGGATTTGAAGACACTAAGGTTGTGCTCAAACTAAGCTAACACTAGCTGTAACTATTATTAAAGGGCTGGAAGGATAGCTCCAAACGACAGGTTTAAAAATTCAGGTCTGGGCTGAATTTTTATTCGTCTTCCGTTGCGCCCTATAACACTGACAGCGGCCCTAAAACCAACGGATGAAGCAGCAGACGAAGAAGCAAAGGGAAACCTGGATACCTTGCAGTGTGCAGTGATGCTTCCTTAAAAGCGACAGATGTGTCAATATAGGGTCCTTGAATGCTATTTGCTCTTGACTTGCCGCCTCCAGCTTTTTTGGAAGCGCTTGAAGGATCCACAGGTCGTCGTCGTCGTCGCTGTCGCTGCTTACCATTTTTCCCTGATGATTGGTCTTTTTTTCTTTGCCTACCTGGGTATAATGGTTGGCGGTCGGAGACGTTTTCAAATCCAGCTCTCTTCTGATGAAACACGATCACTTCTTTTTCTCTTTATTTTACTTACAGTGGTCGACAGCATCGAGGACGCTTTTTTTACCCTTGCATAAAATTACATGCATCTCTTCACCGTCTTCACGCGATTCGAAGGGTGGATATCTCGCTGATTTCTGTCGAGCCGTTGTTTCAGAAACTTGCTTTTAACCCCTTAGTTCCCGTATGTTTAGCCGCTAAACATAAGAGGTGTATAGCTTCTTTCAGTTTTTTTCGGCATCTATGTTATGTTTAGCGGCTAAACATAAGAGAAAAACTGACTTGGGGTTTGTATTGAACAGATCTCAAGAGAGCGCAGGAAAGCTCAATACTGAAGTCAAGACAAAAGTGGGAGCCTAAAACGGCCGGATGCACAGGCTTAGGGTAGCTGGACCGGATTCCTGATTGAACGAGATAAAGAGAGGCGGTGTCACCCACCACCAACGGGTGGCCGACAGCCACAAAACTCTCTCATTCTTCAAAACGACCGCGGGGGCAGCAGACCAGAATGGTGGCGACGTCTGGCAAGATGCCACGACGGACGCTGACAGCGGAAGAGACCCGGTTGTGCAAGGCAGCCCTCAGTGACCGCCACAAGCGTCGCCTTCGTCGAGACGACATGAGGCAGTCAGCAGCAGAGCCAAAGCATGGCGCTGAGGGGCGTGCGTTGAAGAAGCAGTCTAGGAAGAGGGCGATGAAACTTACGACGACAGCCATGGAGATAGCAGAGTCTAGAGGTCCACATATTGAGCCGGCAGCACCCAAAGAGACAGAAGCAACAGCGAGTACGGACGAAGCTAAAGAGGTAATACCTGTTGCAGAAAATGAGGAAGATTCTGTGGAACCAGAGGTGGAGGAAGTTGTAGCAGACGTGGTGATGGCTGTGGCTTCAGCTGTGGCTTCAAGTGCGCTTCTAACGCCTGTATGAGATGCTCAAGGCGCTGTGGAGACCTTGCGCCCCCCTCGGACGAACAAGCAGGCGCCGGTTACGCAAAGATCCCCGAAACGACGCCGCCGCGTCCTACAAGACAGTCCAGAACGCGAAGCTCAAGCTGAAGGCACCATAAGTGACACCACAGACACCGGTGCTGCGTCAGCTGCCCCGCATCTCCCTGTCGCCTGCGTAGTCGACGGTGATCCTAACATCATGACGGCTGTGCACGTGAGTGCACTGGCCCTCGGATCAGAAGAAGAATCTGGGCCTGATTCAGACGATGACGACGCGGACAGTGAGTGGGAAGGAGATTGGGAGCTTGGAGAACTCTCTGATGAGGAGTTAGCCGATTGCGTTGGAACTGAGCTACCGGACACGTTCTGCAAGTCGGTGGCGATGAATGCGGCGCGTTTGGCGGAGATGAAACATTCTGGCTGGGAGTATGGTAAGTTATGTTGAACGCTATCCAACATACGCAACTATTATTCCGTCGTTGTCCAACATAATGTTAACATTATCTAACTCACTTTGATGTGCTATTTGTAGACCAGTCCAAATTTGGAGACAATCCTACGTATGAAGACCCTACGACGGGCCTTATGGACCATCTGAGAGCGTCCTTGGAGTGGCTGAAGACCCACTGGCGCTGTTCTTCTACTACCTACCGCCAAAATTGTGGAGACAGATTGCCGTCGAGAGCAATCGCTACCACACGCAGTCGATACCGGGTCGTGCGCAGGCGATTCAAGCGAAGCAGCGTCGTGGTGGTGGAGAAGTAGAGAACCTCGCAGATATTCGTCGGCGACTAGCACGTGTGAAGCCGATAGAACCGTGGGAGGTTTTGCGCGTCATCGCGCTTCTCATTGCAAGGATGCTGTCTCCAGTGCGAAAGGGGATTGCTGCTCACTGGGAGTTGACACCGGCTGGTGCGTTGCCAACGCCACGCTTCGGCAAGTACATGTCCCGCAACCGGTTCTTCCACATAATGGGATACTTGCACTTCTCCAACAACAAGTCGCCTCAAGCTAGCACGGATCGTGTATGGAAGATTCGGCCGGTTATCGAGGTCTTACAGCGTACATTTGCGCGCGGCTACAAGATTCCTCCTGTCATTAGCTTTGACGAAGCTACGCTGCTTTCAAGATCCCGCTACAATCCTACCAGACAGTTCAACAAGGACAAACCGCACAAGTGGGGGACCAAGGTGTTCGTGGCAGCGTGTGCAGATACAGCTTATTGCATGAGGTGCGTTCAAGGTGGCAAGCTAATGCTTGCCACTTTTTTTTTTGGTCTAAGTGCTTATGTTGGACGGGCAAACATCCACATTGTGGAGAATTTCCTAATCCAACATATTTATTACTTTTACTAATATCGTGTGCGTTTGTGCGACTGTTCAGATTCGAGGTGTACTGTGGTGCTAAGAGTAATCTCCGGACTCCGATTCCTGCTGATAATAATTGCGGCGAGGCTGCCGTACTAAGGAACATGAACGCGCTGTGCCCGCCATCACCGACCTCCCCGTGGCGTTTGGTAATCACAGACCGGTTTTACACGTCGGTGAAGCTGGCGTTGGAGCTGTTGCAGCGACGGATGTACATTACGGGTACGATCCAGACGCGTATGGCAGGGTACGCGAAGGATGTGAAGACTGACAAGTCTTACAGAACCGTGAATGGTGTGAGAGAGCTAGTACCACCACAGGGGACAATCAAGCTGGCTGAAAATAAGCTTTTTCCGCAGATAACCGCAGCAATGTGGATGGACCGCAATCCCGTCCACATGCTGAGCAGTGGTGGCAGCAGAGAAACAGTCAGTGTCAGTAAGTAAGCCTGTGTGTTTATATATATGTATCATTGCTCACTATTGTGCTTTTTTATTGTAGTGCGGCGTATCAAAGGCCAGATGAAAGAGCTACCGGCACCGGAGCTGGTTCGTGACTATCACCGATACATGGGAGGTGTTGATGTGCACGACCAGCTCCGGATGCAACGCTACAGCGTGCAGCTTTCGTACAAATCACGAAAGTACTACAAGACCTTGTTTCTCGGATTGCTGGACATGGCGTTGGTGAACGCCTTTATTGTGTATCGACACAACCAGCGTGCCAATGGGCACAAATCCCCGAAGCATTCCGCATTCTTCGAGACACTCATGGAACAACTACTTGCTGTTGATGAAAACTCTTTCGCTGAGATTGAGGTAAGTTGCTATGATGGGTTTGGCAACATAAATGCATTTACTAATATGTGTTATGTTGGTTATGTTTCCTATTCTAGAAATCCACCTCCGCTGAGGAGCGTACAGCCGCTTCACCTGCACGAGGAGCGTCGCCAAGACGGGAGGAGCAGCGACGTGGCTCAGACCGCATTGATGATGGCCACGAACTGGCGGAGAACCCAGACAAGGCCGACACTGAAACCGGAAAGAAGCGTCGCCACAGAACCTGCAAAGTGTGTGCTATCTACAAGGTGGTGCCGCGGAAGTATACGAAGTATTACTGTCCAGAATGCTCTGCAGGGCCAAAGAGGTACGTACATGCTGTTCATGCTTGATACTAACACGGTGATAGCGCTGACTGTAGGTTGTGCCGCAGGAAGTATCTCTGCAACGTTGTTAGGGAGGAAAGGGAGCGCACGTGCTTTCAGATATGGCACCTCGACTGGAAGAACGGGAATGACATCCCGAGCCGCTTGCTACGCGACCACAAGATACGCGACCGAGCGCCAGCGGAGCGTCCAGGCAAGAAGCGGAGACGCAGACAGCAGGTAGGCGAGAGCGGAGCAAGTGCTGGTGCTGGTGCTGGGGAGTCGAGCGAAGAAGATGATGAAGCGGTGGAGGAGGAGGCGTAGTGGTTGCGCCGTCTGGTCGTACATGTCTATGCAAGGAGCAATCAATTGATACGGCACTTGATCTTTCTTGTTATTGGCTATAATAAATGAACTCACCGCTGCTGGACGTATGCAACAGCACAAAGATAGGCTAATCAATAAACAGTACATATCTTATGTTTATTTATACAGCATAGTTGTATATGATCGTCTCAATGTACTACATAAACCCTCCTTTATGTTGGAGAATCCGTACTATACACACTGGCAAGTCGTTGTTACCACCCCGATCCCGCGCCAAGATATCCGGACTTAATTGAAACCCCATACAAATTCCTTTATATCTGTATATGGGACGAGGTCAAAATATACCCTCATATTTGAGGCCGGGAACTAAGGGGTTAAGTAAGCTCTTATAAACAAATTGACTACCCCTTATACGGTACAAATTATTTTTGCTTATGTAATTTTTGCCAACAATCGACCAATCCAGATGCAAATCTATTATAAACACTCTCCTAGTCTGATTCGTTTTCACTATCACAAGAAGACTCATCGCACGAATCCATGGCTTCAAGATGCTTCTTGAGCTTAGTCAACTGCCTGTTCGCGGCATCAATGCAGCCTTGCACTGCAACTGGTGAAACATTTTCGAAAGCGCGCTGAAGTCGGGGCTTGATATCTGCAAAGGTAGTCGTAGTCGAGTACTGGCGCCCAACCTCGCCTTTCACATTAGCCCAAACGATTTCAATAGGCTGTAAATCAGAATGGTAGGGCGGTGTGAATATGATTTCGTGACCTTTTTCTCCTGCTTTGGCGACTATCACCGGGGCTACATTGTCTTTGATGTGCTTGGAGAGTATATTCCACAGTATTGCTTTTGTTGCGTTGGTTGGAATCTCCAATTTGCAGTCATTCATAGCGCTAATCATTTTTGCTCTCCTGCTACCCTGCTTGGGAGTCGTTTCTGGTAGTACTTTATGATACTTTGCATTATCCATCACAATAATGCAGTTAGACAGTTCTCTGACAGATAATGCTTCAAGTAAGGTATCCATCCAGCCCTAAAAATATTCATGGCAGAACATGCCATGATAATCTGCAGACTGCTTACCACCCTCGAAAATATCCACTGTGTCAAGTAACAGCTCTGCTTCTTTATCAGCTGGTCTCTCGTCATCATTAACGGAACGGTCCTTGTCAAGGATAGCAGCAATAAAACACAACCGCCGTCCATTATGCTTCTCCTTCACATACGTATCATATGTAGGGTCGACTAGCGAATCGTTGTGTCTCTAATAGTGGTGGTGCATGTAGCTCTCGTCCATATAGACGACACGACGAGACAGAATGTCATTTTTTGCACATATTCCGCCCTTGCCAAATCGTTGGTTGGCGATAATCTGATACCTTTGCCTTTTTGAGCACCGCGCGAGTATCCTTCCTTCCTAAGGAACCGCTGAACTGTTCGAATGGCGGTATTGGTGCTGTCTGTATTTGATATATCCACCGATAGATAGCTCTCTTCTGCTAGCAAATGCATTACGTCCTTCGCTGTCGTTCGTGTCCTCGTCTCAGATCGACTCCGTATAAATCCACGCACTTCTTCCTGCATTGTTAGCGAGTTTGGCAGTCGTGAGATGCGGTCTCCTTGGTTAGCCGGTTGTGCAGCCGTGAATATAGTCCCATGCGACAGAAATGAGGACCAAATTTCACCACACGTTTTGCTGGAGCGACCAAGTAAACGAGCAATTTTGTTGGTAATAGTCTCTTTCCGAGGTATAATTGCATTATCCACGCATAAATTAGCCTGTAGCACGAGAATATCCAATCTTTTTTCGATAGTGAGAGCCTTGTTACGATGCGTTCTCACAAACGCGATGGCTCGACCGGCATCCTCCGCTTCTCGACGCGCCTTCTTTCCTTTTCGCGGGGACGCCATGTGCACTCGGCAGCCAGACTTGAAATGTTATGTTTCGAGTTTAATGCTATTTTTGACTACCCCGATTTGCAATTGGAAAGTCTGACCCCCTCTTCAAGATGATATATTAATCGCAGTCGAGTTTGTTACAATATAGACATCTACAGTTCAAATACTTTAATATTATTGGGGGAATGACCAGTAGGGTTGTGATAAAATCTGTAAAACTATGCTACGGCGCAGGTTTTAAAAATTGCAGGACGCGATTGGGCACATATATAGCCAGACAATAGCTCCAGCTCTCCTGAAAATAGGACTTGAAACGAATAAAATTTGATGAGGCAACGTCAAAAAGCGTCCTCGATGCTGTCGACCACTGTTAACAAAACGACTGTTCAACAGATCTAGATTATTTCAACCAAGCTGGATTTGCCCCTGCAAAGCGAACACAGCCTAAGGTCCTCTTTAATTGCTACGTGGTGGCTGAGAATCCGCGACGAGTCTTGACGGCGGTCGGACGCCAATTTAACTAGTCCCAAGAAGTTGAGGAATTGATGAATAGTAGGCGCTTGGGCTCTTCGGAAATGTAGCGACTACGATAGATATTTACGCTGAGCGCTATTTTCGTAAGTGCGATATGAAAGCGGCAGTATGGGTAATCTGGGAATATGTTATTAAACCCATATTCGAGGAGCCTGCCCAGCGAATAGCAGCGAGTATTACACTTCACAGACCTCTGATATTGATCGACCCATTTCGTGACTTGGTAGTGGTAATATTTTGACTTATATATTTCGGACGCGAAGACTTTGGCGTGCACAAACCTTCTCCACTCGCGCCATCTAGGCCCTCCTAATTTGGAACTGTGTCGGTTAAAATGCTCTGGGTAATACAAGACCGCTCAGAATTATCGATTATCATTGATTGCTCCTGCTGGCAGCCCAACTGGGAAACACATCTGGCTGTGGCTTGAACAGCGTGTAGGAATACATGAGCGGGAGGCGAACAACTAGCAACGTGTCAGATTTTTTTCGGTAGTTTCCGGAATCGATGTTCTCGAGATCGATATCGAATTTAAAAAGTTGTTGCCGCGATCGATGGTTTTCTCTATCTTGTCAGCCGGGGTTAATATATTTCCCTTTCCTATATCCCAAAGCAGACCGAGCATTTTGCGCTTAGGTCACGACGTTGTACATTTCTTTTGGTTGATGGCTGTTGGTCCCAGCGAGGATGCCATTATCTATCGAAGCGAGGTTTTTCAGTCGTGACAGCGATGAATGAGCTAACTTCCACACACGTGTGATGCAATGATCATACGTGTCCGACAAGATGACGAGTAAGTCGATTGCCACACTCGTAGAGGTGGCTGACGATCTGTAGGGATAGCTAGAGTCTACAATTCTATGAGTTCGAAACTGGCCGGCGTGCGCTATCACAGCCGTTTGGGTTATTACGCTCCGTCTTCGAGCTATTATCGACATCTTTAACATCAGAAAAAAGGAGTACAACTAGCACTCTTGAATTCGGTACTACTTAAAATTAATATCCTGAACCGAACGATACGATCATTTTAAAGATGCAACCCTCGGATTTTGGCCTCCTAGCCAGTCATCTCGAGCCACCCGGCGGTCGAACAACTCCAAGACAGTCATCTAGAGCCGCCCAACCGTCTCCATAACAAAAGCTACATTACGCCCACAAACCCTCCTGGGGGCCTAGCTGAATTCAGCAAAAGCGAGGCATCCTCCAGAAGGCTGAAGATTGCCCAGGCATGACACAAACCAAATTGGCTGTATGGGCAAAGATCACCTACCGGCTCAAGCGGCTGCCTGCGCAAACGACTGTTTCCGACATTCTCAGGATGGCCCCCCATATCATGAGCGACGGCTACGGAGACGGCAAGAGGCGTAAACCCCTCCAAGTTACGTCTTCCGAGCTGGTGAATCAGCTATGGAAGTGGATTGAGAAGATGGAGGAGCAAGGAATTTGCCTCTCGCGTCAGCTTATCAAGATTAAGGCTCGGTATATCCAACGGGGAGTCTGTGATGTGTGGGATCTCAACTTTTCAGATGATTGGTTAACAGCGTTTGGGCGTATACATTATTAAGGCTCTCGACTTCGACCTGGTGAATCTGGATCCGCCGACCCTGACGCTGTTGCAACTGGCCGTCTAAAGCTACAGGAGCTAACCGATCTGTACGTCCCCTAGAACATCTATAACATGGACAAGACGGGGCTCTGCTACGCTATGGCTCCCGCTCGCTCCATTTGCACCAAACGAGCACGTGGCGTAAAGAAAACAAAACAAGAATTAGCATCGATCTTGCGGCAAACGCTGATGACACGGACGCCCTTCCCGCGCTGTTTTTGGGTCGTGTGAAGCAGCCCTACTGCTCTAAGAAACACACTGCAAAGGAGGTGGGTTTTAGCTAGTGAGCCAACAAGAAGGCCTGGATGACGGGCCATATATTTCAACAATGGCTCGTCGATTTTGATCGAGACATGCGTGCACGTGGACGACACATTCTATTGCTCCTCGATAATGCATCTTCTCACAACACAGGGGATTCAGTTTGCACAAATGTCCGTGTGGAACTTTTGTCGCCAAACACTACGGCGTTCCTGCAGCCGATGCATGCTGGAATCATCGCTGCGCTTACGCAAGCGTACAGGAGGAAGCCGTTCCGAGGGGGCATTGGCAAAAATGAACACGGTGAAAGCATCAACAAAAAAGCGTACGTAATCGCCCACCAATATGTTAAAAAGTGGAGCAAGGAAATATGGACTGAAATGAAAGGTAAGCCAACGATACAAAACTGTTATTGCCACACAGGGAGAGCTTTCAATGGAGTGAAGGGAGATAATAGTGAGGCTGACTTCTCCAGTTACGGAGGTAATGCCACAATAGAGGACATCATAGTCCGCGCTTCGCAGCTGAGCTTGTAGGTACATGTACACGTAGAAACTTGTTAAACAATATTTCAAATTGTAAGATAGGGTCGGACCACGGTACCGGAAGTGTGACGGGGTCACACAGCACCTTGCGCTAGAGGAAGTTATCTTCCGAGAGTATACAAACTCTCAGTGAACGGCAGTTCACAGGTCCCCTCTTTAATTAAAGAGAGCGAAGTGACCTAAATAAGGTAGATTGTAAACTGAGTATATTTATAGGTAGGTTAAGTTTGAGGTTAATACAAACTATCAGTTACCTATAGAAATGCAATGTCATTTAACCAATGGTTGGTTTTGAATGACCTTGGTACCTTGTACCAAATATCCCGGAGTATGACATGTCATACTCCTGAAGTGTGAAGTGTCACACTTCATGTAACCAGGGTACACTTAGTGCTACGTACCCCGTTACATCCTCCCCCACTTAGGTTCGGTTTACCGACCAATCAGAATGAAGAGATGTTCGTCACAAACTCTCATTCTCAAAGTCGAAAACCATCGACTCGGCCGCGCGAGCGCGGCGGAGGCTCACTTTACAGTTAGAGCCTCGAGCAGCAACCTGTGCGCTCTTCGTCAAGGTCTCCACTTCGACCGTTAACATGCCTCGTGGCACTGCTAAGAGCGGTGCTAAGACACGCTCCAAGGCTGCAGCCGGTAAGGCGCAGGCCAAGAGCACTAAGCCTCACGGCAAAGGCTCTGCACTTAAGGAGGCTACTCAGGTGGCCTCCGAGGCGATCGGATCCTCGGGTGACGCGGCTGCGGACAAGCGCGCAAGCAGGCGCCGCAGTCCGTCGCCCTCGTCTTCAGACAATCGTCCGAACCCTCGGTTCGTAGAACGTGAGTTCAACTCGGGCAGTGAGGACGATGCCGAGTCCGAGAGCACTCATGATGCTCCTGCGGGCTCTGTGGGAGGGCACAGCCCAGTGCCCAGTGAGCACAAAGAAGACAGCGTGCAGTCGTCCGCTAGTGATCACGGTGATCACAGTCCCAGGACCTCTGTGCGCTCTGAGAGTCCGGCCGTTAAGGCTAAGGGCACTCCCAAAGCCGGTGGCGATGAGGAAGGGAGTCCTCGCAAACGTCTCTCGCTTGCCGAGGGTCTTGCGCGCGCTAAGGCCTCTAAAGCCGAAGGCGCCAAGCCCTCAAAGAAGCGTACCGCCTCTAAGTCTCCACTCCGCGAGGAGAAGGAGACTCGACGCTCCTATCAGAGTCTCTTCGGC
This sequence comes from Phytophthora infestans T30-4, assembly GCF_000142945.1. Classification (NCBI taxonomy): domain Eukaryota; phylum Oomycota; class Peronosporomycetes; order Peronosporales; family Peronosporaceae; genus Phytophthora; species Phytophthora infestans. Next base: position 917,601 of record NW_003303748.1, on the reverse strand, counting down.
TCCTCGGATGAAGAGGAGGAGAAGGAGGAAGAAGAGGAAGAGGAGGGTGCCATTGTTGAGCCCCGGGAGGTCTCGAATGACCTCGACCAGCAGCAGGAGGATTTCCAAGCTGCCCAGCGTGTGCGTGGGGGGTCGGTGGCGGCACCCGTCAGCCAGGGAGCTGCCATCAACTCAAGAGGGTATTGGCCTCCCGAGGAGAGCTCTGGAGCTGACCTCTTCTTAGAGCTTCTCGTCGCTCCTCGTGGCCTTGTGGGTGGCCACACTTCTAGGGGCATCTATGAACGATCCCTTGTTCAGAAAGAACAGTTGTTCGTCGACAACGTGGAGGCTGCTCGGTGTGTGCTTCTCGCGCCACACCGCATTCCCCTTAAGGACTTCACGACTTGTCGTAAGAAGCCCGAGACCCGGGGTGGTCTCTATCCTGTTTGGGGATACCCCTGGGTTATGCCCGAGAACTGTCCCACATGGAGTTCTTGTGAGGACATGTTCTGGGCGTGGGTGGAGACTCTCAAGTACTCGCCCACGGAGTTATGGGAACTCCATGAAGATCAGCAGCTGTCCCACATCCTGGACCAGCGTGATCTTCGTGTGAGGTTTGCCCACTTGATCAGCAAGCGTATGCTGCCAAGGGACATCCTGAAGCGCGGCTTCTAGCGCTCACGATGAGCGCGGGTACGGTATGTATTCATCATCCGTACCCCGTTCGGGCAAGAAGCCCCGGACTACTTATGAAGCTGCCGCCGCTTCTGTTCCCAGATTGCGACAGCCTTCGGGCAGTCAATCAGGAGCCGTTCAATCGGCTCCCACGAGTTCTCGGAGTGGGCATAACCCCTCCACTTCACGAGGAGCTGTCGCTTCCCGCGACACCGTTGCTCCTGGAGGATCCGCTCCACGTGGAAGTGGACTTCTCCATTCCGGTCAAGCAGGGGCGGAGGTGCCCTCGTACGAGTACGAGTACTCGGCGCCTCCCGAGAGCCACTCTCGTTCGAGTGCTCCGACTGCGGGTCCGACACGGGACCCTGAGGTTGACCGCCTCCGTCAACGTCTCCTCGTGCTTGAGATTGCACTTGGCCTTGGGACTGGCGGTAATGCTGCCGCCCAGGCCGGGAATCACGGCGAGCTCGCTCGTCTTGCGGGTCGCCTGGACCTGGTGGAGCGAGAGGTCGCGAGCCTGCACCTGCGGGTGGACCGCCGGGCCTCTTCGTCCGATCTGGACGAGGCCTTTCGCATGATCCGACGGATCGAGGCTTTGTTGCCACGTCCGGAGCCGCCTGCGGCACACTCCCAGACGTACGCGTATGGTGCGTACCCGGCGTACTCAGCGTACTCGGCGTATGGCGCCGGGGTCCGTTCGTATGGAGCCCCTCCGGCGTACGGTCTTGACCGCAGCCTTGCCGTCCCGACCGAGGCTTGGGTGCCTGCTCCGACGCCCTCGTCGACGACTGTGACCGGCCCTCGCTTCGAGGAGCTGGGTCAAGGGGGGTCTGCGAGTCAGCAACCCCCTGCGGGTCAAAGTACCGCTTAAGACGTCCGACATAGAACGTCGGGTGCGTCGTCATTGACTTTGGAAGGTCGATGGTGTACGACGCACCATGTCTGGCCAGGACTGCAAAAGGTCCGATGAAGCGGTGCTTCAGCTTGTTGCTGCCGACAGAGCTAACAGTGTCTAGAGGTAGGTTCCTCGTGTCTAGTAACACTAAGTCACCAATCTCAAATATACTTAAGTTTCCTCTTCCTTGTTTGTCCGAGTACTCCTTTTGTTTATCTTGGCCCGCTGCCCATGGCATCGCGGACCCTGCTGACAATGTTCAGCTTG
>NW_003303748.1:682317-915247 GCF_000142945.1 Phytophthora infestans T30-4 | reverse complement strand
GACGGGAACTGGAGCCAAGATGTACCATCTTGCTCAGCCGACACACGAACATCATAATTCCGGTGTTGCCGTGTCCGTCGGCGGGAAGCCCAAAGATGAAGTCAAGACTCATCGACTTCCAACAATCAGCCGGTACGGGCAGGCTCTGTAGTGGAGCCGAAGAGTGCCCTGCGGGTTTAACCCGCTGGCATGTTTCACATGTCTTGACGTACCGGGCGACCCACTTGTACATGTGGGTCCACCAGAAGGACTGAGAGACCGACAGAAAGGTCTTCTCGCGGCCCAAGTGGCCGCTGGAGGGCGCGTCATGCGCCTCCGCGAGGATGTCGAACTTCAGATCCTCGTCGTTGGGTACGACCACCCGTGGAGGATCAGTGGGCTCCACCCGATAATAGAGAAGGCCCTCCTTCAACTCATATCGGTGGAGCCGTGAGCGCTGTCGCGACGAGAGCCAGTCGGACTTCGCGCTCGTTCCGGCCTTAAGGAACTTGACGATAGGCGCGACAGCCTCATCGTCCCGATACGCCATGCGTATCCGATCATATAGATCCGTTGTCACCCGCGTGATGTGGGCCAACTCATAGTCGGGACGCCTAGAGAGGGCGTCCGCAAGCACGTTGAGCTTGCCCGGCTTGTACTCGACGCGGAAGTTATATTCCGCGAAGAAGGACAGCCACCTCGCCATCCGTTGGGAGAGGTGAGGCGAGTTAGTCGCCGTCCTCAAGGACGCGTGGTCTGTGTAGATCACAAAGGGCGTAGAGCCCAGAAGGTGAACACGGAACTTCACAAGGGCATATTTCATTGCCAGGAGCTCCTTGTCATGGACAGGGTAGTTCCGCTCGGCGGCTTTGAGCTGCCTGGACTGGAATGAGATGACTCGTTCCTGTCCAGCCGTGTCGTCCTGCAGCAATGCACACCCGATGGCGTAATCGGAGGCATCGCAGACGACGCTAAACGGCTTCGTCTCGTCCGGCAGAGCCAGGACAGGGGCCTCTTGGAGACTGGCCTTGATGCTGTCAAAAGCATCCTGGTGCTCTTGCTCCCAGCGCCAGTCGACGTCCTTCTGAAGGAGGCTCGACAAGGGCTTAGCGAAGCCCGCGTACCCAGCGCTGTACTTGTGAAGGTAGTTGGCCAAACCCAACCACTTTCGAAGATCCTTCTGGGATCGGGGCGTCGGCCATGCTGCTATGGCCTTGACCTTGTCTGGGTCAGCCCGAACGCCCACGTTGCTTACGAAGCAACCGAGAACTTTGATCTCTGGTGACGCGAAAACGCACTTGTCGATGTTGGCGTAGAGCTTGTTCGCTCGCATCACGTCCAACACTCGACGGAGGTGTCCTAGATGCACCTCCATGGCCGTCTTGCCTCCCTCGGCACGGCTATGGACGAAAATGTCGTCGAAGTACGTCTGTACGAAGGTACGCAAAGGGCGGAACAATTGCGTCACCAGGCGATTGAACGTCGCCGGGGCGTTAGACAAGCCCTGCGGCATGACGAGCCACTCCCAAAGCATGCCGCTTGGAGTGCTTACCGCGGTGAGCGGGATGTCACTCTCTCGCATCAGGATTTGGTAGTATCCGTCTACCAAATCCAGCGCACTGTACAGTACGCTCCCGGCCATGTTGTTCAACAACACATCCTTTCGTGGGATCGGTGTTTGGGCCGGCACCGTTGCGTTGTTCAGCTTGTTATAAGCGTGAACCAGACGCCACTTTCCGTTCGGCTTACGAACGCAGAAAGTCGGCGTCGAGTGCGGGGATTTCGACTCCCGCACCATGCCTGCCTTCGCTTTCGCGGCGAAGAAGGCATCAATGACCTCGCACTGTTCGCGCGGGAGAGGCCATTGCCTCGTGACACAATACTTTGTGCCGGGCACGAGATCAATCTCGTGCCGTACGCCTCGATCCGGTGGGAGTTGGGTCGGTGGGTGTTTATTCACCACGTCCGCATGCTCCGTCACCAAAGGATACACCGGATCCTTGGGGTTCTTGAGAATCTCAGAACCCAAGCGCGCCTGACGCTGCTTGTTCATGTCTTCCAGGACGTTCTCGTCCAAGACAGAGGAGGAGTTCAGCTCCTCCTGAGTGGTCTCAGGTCTCATGAGTACCATCTCAGCGATCTCTCCAGCCTTGAGGTTGGCCAGGAAAGACTCAGCCGTCATTTCCTCGAGGTTCAGTATCTCTGCAACCTCTGGCAACGGTTCCAAGTGGACACCAGATGCCTTGACGGGTAAACCCGTCTCGCTATCGAAGATGTGATAACACTCTTCCACCGGCCTTGTCGGAGGAGCCCGGGCCCTGGACTCCGAGTCGCTTGAAGCGACGTCGATCGGAACGAAGTTCGGATCCGACTTGAGGCGGCGGCGGCGTCTTTGCCGACGGCTTCTGTGACGGGGAGCTTTGCTGCCCACGTCTAGGGATGTCGTCGCTACAACATCCGAGGCACTCGTGGCCTCGTGTGGTACTGTTGTACCCACACAGGAAGCGTGTTCAACGCCTTCCTCTTCAGTTAAGGTCTGGGCGACCGCGTGTGGCACTGTGTTACCCACACAGGAAGCGTGTTCAACGCCTTCCTCTTCAGTTAAGGTCTGGGCGACCGCGTGTGGCACTGTGTTACTCACACAGGAAGCGTATCCGACGTCTTCCTCTTCAGTTATGGTCTGGGCGACCGTGAGTGGAACTCTGTTACCCACTCTGAACACGCTGTTCTCAGTGTTCATGACAGCTGCAGCTGTCTGCGGAACTAAGTTACCCGCCTGTGGACCTAAGTTACCCACTTGGCCGGCGCCTCTTCTGGGCGCGGCCACCATCAAACATCCTCGGAGTCGTCATATACGTCGACGACTCCCAAGCATCTGCCGGATGCTTTGGTACCCTGGCAGCCCTCGCGGGCGCCCCGGGTCCTGACAGAGGTGGGAACATGACTCACCCAATGCTCTGTCGGACTGCGCAGGGCGGCTGGCACCGATTGCCTTGCCTCGTTAGTCGATCCAGGGGTTCGTGCTTCTCAAGCCAGGGGATGCCCAGGATCATATCATATGGATCCATATCGAGAACAGTGAACTGTTCGAGGCTGTCAAAGTCTTCAAACTTGACAGCCAGATCCACTTGGACGTTGGGGACAGTGACGACCTTCCCGTCGGCCAGTCGCACTGACACCGTCCCGTTGCCCTTGCTTTCTCTCAAAGCTTCGGACAACTTGTTGCTGTTACGAGCAACCGTCTGGCGGCGTGCGAAATTCTTCGACGCCCCAGAGTCAATCAAGATTCTAAAGGGACGATCGTATCCCCGTACACATCCGTGTACTACGAGCAACCCGCCGCTGCTCTTCGCCGATTCGAGAGTGCGAAGACTCTCAGGGGCTAAGTCTTCGTGGTACGCGCCACCCGCGCACCCATCACGAAGACTTAGGTCTTCCCCAGTAGGGCGCCCCGCCCCTACTGGTTCCCTGCGTTCCCCTGTCCCCGGGATCCTGGCTTCTGCCAGCGACCCTTGAGGACGGGCTTGGGGAAGGACCGTCTGCGGAGTCTTTCCGCGGGACAGTCGCGCTTGAAGTGGCCCATCTTCCCACAGCCGAAGCAGCGGATGTCACGCTGTTCGGCGGACCCGAGTTCCATGGGAACTGGTCCGTTGGGGCTTGTTCGACCGGGAGCCGACAAGGAACTCCCAGGCCACGCTGAGGCCGGCGTACGCGCCTGGCGATGGCTGTATTCTTCTTGAAGAGCCACTTGAATCGCCTCTTCAAGGGTGCTTGCCTGCACCCGGAACAGCTGAGTGCGTGCGGGGCCCACTCGAAGGCCGTCCATGAACACAGTCATCTTGATGTGTTCATTGAGTGGGTTTCCCACTAGGGACGCCGTGAGCTCCCGTATCTCTTGCACATACTCGTGCAGTTCGCGTCTTCCTTGTTTACACGCGAGGAAGCGCGAACGCTGGCGGTACTCGTAGTTCGCCGGGAGGAACGCGGCTCGGAGCTGTTCGCACAGCTGAGCCCAGGATGTGAAACATCCAGGGGGATGTCGCTTCCCGAGTGTACACCCAACTCTTAGCACGACCGCTAAGGTTGGAGAGTGCAAAAGCAACACGCAGTTGCTCGGTCGAGATCAGAGCCGCGTCCATCGCGAGCTCTACTTCTCGGACCCAGAAGTGAAGGTTCTCGCCTTCCTTCCCTTCATACGGCTTTACCTTCAGCCGTATTGGCTTCGGGTGAGGCGGGTTTGCTTCCGCCGCCGGAGCCTGCAGGTTCTCCCGCACATGCGCGATGAGGCCCTGCTCGTACGCGTCGAATGCATTGACGCGCTCGAGCTGCTCAGCCGGTGTTGATACCACCAGGCTCTGCAGGGCCTCCATCCCGAAGATGCCTGCCATCTTCCGAACCGACTCGAACTGAGAGTCGTTCATATGGGAGAAGTCGTTCCTATCCATGGCAACGAACTTCGGAGGCTCAGGTAGTCTACCCGCGATGGCGTGGATTGACTACAAGTGCTACCAAGTGTGACGGGGTCACACAGCACCTTGCGCTAGAGGAAGTTATCTTCCGAGAGTATACAAACTCTCAGTGAACGGCAGTTCACAGGTCCCCTCTTTAATTAAAGAGAGCGAAGTGACCTAAATAAGGTAGATTGTAAACTGAGTATATTTATAGGTAGGTTAAGTTTGAGGTTAATACAAACTATCAGTTACCTATAGAAATGCAAATGTCATTTAACCAATGGTTGGTTTTGAATGACCTTGGTACCTTGTACCAAATATCCCGGAGTATGACATGTCATACTCCTGAAGTGTGAAGTGTCACACTTCATGTAACCAGGGTACACTTAGTGCTACGTACCCCGTTACAGGAAGTGAGAGAGATTGCTGTATCTGCTATCAGCTTCCACCAATTTCACACTATTTTAAACGGTATTACTAACAAAACATTGCTTTCGAGAATTGGAAAAAATATACGGTATTTTACCTCTTCTGGCCGTCTACCGGTAACTGTTCTGCGGGGTGACCTGAACTAAAAACACATCTGTGTTCTTTTCGTAAAATAAACTTTTTGTACTTATAAAATGGGTCAATTTAAATGAATTGATTTAATATTTCGAAAGACGCGAAAATGGCCTCAGATCCGCTGCTGTCTGTGCGCGTGGTTTTCCGCTCCAAGCGTGGCTTCGGCGCTCTACCCCATGTCGTGGACGCAGTGTCGCTCTTCCTAAACTCTTCCGTCGAGTTACCTCTCGATAAAGCGGCCCGGCTTGGCTCCATAGCGCTGCTAGACCGCATCTGGAGCAGTCTCGAGAGCGTCAAGACACCCCAAAGCCCATTTTGGTCCGCGCGGCGGTTGTTTCTCGAAGAAGAAAGCTACAAAGAGTGCAAGTACGTGCTCTCGCTTGTTGAGGCCTGCAAGAACAGCGATTTACCGATGGTCAAGTGGATTTTCGAACATTTACCGAACGTGGCGTGAGTGTCCAAGTGATAGAGGAGGCTGCAGCCGCGGGGGCTATGGACATCCTACAGTATTTCTGTGATAGCGAGTCGTACTCGGATATTGTTGCTACGAGCGGCGTAGATACGGGATTAGAACCTCGGAACATTTCCTGGGGCGGCAAGGACACGCTCAACGCCGCAACTGGAGGCCACAGTAATATTGTAAGATGGCTATATCAATTCGGTACAGACTACCAACGCGACAATAAAGGCACTATGAAAGCTGCTATGGCTCGTGGAGACGTGGAGCTGGTAAGATTGCTACATCAAGCTGTACGGGTTCCACTTTGTGGCGTGGAACTAGCAGCTGCGAATGGCCATTTGAACATGTTGCAGACTTTGATTCGTGTTGGCAAAATTCCCCCAGGAGTGATGGTCAAGGCAGCTGAGAATGGACATTTAGACATTGTCCGCTGGCTAATTGAACTCGATTGGAGCAACGAAGATGCCGACAGCGACGAGGATACGAGGTACAACGATGATATCTATCATGGGGGGTATACAAATTCGTATTATGAAAAGCGTCCGCCTCCTATAACCTCTACAGGCGGGGAGGCAACACTCTCCATCCATGTAGCAGCCTGTAACGGCCACTTGGGTGTCGCCAAATATTTACATTCACATGTGGATTGGCCTCGTAACTCCGAGCAAAAAAAACTCCAAAGCAAACATAAGCGTTACACGTTGAAGCAGCTCGTTCGAGTTCTTGGCGATGGGCACCTGGCCGGCAAAATTTCGAATATGACGATGCTCATTGCCGCCAAAAAAGGATTTCTGGAAGTGGTACAGTGGCTCTGCTTCGAGTTTAGCTGTAACCAAATGATTGATCTGTTCCGCCCGTACTTCCGGCCAACCTGGGAGGGCAAAGAAACGTTACTAGCGATGGATGAAGCCGCTAAGAAGGGCCACTTGGAAGTTGTGAAGTACCTCCATGAAGTAGCACCATCTCTTAAGACAGAGTTTTCCAGAAAACGCAAAGCTCGTAGTGCACAGGAAGAGTTCACGAATATTTTATTCGGAAAGCGGGGTGCACGCAGTGGCGTGAAGTGCTCGACTAGAGGAATGAACCTAGCAGCCAGTAACAACCACTTGGAGGTGGTGAAATGGCTACATAACACTCGAACAGAGGGATGCACATCAGATGCCATGGACTTTGCCGCTGCAAATGGACACCTCGAAGTGGTCAAATGGCAACATTCTCATCGGTCTGAGAGCTGCACAACAAAGGCGATGGACGGAGCTGCTTTTGGTGGACATCTTGATGTTGTAAAATGGCTACATCAACACACTGATGCTGGGTGCACAACAAATGCGATGGACTCTGCTGCCCGCATGGGTCATCTTGATGTTGTCAAATGGCTACAAACGAACCGTAGCGAAGGTTGCACCTCTAACGCGATGGATGGTGCGGCTGACAAAGGCCACTGGGAACTTGTGAAATGGCTACATTCGAAGAGAACAGAAGGATGCACCCATGTTGCAATGGATTGTGCAGCTACCAAGGGCGCTTTGAAGATCATGAAATGGCTACACAGTCATCGAAGTGAAGGTTGCTCACTCAAGGCAATGAGTCAAGCTGCAAAAAACAATCATGTGCAAGTTATGGAATGGCTACATTTGAATCGTCCAAATGATTGCACTGAATCTGCTATTAATGCAGCCGCAATGCATCGAGCGTTAGAAGCCACTCTCTTCCTTTCCCGTGTGCGTAAGGAAGAACCGATCCCAGAAGTCCGCTCGCACAGTTATGTAAATGGATCCCCGGGGTTTTCTGTGTTTACTTCAGAGGGCTGAAGTGGGTTACAGTGGGTTGGGACAGCGAAACCTTAAGTTAAAAATCTAACAGGTGATGTTGCGAAGCCTTGTGTGGTATCATTTATCGTTTCTTGTCATGATTTATTGGCCTCTCATTGTTTCAACTTGAAACTTTCAAAAGGTGAGCCTCCTAAGCTCTGAGCCCAAGAAATGAGGCCAAAACTGAATACCTGAAACATTGATGGTCTAGTGCAACTTCTTCGTTTGTATTAGATTAACTACGGACCATTTAAGATCGTATTCCAGTTTAATTCGCTGAACAATTCTTAAGTTATTATTATGATGAACGACATGCTATCATCCAGAAAAGTGATCCATAAAAAAAATTCTTGAAGGTTTTTTAAATTTTTCCGGGTAAGGTTTAACTGTAACCACGGATGTAACTGAAAAGTTTGATTTGTACAGTTGGTCATTTTCATCCGAAACTCGATGTCGGACGAGTACGGTTAACCTGATAATTACGTTGGTGACCTCTGGTTAAATAGGCATGTTCTTTATACATATATGTCGAATCGGATAGTTATATCATTTGAACGATTAGTCACAAAAGACAATCACAAAGCTTTTAGGATTTGAATAATTGGCCACGTGACAACATCCGTGATATTCGGTTCTATCGAAGCTATTAAACGATACATGTACATCCGACTGTTCCTCTTCTCTGAAAGACGCACAAAGCGCTCAGTGAAATATAATAAGCTATCGAGTAACTGTGTAGTACCCACGGCATCCTACTTCACTGTGTACATGCAAACTGCGTAGCACCGTATGTTTCAACAAATCCGTATTGTTCTGCTCGAGCTAGCTTCAATAATTGTCATTCTTTAATTTCACTCGGCCATCACAGAACGTATACCAAGCCCCTTCAACCGCTAGAGTTTTGAACAACGATGAATTACTCCTCTCTCACCCCACCCAACCGCTCGACCCTGAGCGACACAGTGATCGGTACTGTCGTGCTGCGGTCCACGTGGAAGTCCCGAAGCCACTCGTATTCTTATTCAGCGCACACACACCGGTACGAGCCCTACTAGCAACCTTTTCAAAGGAACCCGATCAAAAACCGTCCCAACGCCCACGTGACGATCATTAACGTCGCTCTATCGCCATCCATCGCCAAGCTTATTCGCGAGAGTAATTTATCGCCGGGCAGAAAGCGAATGCATTGCCTACTATCTGACCTTGAGACCGTGCATTGCGTCCGTGAGAACATCAAAGTATCCGACCAAATTCTCCCCCCCCCGGAGCTGCAACAGGCCATGGTGGAAAGCGCCTTTAAGGAGAAGATTCGTCACTGAGAGCGCTGTCGTATCAACCAGGCGCGCTACCGACAACGACAAAAGCAAGCCAAAACTAAAATCAAAAACGAAATCTCCAAACTAAGATCGGAAATTGAAGGCCTCCCTAAGAAGGGCATAAAAGTCTTTCGAACGCCAGCAATGTCGACAAGGCGGACGATGGTGTCAAAGTACTTCCGTCAGTTCAACTACTACCTTTCCTCGCCTGGTACGTCGAACAAGGTGGCGTTCAATTGCCTACACGAGATCATGGCACTAGACGTCATGGACGGTACACTATTTGGTATTGACGCACAACTTGAGAGCTGGAGCTTGTTGGCGTTTTACTTTGATGGTGTCCGACTTGGTCTGAAGGGCTTAAAGGTAGCAGCTCCTGGTACCTTGGCTGCTGGTACAGTGACCACTTTCACTATCACGGCGAAGTCACTCCGCCGGGCATATCCACATCTAAATAGCGATGGTGCTGGTGGCGCTAAAGGTGGCGTGTGATCACCTTTTGCTGCCAGAATGCAGAACAAGAAACTCGTTTGCACGGCTCTACAACCTTTGGCTGGGACTCTTCAACCGACAAAGTGACAAGTTTGTACGCGCAAGCGAACATGATGAGCCCTATGCTGAACCTGCTAGGTAGTCTGGAGGTTGTGTCTTGCGCTTTTAACAAGACTCGAGTAACGCCACAATGTAGATTTATCAGAGATGGGCTCCGAATAACAGCTTTTCATGCTTAATAGTGAACAAACTACGGAAGCTTTGAGCTTTTTAGCCTAAATTTTGAACGTGATTTAGCCCATACCAAATATTGTGGGTTCCAGGGATCGGGAAAAAATAACGGTGTTGATCCACTAAAAAGGTGATTATTGAGCCTGGTCGTATTGCAATGATAATGATTGTCCGTCGAGGAGCTCTTATTAACTTGCTTACTAATCCTAAGTCAAATGCAGGAAGTGAACATAATTGTTAAAGATTTAAAAAAAATATTTGTTTTATTGTGATCGGTATATGGTTATAATTTTAACACCGTAAAAAGTTTTGCAATCATTTTATTGCTCGATCCCTACTCGTGCGTAAAAGCGCAAATCTGTTATTGACTTGCCTTGAAAGAAAATCCACTTCGTACGAAATGTGGGCGAAGCAGGAAAATTGTATTCGAGTGACATATAAAATAGGACCAAAAACGGCAAAATTGGATATAATTCACAATATGCACCAAAATATACAACAGCTAAGGAAAATCCGACAGAGCGGAGGGTAAGCTAGTCTCTCCGTTATTATTGCATGCTAGTGGAATGGACTGAAACAACAAATGGATGCCCTCACCTTACGCAACGGTGGCGGTAGGACCGGTAGTAAACATTCTGCCGTCTAGACGATTGACGTGTACACCTTCATCGATGCTGTCGTCATCAGTGTCGAGAAGCTGCATGGCTACTACCTGTGGGGAGTGACAGAGCTGTAGAGATGCGTATGAGCGTCGTCGACGACTGCTAAATCGCGGCCCCGACGATGTGCAGCTACTGATACTGGTCATGGTGCTTCAGGTGGTAGCTGGGTTTGAGCTAGCAGCAATCACCACGCTCACGCCGGCACGTGTGCCCTATGTGGATCGCTTTGCATGAACAAGTTTGTCGATGTTGTGCTCCGTTGACAGTGGTTGCCGATCGCTCCATGGCTACTATTGGAGTGAAGCCGGTGGCGAGGGACAGAGCGGCGACTCAAATGCAGACAAGAATGCAACGTTATGCACTCTGTGGCATACATACGGCTTGGATCTGGCGAAGCTGCTCATTGGGCTCGACGTGGCATCGGTTTCAAGATGGCAGCGCTAACCGCATTCGCGCCGGTCTGTAAGCCGTATGGGGGGAGGTCCATTATACATTCGATTTTGCTGGTGCTGTATCTGGCTGGCGACCACGAGGATTCTAGCATGTCGGTGTCTATGGCCAGTTGCAGGGCTTCAAAGGGCCGCAAAATTCACATAAGCGGCACGTGGGATACCTACAAGACAAAAATACAAATGACGTGGAATCAGGCAAGACCGCAATTGTGGAGATGTTATAAGTAGCCGCATACGGCTCAGCGGTAGTGGGACTGGTGATTGGTTTCGTCTTCTCCCAGGTGGCGGTGCAGACCATCTTCCTTCATGCCTGCTTGAAGTATTTGGGGCTACTTTACGTGTACGAGCTTGCCGTGGTGCGTTAGTGGACTGCGCGGAATCTTCAGAGACATCGAAGCATGCTAAAACACGTGGCGAACGGGAAAACCAACCTATCATCTGTGGAATGCGGTGTGACATAGGAGAGGAAATACCATCGGTCAGTAGAAAACTACTGATCTGTCCCCAACGCGGCGCAGAAAAGACGGCAATCAGTAGAAACTGATAAAGTTCGATCCGTACCTAACTCTAATCATAACTACATTTCTGCTGCCTTCAGCAAAACCGCTTTTGCCCTAAGCGTACCATGCCTCGAAAGCCGTCTCCGAATTATGGGAGTTCTCCCTTCGTGGTAGATCTTTCTGACATCGCTACAGCTAAAAGCATGGGTGTTTTGAGGGAGGACGCAAAAGTTGATGCTCCAGCCAAAAGTATGGGGGAGTATACGCGACGCGAACCAATATTGCAGACACTGAGTTTCCAACACAAATAAGGAAACTAACGACACAAACAGTTGCAATCGTTGACTGCTGATTAATAATTAAGGTATTTCTTTCCAATAGATTATCTTACTGATCCTCACTCTCAATAAATATCAGCAGCAAACGGACTGGGGAGTCAATCTCTGTGAGTAGATAGAACTCTACTAACGTACCCTGAGAGTAACCAGCTGGATACGTCGTGTACCCAGCTACTTCAACGTCAACATGTTAATTCGGTGTACTATTTTTTAGCTGCTCAAAACGCCTTTATTTATATGGTTGTTTTTGTGGAGTGCACTTCGGTGGCATTCGCCATTTTGGTCGATGCCTCCGCTCAACCCCCGACAGCGTTACGCCCGAACGATCCAGCGCCGTCTGGACGGCTCCTTTTGGCAGCTTCGTCTAAGCAGAGAAGTTAGCATACCGAACGAAGTCGACCGAGAGCTGGACGCCGAGCGTGCATCGTCCATAGGTGGTGGGTTACGTGACGTTGTCAGTAGAGGAGGAGGTCTTTTTGCAAACGAGCGCCGAGCTCGTAGAGGAGACAATGCTCAGCTCTTCGAGGTAGAAAGAATATACGCCAAACGGTGGGTCAATAACTTCGTATACTACCTTATTCAATGGGTGGGGTACACAGAGTTGACGTGGGACCAACGTGCCAGCGCGCCTAAAGATGGTGTTCGAACACGAGTCAGTCAATTTCGTCTGGGTCTATCAATCTACGCAGGGAAGACGAACCCAGCGTCGCGAGCAGCCAACGCGCCGGAGTCAGAGACTGATAGACCAAACGAGGCAGGACTAAGAGAAAATGCAAATGCGAACTTAACACCAAACGAGGCAGAATTAAGAGAAAATGCAAATGCGAATTTAACAGCACCCCAGTAGCTGTGAAATCAGTAGTTGTGCAGGCAGCGCCGCGTTGGGGACAGATCAGTAGTTTTCTACTGACCGATGGTATTTCCTCGACATAGGAAGCAGACTAGTGGATTTCAGAAGGCTGAATTGGTCGAGATAGACAAAGAATGGTTACTTGGTAAAAACGCTCTGGTTGCAGCGTCACAGTGCTTTATTCGTTGACGTTGGTCGGTATAGGTGGCAAAGCTACCAGGTCTAGTGTCGCGATTATGTCTGTTGGACGACTGTGTGTGTTGTGTCATGGTATTCCGGCGAGGACCATTGCGTAAATCCTACAATGTGAATGGTCCAGAACAGACTTCTCCATCTGCAATTTCTGCGATTTCAGGCAACTCTGGTGCATTGTTTCTGTGCGATCTTCGGATAGTACGCCTTTGGGCTGTCGGTGTCACAAATCGCTGTTACAGATCCGGCATTCCTGGACAGGGCAGCCAGCCAATTGCGTGGACTTAATCACATGAAAGCAGATTCCTGATTTCTTTCACATTCAAGACCTATGAGCTGCATCGACGATCCAGAATTCTCGGGGCATACCGACCCACGTTAGCCTAGCGTAAATGACCGCCTCATAAGAGCGGCGGACTTCATTTAGAGCTTCAGATGGGGTGGTTGATGGATTTCCTTCTAATGTATCGTTGATATAGCACAGAGCGCACGTTGACCAGTAGACGCCCTCTAATGAAGGCCGTGTCAGTTATGGAAAAATGGCGAAGTTGCTGACGTGATAACATTTCTTACATAAGTGCAACCCATGTCAGTCTTCAATGCCACACTTCGCATCCAGCACAACCGACAGGTCAATCGTGTTTTGTTTAGGGCTCCGTACCAGCACGTGACTGCTTATGGTCCTTTTATTACTCTGCTGGGTTTAGCCGGCGTGTTCGATCTGCTAGCCTCCGCAGGTCTAGGTCACGCAGGCACAGTTAGCTCCCGTATAGTTATCAGGTTGCAGGCGCGCAGCCTCTGCGTTGTACTCCCGCCATTCGACCGGTTTCATCGGTACAAATACGTCGATTATGCAAATGACAAGTGCCCAAGTGAAAAGAGTCACCATGAGGCGGGTTGGTTCTCGCTGGGTGGTGTTTCTACTCCGTGTAGTTGATCAACACACATAATGGTAGATGTTACTTGCAGTATGGCTCGGTTCTATCATGACAATTCGGCCACGACCCTGAGTACATCTGATGGCTTCTGCAAACAGAAATTGCTGCACCATCGTCGCAGCTTAGGCCTTCGTTTAAAAAACCTGTTTTTGTATCCTTGAATACAACAGCCTGCATGTGGAGAAACCACGACGGGGCCACTGATGGGAACGGAATGCGATCCTCCTTGCCTGCTTGGCGCAATAAGAACGGTTGTGCGCCTCCACTAGTTTTCCTATCTTCGTACTGGGTCCACCTCCGCGATCATCACGGTTCGGTCGATCTTTACAGCCCGTTCTTTGGATTCTGACACCTCAACTCGTTTCCATATATTACAAAACTTTGGATCGTACAGTATTCGACAAACGAATATCACCATCAGCGACCATGAGTAACACTTTTTTAAATACGTGTCTAGTGTGAAAAAAGTTTACACGTCCAGTCGTATAATACATTCCAGGGACTGCTATAGCTTTGTTTGGTGGCCAGCCATAGTGATTAAACCGACGATGCTGAGTCTGTGTCAAACTCAACCCGAGGTACAGATCGCAATAGTAGAAAACGTATCCGCAAAATCGGGAAGAATTGAACAAGTATTTTTCCCCAGGTGGTAGCTCCTAAATTAGACCCGGTCCGTTGTCCCACAATGCGTGGACGTACAATGTGTCCCAGTCCACTACCGCACAAAGCCGTATGGTGTAAGGGCTGCTTACGGACTTGGAGGTAAATCGGAAACTGACATTGATCGTTATGTTCTCTGTGTTTTCTAGCTACCTCGACATGCAGTGAACGGTTGGCTGTGGAGCACTGTCGGCTCCGCTGCGCAAAGCCTTGGATATGAAGCTGGCTGTATCGTCTTGATGTGTGGCTGGACTAATCACTTGATGTTCTTGAGCAGATCCTTACATTCCCCCCGACTTGACTTAGCCACGATATCTTGAACCTTGAAGCCGCAATATGAAGTTAAAGTTGGTAGTACCGTAACCCTTCTGGATACGGACTAGTACCGAAAAGTCCCTAACGAAGAGACTTTTGCAAAGCACGAGCTGCGCTGTTGCGTTGACGAAGGTCCTTGAGTAAGTCCTTCCAGTGGCTCACATGCTTGATGTCACGCTCACGCTCCCAAGTGTTTTCATGAGAGGGAAGCCCATGCCACTTGACCAAGTACTCTGGCGTCCGGTTGAGCATGCGCTTCCGGATCAGAGCTTCGACAACATGGAGTTTTTCGCCATCCTCGTCGAACACCACCGGTGTTGACTTTGGGATCACACGCACACGGAATTGGTCCGGATTGCTGTTGTAGACCTTCAGCTTATCGATATTGAAGCGCGCGCTGAGATGCTTGAGATTCGCGGGTAGATCCAGTAAGGCAACATTGCCATGTAGCTCCAGAATGGTATATGGGCCGATGAATCGTGGGATGAACTTGCGCGAACGTAGTGACGTGTCAGCAGTAGCATGAGAGATGCTCAAGTCCTGTGTGGACAACAGCGCTAGATCCCCAACCTTGAAAGGATTGTCGGCGCGGCGCTTGTCATAGAACTTCTTCTGAGCAGCTTGAGCATCCATCAGATTTTGTCGAGCCCGCTCAATCACTTCCTGGCGATGATGCACGAAACGCGAATCATACTCCACTCTCGACACTGTTACAGGTTCTCCATTGTCAACGGAACTCAGAGGATTCTTGGGTTCCCGACCGGTGTCGACAAAGAATGGAGACAGCTTGGACGAGCTAGAAGCTAAGGTTGCGTGCGCGTACTCAATCATCGGCAGATACTCGTTCCAATCGTTGCCGTGATATGAGATGGAGCATCGCAGCGAGTCCTCCAACGTCCTGTTTTGGCGTTCAGTCTGGCCGTCGGCTTGAGCACGGTGCGCCGTGGTCATCGCAGTCTTGATCTTCATCAAGCTTGTCAAGGCCGACCAAAACTTGGATGTAAACTTTGGGTCTCGATCGGAAATGATGGTCGACGGGATGCCATAGTATCGGATGACATTGTTAAAGAACAGCTTCGCTGTATCTTCCGCAGTAGCCGTTGTGTGTGTCGGGATATACACTGGCCTCTTGGACAACTTGTCAACAACCACCATAATCGCATCGAATCCATCCGATACTGGTAAATGCGTGATGAAGTCGGTAGAGACCACGTCCCAACATGCCGATGGCAATGGAATTGGTTGAAGCTTGCCCGCTTTACGACCTGTGCTAGACTTGTATCTCATGCAGGACTCACAGCTTCGAACGTACTCCTTGATGTCAATATCCATGCCAGGCCAGTAGTACCACTGCGCAGCGGCTAACTGCGTGCGGCGAACACCAGGGTGTGCCATGATGGCGGCATCATGAACGTTGTGGATGACATCCAAGCGCAGTTGTCGATCATTCGGTACGCACAAACGTCGAACGCTGTCACTACCCTTCAAGTAGATCAGTCCATCGAGCAACTCGTAGTCGCTGCTATTGGTCTTGGTACGCCATTGTTTCTTGTAGGCAGGGTCGCTCGTGTAGGCCTTCTGATACGATTTCTTCGTGGCCCTATCGAGTTGGATGGAACTGACCGTCGTCGTAGGGTCAACTGCCGCAGCGTTCATCTGGATCTGCTTCTGTGAAGCCCCAACAACACATGCAGGTGATGCCGGGTGCTTGGTGCTTAGCATAATCGCTTGATCGTGCGACGATATGCTCAGCAGCTTATCCGTCGTTGCCATGCGTCGCGCACTGGACTGCCGAATAGTTTCACATGTAGCGCAAAAAAATCGGAGTACACAGACCGATATAGTCGTGATGGCATCTCCCCCTGGCGTAGCTGAAGCCGTCGGTGGACGTGAGAGGGCGTCAGCTACCACATTCTGTGAACCGGGCCGGTGATGTAGCTTGAAGTCGAATGATGCAAAGAAGTCAAGCCACCGAGCCAGTCGTCCAGAGACTTGAGGGTGCTGTAAAAACCACTTGCAAGCCGAGTTATCCGTGACAACGTCAAAATGGGTCCCATGCAAGTAGTGGCGCCACCTTGTGAGCGCTTGCTTGATTGCAAAGAGTTCTTTTTCATGCACGGGCCAGTTGAGTTCGTGAACGCCGAGCTTCTGTCGTGACAATGAAGGGCCTGCCAAAGTCGGGTAAACGGAGGACGGGAGCCTGCTGGAGCGCCACTTTGATGGCATTGAAAGCGCGCCGTTGGGGTTCCTCCCAGACCCAGTCCACGTTCTGCTTCACCAGAGAGCTCAGTGGCAACACCAGTTGCGCAAAACCATGAATGAACCGGTGATAGTACCCGGCAAGCCCCAAGAAGCGCAGCAGCTCTTGGACGTTACCAGGCTCCCTCCATTCTGCGATAGCACGAGTCTTGCGGGCGTCGACATGACATTGCGTCGAGCACCATGTCCTTCCGAGGAATCGGCGTCTGGGCAGGAATGGTAGCGTCGTTCAGCATGTTGAAGGCATGAACGATGCGCCACCCACCCGTGGCTTTCTTCACACAGAAGGTCGGACTGAAGTGCAACGATGTGCTCTCACGTTTCTCGCTTCATGGAGAACCCACAAGTCGAGCACTGGGCTGCTGTAAAGCGCATCTTACTAGAAATTGTGTGGCCCAAGAAGTCTACAGAGCTTTGGCCGAAGTCACATTTGTCGGGCCGAGCGTAAAGTTTGTTGGTACGAAGCACCGCACAAACTTGACGTAAATGCTCCACGTGCTCCTCCATGGAGCGCGAGAAGATACAAATGTCATCCAAGTAAACCACCACAAAGCGAAAAGAATGCAAGAGTTTTCGCATCAGACGGGTCCAAGTGCCCGGCATGCCAGCAAGGCCCATGGGGGCAACATTCCACTCGTAAATCCCGTGATTGGTACGAAAGGCTGTGAACTGCTTGGACGTAGGCGACATACGCATCTGGTGGTACCCACTAGCCAGATCGAGGATGGAGAACACCGTCGCACCTTCCATCTGATCGAATAGCTCCTCAATGTGGGGTAGCGGGATCTTCGCCACGTCAGAAGCAGCGTTGACGAGCCGATAGTCAATAACCCAGCGAATTGGCATGTGGGGATCTGCAGAGCGCAACCACTCCAACCGTGACGGAAACTTGCCAGTAGTTGGATCCTTTTTTGGAACCCCAAAGATGTTGCTGACCCATGGCGAGTCTGATACTTGAATCCAGTTCTTCTTCAGCAGATCAGCCACAAAGAGCTCCAATGCGGCTTGTTCCACCTTTGACAGCCGAAACGGAGCGCGGTTACTAGGTTTCGCTCCTGGTTTGAGCACTACCTCGTGCTCGATCGATCGATGTGGAGGGAGTTCAGGTGGAAGCTCACTTGGAAAGACGTCGGCATATTCGTCGAGCACCACTTGCAGCGGTGATGGCACTTCCCTCACCTTCGGTGATGTCTTCACCGTCACATGATATAGTTCAGCGTACTCATGGGCTTGCACTTTCTTCACGAAGTGAGCAGCCGAGACAGACAAAACGGCCGTATCTGCAGAGCCTGCTGCTGTGTCTTCCTTATGAGGTCTCGCTAAAGCGTGGTCGACCATTGACAGCCCACTTGGACCTAACGGCAAATGAAAATACCCGGCCTTGGTGTAAGCATCCAGCTGCTGTCGCAAGTTGACGGGGAGCGGGTGCTGACGGAATTCGGGCTTCACTTTCACGGCACCAGTTGCAGGCTCAGGCGTCGGGTCACCAACGTGTAGCGAGCGGTAGTCGCACGCTATTCTCTGCTTTCTGAAGTGCATTTCACCGGTCTTCCAATCAATATCTGGGTTGAACTGGGCGAGCCATGGATGACCAAGAATCACGTCTTGATTGTTCGACACTTCCCACTTAATGAGAGGGACATCACTGAAGGCACGACCCGCAAAGGTCAGCGACTCCAAACAACGTTGCGCCACACGAGTCGGTGTGGTAGAGCCGTCAAAGCGCTCCGCTGTGACCTTGGCGGCATCGACGACATGTCGAGCAAGACCGGGACGCACGATGTTCTGCTCGGCGCCGCTGTCGATAAGGATCCGTACAGGCTGTTCGTTCATCACTCCATCCAGCCGCAACAGTCCTTGGGACGATGAGACCGAATCATTCAGCCGCGCAGCCACCATGTTCAGCTGCATGCTCTGCATTACTTCCACCTCGTCACTGCTGTCGTCGTCGCCCTCGTCTTCCACGACACGACGGAAGGTGCTCTGATGGGCGCTAAAGGATGGCTGCCCACGAGTTCGAGTGGAGGGGCCACGCGAGACATTGCGACCTTGACTCTTGCGGCAACTGGATAAACGATGACCTGGTTCCTTGCAATAGAAACACAAGTTGTTTCGCATGCACTCATCACGTGACACAAACCGTGAACTGCCAATCTCCATCGGCGTCGGTTCTTCGACGGATGCTCGGGGCGGTTGACGTGCAGGCACGTGAGTTGAATCCTTTCCGTGCCTCCGAGCACCGACGGAGTGGGTGCGGTCGTACATCAGCGCAAACGAGATGGCATCGGTCGTGTTGCGAAATTGGCGCAGCTTGACTTCTTGACGGATCTCTACCGAGAGCCCCTTCTGGAAGTGCATGACCTTGTCGATGTCTGACATGTCCTCCACTTTGCAGATAATGTTGCGAAAGCTGGAAACGTAGTCTTCAAGGCAGGCCAAGTTTTTCTGTAGCAAACTTAACAGCTTATCCCGGAGGTGCTCTTGCTTGTCTGGCGCCGTGAACTCGCTCGTCAGCTACTCTTCAAACTGAGCCACCGACTGCAGGAAGTTGCCTTCGTGAGAGACGAACTCGCGGTACCACGCAGCAGCGGGGACTTTGAGATTGGCCACCAGCAATGACAAAGGCCGTTGCTGTGGAGCTTCGTCACCGTACTGGATATTCTTCGACTCAAAGTACAGCCGCGCGCTGAACATGTAGTCCGCTACGTCGGCGTCCTTCGTGCCGTAAAACGTGGGCATTGTGATGCCCTCTGCACGATACTCCCTTGTATCAGGAGCCGGCGCCGCATCCACAGGCTGCTGTTGTGGGGCTGGCACTTGTTGCTGCTGCTGCTGAAGCGTCGCTGCCATTTGTTGTTGTAGCTCTGCAGTTTGTGCTAAGAACTGTTGCTGCTCGCGCATCATAGCTGCAAGCGAAGCAAACATCTGCTGGACACTTTCGGTATCCATTGCGCCTACGCTGGTGTCCAACGTCGTCACTAGATGATCTGGGCGCGCAAGCTCCTAGGCCAAATCAATCACTGAAGTCGCAGCTACTCCCCGGAGAGCCGCTTCCGTCAATTCCAGGAGCCAACGACTTGCAGGTACTAACCGGGTGCAGCTCAGTCGGCGCTAGCTTACGACGGCCTCGTAGCACGGAGACTACTACTACTTGCACGCAAGCGGCAACCGCGCAGAGGTTACACTCACGGGGCACACAGCAAATCACTGACTGTTTGCTGCGTGCGCACGGAATATACGCTACGGCGCTGCCAACCAATCGGGTGGCACTCTTGGAAGGGTTGTGGGACAATGCACCACGACACCCCTCCCCCTGAAATAAAAGCTGGAGGCGGACGGGAGCCTCGGACGGACGGAAGAGGGCGGAGAAGCGAAGCGTTGTATCGCAAGTGCTACCAAGTGTAAGGGCTGCTTACGGACTTGGAGGTAAATCGGAAACTGACATTGATCGTTATGTTCTCTGTGTTTGCTAGCTACCTCGACATGCAGTGAACGGTTGGCTGTGGAGCACTGTCGGCTCCGCTGCGCAAAGCCTTGGATATGAAGCTGGTTGTATCGTCTTGATGTGTGGCTGGACTAATCACTTGATGTTCTTGAGCAGATCCTTACATATGGCGTACTGGTCTGGGGTTAATGTCATGTATGACTTTACCTTCGTTCGCGCTTGCGTTCTAACGGAGCTCTCGTCCATCGAGAAATGTCATTTGGAGCGGCTACCTCTTAGGGCTTTTTTGCAAGTGCTTAGAATGATATCCGCTGTATCAGAGTGTGTCGTTGGATTTTAGTATTGGATTCCAAGGGTGCTGAAATACGCCAGTGGCTTCAAATTGCTTGAAATAGATTTTGTGCCATGGCTTCAGGGAACACGCGCTGACCGAAAGAATGTGTTTACTTAACAAATCTCCCTCTGCGTGATACCCATAGCGAGTTCCAGTACCAGATATGCGTCAAAATCCCTCGGCTTAAATTTGCATGGCCATGTAAAAGTGCGTCCAGTAAATCATCGATCATTGGTACGTTCTGAAGAAAACAAATAAGAGTGAGAACAATACAAAAGTACAATATAGCTGTAATCCTTGTAGAGTATTGGTTCTTGAGCAAGTGTAGCTTTCTGTCGACCTCCGAGCGCTCGACATATGATCCCCTGCCTCCAGCTACGACACTATCATCATTATTACCCCTTTGGAGCCCATGAAGATGCAAAACACCCCAAACTGGAGAAATCCCATCCTTGCATCATTCGAAGCATCTTCGTCATCTTCTGGGGCCTCTTGAGCTGTTTTGTCAGCTAATCTGTCTCTGCCGAGATGAACGCCTTTGCATTCGCCACTATTTGGATTCATGGCTAGGCGTCGCGGAAGAAGTGTGATCTTCTGGAATAGCAGTGAATTCGGTTATAACTAAACAAAACCTTTACATTTAGCCCTCCTTTCCTGTCGCTGAATTTGCCTGCCAGGAATGTCATAATTACTTTTGCTAACAATTTCACAGCTGCTGCAGTGCCAGTATCCAAGTGATTGCCTGAGATACGAGCTGTCACGCCGAACGGCGAGCTCCATTGGTTGCACAAGCAGAATCACACGCCGATATAGCGCTATCAAAATAATGTGTAGAAGAAGAAGGCAAGCGACTGCGCGAACACACCTGAACGAGCTTCCTGGTTGTATCCAACCTACACAAGATCGGGTAGCATAGTACCTGCGCAATCCCAGGCATAAGACGAAACCGCGCACGTCTACGCCGGCCAAGAAGAAGCAGAGAAAGTCAAGTCGGACATACCAGAAAAGTGTAAGACTGATGACACTGAAAGACGATCGTGTAGGTAATTCCAGCACGCCGGTTCCACTGCAGAAAGAAGACAGGTCCGGAATCCTACAAATAGCTCTACCTGTAAGAATTGCTTGAGCAGCAGCAATGTAATAAGATCCGTCTCTTCGCGTCAATGATGGAACGTCTCCAAACCAACATGCTTCGATATCATCCGTGTGCGCTGTTGAATAATAGCTCCACATGATGGATTAACGAGACCCCTTCCACCCACAGAAATATCAGGAATATACGTTCATCCAAAGCACTTTAACTTTGGGCAGACAATTTTCAGTGCAGGCTCTCGAAAACGTTACGCGTGAGCATGCTCATGCGTTCAAGAACAAGCGGGATGTCGATATATCCAGCGGATCATTATTCTAGTTTCCCAACTACTGTACACTGTTATTCCAGTGGTGCTGTTTAATCAAGAGGCAGCTGCTTCCGTCTCGACGTGGCCTTCAAATGATGCACAAGTGGCAGCTGGGGTGGTCGGTGGAATAATTGCTTTTGGGTCGAAATCAGTGCGGAATTTGGTTCCGGAGAGCAGCAATGTCGTGGAAACAATTGCACTACATTTCGCGAGCTGGGCGCTCTCTTTCGGCATTAATTGCGAATTACAGTAACATGTCGGACAGCATAGGGTTAGCAGATAGGTCACAGCGTATCCGTTGAGTGTGCTTACCTGTGTAGAAGGAGTCGATGACAGTTCTCTTTATTGACTGTCTTAAAAACCGGTGACACATATATAATTCAACCGACGTAAGATAATAAGGAAGGAGGTGCTGCGAAAATGTTTTGGAAATACATTTTTTATCACTATCCTCTCATCTACCGTTGGCGACCTGTCGCCTTATGCTACTTGCATTCTAGTTACTATGGACTACCAATGATGTTGCTGAACTTAGGTACAATCTTTTCGCGAGCACTAAATGGAGCATTCTTATCGCGTACCGGTACCCTCTCTTCCTCCCTCTCGCTGAGATAAACACATACTGTGCTTTGCTAGGCTTTTGCCGTTATCACTAGAATGGAAGATCAATTTATTATAAATCGAGGTTGTTTATATATCGAGGACATAAAAGGGATAGATCGATGTTTTAGAGTTGTTAATTAATCGAAGCGCATCGACATCGAGTCATTTATAACGACCTCTTTTGTTTTATAATTCTAGGGCTCCTTTTTCCATCTCAGTTTTACGCCTGGTTTTATGCGCCGACCCTGCTTGCTCTGAGCAAGATTTCATATGAAAAGCACTACCGATACGTAATACTTTCAATATTTCATTTAGCTCCATTTCAATATTCCATATAACTCCATCTAATGGGCGGTATTCAGCCAGAACGTTCTAGTAGGCAGGTAGCTGTAATACACAGCCTTGGCACTTCAAGTTTATTTCTTACTGCTTTGTCAGAGAACGAACTAATGGCGTCAGGTGATAAATGGCTGCCAAGGTATCCCCGCATCTTGCCCGGCACCGACGTAGCTACAATTTGTTAAACTCGCACTATGCCGAAATTCAGCAGAAATGGTGCAATCCTTACTACCGCGTGTAAGTACAGACAATCCCTACATATATTGTACTGGGAGTACCGGTTCAGTGCGATTATTATTACTGCACCATGATCCATAAGAAAAGTACTGGATCCCAGAGTCCTGCCGCATTTGTAGATCAAAGCAAAAATCCTTGCCGTATATTGTTACAGACAACGGCGGTGAAATCCGCCACCCTCTAAACGCAATCCTCCACAGTAGTTCTTTTTTTTGTTTTCGCGACAGGAAAACCCGTCGCACAATTTTTTTTGGTAGATAAAACAAATTAATTAGCAAAAAGCAAAGTAGAAAGCGCCAACGTCTAGTGGCTGGCTGGCCGCTGTTCTGCTGGGCGGTAGGTGGCAATCCAGGGCCGACGTTGTCTCGGCAACAACATCAAGCCCTTCTTTTGAAACATGTGCGTCGAAGGTATCGAGTATAAGCACTGATGGTGCCTCGATCTCGAACTTGAGTAGCTCTCGTACATATATTGCCCCCACTTTGGTATCCAACCAACCGCTCTCCTGCACTTAGTATACATGCCCAACCGGATATGTTGGTAGCTCATTCTTTTCGATAGATCTACCTGGCTTCGCACGTAAAATAAATAGAATTGGAAGTTTCTTTCCTATACACATTTATTATATTTAGTACCTAGCGGAAATGACCCATATTCATCCCAAAACTTCACGGCAAGCGGCCAATGCGTTTCGATCATTTCGGCTTGATTCTTTTTAGCGAACTGTGGCTTTTGCTCTGTGAATCCATGACTATCACACTATTTAGGAAATCAACTATATAAAATCAACAAAATCAGATATTACCGTGCTGCAAACCGCTGACATAGTCTCATTAACGCACTTAGCCCCTTCTCATCGCTTTCCTTACCAGCAAGATACGTTTGAAGCCATCGCGGTTGCTGCTCTTTGAAATATTGAATCATTAAACCTGTACATAAATACTAAGAAACAAGCGGTTTTAGGTCACAATGTAAAAATAAACTAATGACAAGACGGTTTACCCCTTCTTCTCGCCGCACATCCTTCATAAAGATTACCAAATCGTGTGAGAAGGGTATCAACGGCGCTGCGCCCTGGACCTTCAAGGTTTAGCTGGTTTGGGCACCTGCAAAGTCTTGGATGTTCTCTTTATCGTCTAGTCAGTCGCGAAGGGTCTTGCGAGGGATATTTAGTTTCTTTGATGCGGCTTGGCAGCTTCTTAACGCCTCAGCAGCCGCGATTGCTTCGCGCTTGGTTAGAATTGTATAGGAGCGATGAGGAGCCATTTCCAGAGTGATATTGTTTTAGCTGTCATGTAATGCTGCCCGTAGGAACCAGTCAATTCAAATTAATCTTAAAATAAAAACTTTTTCAAATCTTTTATTTTGAACTTCAAGCTTGTATTTATCGACTATTGTCTTGCATGTTGTAAGAGTTCGCGGCAGATTTGTATGGTATGGCGGATTTCACCGTCGTTGCCTGTACAAATCGAAATCGAGTTTCTTGGAGCTCAAGAATTCGAGAAACAAAGGACACACGTGCATTCCAACGGGTGCTAGGTCCAGTCTGGACCGATTGCTTATCTGGAGTAGAAGCGCGACACCGAGACCAGTGTCAGAGATAGAGGGACTGGGCTCGAGTAGAGTAGCTTCGTACAATGAGAATTTGTCAGAAGGGGTATACCATTTTAACATTACAGCACTTGTAAATCACTGGGCGTAGAGCTTTTTTTTAGCATCATGCATGCCAAATTAACAAAATTTTGTTTGCGTAGTACTCCGTTTGCTACTAACAAGGCTGCTTAAGGTGATTTCGCACCGCATCACAAGCTCCGAAGGTCCAAAATACCACTCGCAAATATGAATGAACCTTGATCCACTGCTTGCGATCATTTGACTGCTCCATCTGACCTGTAATTAATTCAATGTTTTATTCAATCGCCATTTATCTGCATATAACTGCGGGAAACGATCTTACATGTAGGTCCGGATTTTAAGTGTTTAACCAATTGTGTACAAGGATGCTCTAGTTTAAACTGCAATATTTTGCTCTACCATAGCACCATAACATCTGTCCTCCACTTTTACATGGTTAATTTGTAACTTCGCGTATCTTCATGCAATGCGTAAAAGTAAATGTATAATGCTCAGAAAAAGAACTGAGCACCTAACCTCTATGTGAAATAGGAATCTGAAATTACGCGTCCATGCAAAAGCTCAGGTAAGAACTGTAGTTCGTGGAACTATCCGAGGTTATGGAGCCAATCGAGGGGTACGAAGAGCCGCATCAAAAATAGACTCCTTGGAACTAAAGCGACACCTCATAACTCCACTGGATGTAAGTATTGGATCGTCTCAAAATATCCGCATGGTAATCTGTTTTTGTCTAATTCGGCGTTTTGCTTTGATATCCCTTAATCCAACTCCAGAAACTACGGCTCTCTAATGATGGAGAATAGTCCTTCATTACGACGGGGAGGGCAACACTGATGTGCGCAGGCTATGCAAGTGATGCACGTGAGAGATGTCGAGCGTATGAAAGCGTCCACTACTGCAGAGGGCGTTGCCAAGATGGTTATTATTAATAGTAGTGCAGAGGCATTTCGGGTATGGCAGTGGTAGAAATTACTCACTGGTTTGCTTAAAGTTTGCCCGAAATCTCTTTTTTAGAGCCGGATTAGAAAGGGTGCATAACGCTACGGTAGTTACAGTAGTGTTCGTAAAAATAGACAACTGAAGGTTCATCACGCATGCATGTACTAAAAGCACAATTTGAAGTACGGTAAGTTTATCACGCTTACATTAATAAAAGCACAATTTGAAGTTCTGTAAGTTTATCTGCTGAGCAGGCACCGCTCATGCGCGGTTCAAGACGTTAGACCAGTTCAGTAGTGAGCCGTCTTGTGATTAGCTCAGATCGAACAACATCTGTACGCTTAGTAGCGACGGTAGGTAGGAGTAGCTAGTGCACAAAGGACAGGACAGACAAGTGGAAGAACAATAACATCAATCTTAATTACTTCGGTTTTAACCAGCAAACCAACAGATTAACATCCTCAACAAGAGCTTTACCAAGCACGCTCCACCTTCGTTCGACCATGACGTCTAAGCGAGCCGAAGTCCTCCTGGGTAGTGGAAACTACTTCTACTGGGAGTTTAATATGCGCATGACGTTGGCGCGCAAAGGGTTGCTGGCGCACGTCCAAGTCGTCAAGAAGGAAGCGGGGGTGACTGAAGCTTGGCTCATCAACGACGCTAAGGAACTGGGGACTATTGCCCAAGGCGTCAAGCTTCAGCACCAGATGAAGATACGGTCTGCGACGACTGCTATGCACGCTTGGAACACTCTGCGGGAGTTCTACAAGCGTACCACTCTTCACAACCGTGTCGAAATGACACGCCGTCTCCGTGAGCTCAGAAAGAAGAATGGCCAAGCATTTGGACGCTTTTGACGAGCTTGTTGTTGGTCTCCAGACGCTAGGAGAGCCGGTCGACGGCTCAAGACAGCTTGTTGTACTGCTGAGCAGTCTTCCGACGGAGTATGAGCTGATTGCGTCTATTGTGAAGAGCGCTAAGGATATCACACTCATTGAGGCCAAGGAGAAGTTGTTGAAGGAGTACGAACGGCTGCAAAAGAAGGCGACGACGAAGAAAGCGTTTCCTGTGAACGGTAGCGGTGGACTGTTCAAGGGCGGCCGAAGTAACGGTCGAAAGGGGGACAGTCCAAGGAAGAACGGTGGTAGCTACAAGGGCAAGTGCTTTAAGTGTAACCGAGTTGGTCACATGAAGCGGGACTGTCTGGGAGGGAGCAACAGTGCTGTGGATGACGCTGATTTTGCTGTGGGCGAAGAACGGGTCGCTGGATGGCTAATCGATAGCGGTGCGACCTCGCACATGACATCGTACCGTGAAGATCTGTTCGACTATGAGGGAACGGTCTCGGGCAGCGAGGTGACAATTGCAGATGGCAAGAAATTGCAGGTCGCAGGAAGAGGAACGATCAAGTTGACCGGTAGGGATAGCAAGCGCATCAAGATCGTGGAAGTCCTGTACATCCCATGTACAGGACTTGACAGACGGTTGCTGTCTGCAGCGGGGCTGCCGTAGCTTTAGCGTCAGAGGAAGACGTTCGACTCAAAGAGTCACTAATACTAAGTTCCTTATCCAAAGGACACTTACAGCCCAAGACCAGGGCTCAAAGTTAACACCTTAACTTTTATGCTTCAAAACCAGAAGTGTTTTATTTACTATTATTGCGGCCAAGCCGCCTAGGGGTAAATGTATCTGTTTAACTATCTAGCATAGTTAAACCTAATCAAATGCATAACGTGTGGCTTTCGGCCAACTTACTGAGAGACCTTGTTAACTCTCCAACTTATGTACTGAGAGTTTGTTAACTCTCCGGGTACTTCGTACCCCTGTGTGTTCCACACTATGTAACCCCGTTACACTCTCCCTCACTAAGATGAGAACATTCCGTTCTCGAAACTTTCCTCAGCGAGGTCGCGTCTTGTTAAGACGGCGGAGGTTACTACACCTCACCCCAGCGTTGTACAGCTCCGTGAGCTCACAAACGCCTACGCATCGTTGATGCCCAGCTTCTCGTCGTCGGCGCACGGCCCAATGCTCCAAGCGCAGCGCGCATCTTGCTCTCAAGCGGTCTCAGACCTACGCTCGCGCTCCGCGCCTACTCCAAGAGCTGCAAACCGCTTAGAGCAATGCTCTTGACTCATTCGAGTCGTCGACAACAGCTCAGCGGTTGAACACTCGCTTCACAAGCGATAGGTCGGTGGTTCGAACCCACCAGGGCACAGCCCTCTCGTTCCATGAACGATTGTTCACGCTTGGACAAGCTTAAGGGCAACACCCTTTTAGCTCAATGGTTGAGCATTGGCTTTGAGAGCCACAGGTCGGTGGTTCGAACCCACCAGGGCACAGCCCTCTCGTTCCATGAACTGTTGTCCTTGAATGGACAAGCTTACGGGCAACGCCCTTTCAGCTCAGTGGTCGAGCGCTGGCTTTGAAAGCCACAGGTCAGTGGTTCAAATCCACCCGGGCGCAGCCCTCTCATACCATGAGTAGTCCGTTCTCGGACTGACGTACAGGCATCGCCCTTATAGCTCAATGGTAGAGCTCCGGCCTGTCAAGCCAAAGGCCAGTGGTTCGATCCCCGTCCGGGACACCACTTTCGCTGTTACAGCGCATCCACATTTGGATCATGCTCATCGAGCAAGTTGTTTCAAAACAACTATGCGTCTATCGAGACGCTTGTGCCTGAACCTTGTTCAGCACAACATGAAGCACCTGCTTCCTTCGGGACCATGTCCCTAACACTACGAGGTCTCTCCACCTCCTGCTCCCGCTGCGAGCACCGCTCATACGTACGAGCTGGCTGCTGCAGCCACTGGCCAGAGCCTGAGCTCAACTACTGACCTGATCGCTCCCCACTCTAGTGGGAGGCGCCCAGCGCCTGGCGACGCTGTCGCACGCCATGGTGGCGCTTCGGCACATGATGTGCCCGGTCGTAAGCGTCAACGACGTCAGGGCAATCTTGCCGGAGGATAACCTCAAACTCCCATGAGTTCTGTGAGTGAGGGTAACCCCTCCACTTCACTAAGTACTGGGTACGACCCTGGCGTCTACGCCACGCCACAAGGCGTTCCACGTGAAAGTGGAGCTCACCATGCTCATCGAGCGAGCAGGAGAAGGCCTTGCCTCAGCTGGGCTCTCGCGGGGAGAGTCAGCACTTGCCGGAACGGCGTCTGCGTCCATACGACGCCGGCGTCCACGACGCGAACGTTCCCGCTCACCGCCCATAGGTCGATCTCGAAGAGATGATCCACCTTGTGGATAGGTTAGAGCCACCACTGTTGACTCACAACCAGGTCTCGGACCTTGAGCGTTCAGTCGCTCGGCTGAACGTTCAGCTTGCCTTGCTCCTGCATCTCGAGCACTTCGCTCCGCGACCTGTGGCTCTGCCACATGCTGTTGATCAGCCATCTGTGGATCCACCACTTGCTGTCGTTCAGCCTCCCGTGGCTCTACCACCTGCGGCCCTGCAGCTGTCCGTGGCCCAGCCACCGTTGGTGCCAACGCCTCCGCGCTCACCTGAGCAGGGTCTTGATATGGCTTAAGCAAGCCAACATAGAAGACCGGATGCGTACGCATCTTCTTCGGAAGGTTGAGCGTATACGCTAGGCCCTTCCTGGCCACGACCTTAAATGGTCCTATGAACCGAGGTCTTAACTTCGTCTTGAAGACTGCAGACACTGCATGAGTAGGTAGGTTTTTAGCGTTTAATAAAACTTGGTCACCGACCTCAAATCTCTCAACATTGCCTCTGCCCTTGGCATCTGCATGTTCCTTCTGCGTGTCTTGGCTTTCAGCCATAGCGTCGCGTACTTGACGCATTACGCTCAGTCTCAAAGAGACAAAGTCATCGACTTGCTTGCGAACCGCAACAGGGCTGGCATCAGCTAGCCGCTCGGCTATCCCTCCCCCATTAAGCCCTGAGCCACTGCGTGGCGGCGTCAGAGGGACGCGAGGGTTAACCAAGCCGTTCACATAGAACGGAGTGTAGCCTGTCGAGGCGTGCACTGCATTATTTAATGCGAACTCAACGAGTGGGAGCATCTGGCTTCAGCGTTTTGGCGCCTCAGCGCATACGCTTCGGAGGGTATCCTCCACAACGCGATTCACGCGTTCGGTTTGACCATCGGTCCGCGGATGGTCCGCTGTGGACATGTCCAAACGAGTGCCGAGCACTCTGAAGAGGGACGTCCAGAACTTCGCGGTGAAGCGCGGGTCTCGATCTGAGACAATTGCCTCAGGCAAGCCATGTTGGCGAAAGACTCGGTCTAAAAACAGCAAAGCTGTACCTTCACCATCAATGGTGTCCGGCACTGCCGCTAAATGAGCCATCTTGCTCAATCGGTCTACAAAGACCACTATACCTGTGTTTCCCGCCTTATCCTTGGGAAGGCCAAACACAAAGTCCATACTCATGGACTGCCAGCATCCCTTGGGGACAGGTAAACTCGCCAATGGCGCTGCCGTGCTCGGCGCGGACTTTGTCCGTTGACACGTCTCACACGTGCGTACATAGGTGCCGACCCACTTATACATCTTGGGCCACCAGTACATCGAGCTCACCGAGCCATAGGTCTTCTCCCGACCTAAGTGCCCGCCCACGGGCGTATCATGAACCTCATAGAGGATTCGATACTTTAGATCCTCATCATGAGGAACGACTACTCGAGGGTTATCCTCAGCGTCGGTGCTGTAGTACAGCAGGCCGCCATCGAGTGAGTATCGATGCAGCCTCGCGCGTAAGCGCCCAGACAATTCCTTGTCAGAGTCCTTAAACTCTTCGCTATCAAGAGCCCGTAGCAGCGCGACGCACATGTCGTCTTGTGCATACGCTCCGCGTATCAAGTAAGGCACTGACGACGTCACTGTCGTGACATGAGCTAACTCGTAGTCCGGCCTGCGTGAGAGCGCATCGGCCACTACATTAAGCCGCCCCGGCTTGTACTTCACCTCGAAGTTATACTCGGCAAAGAAGGAAAGCCATCTTGCCATTCTCTGAGAGAGATGAGGCGACTGTGTCGCAGTGCGTAACGACGCATGATCAGTAAAGATCACAAAAGGCTTAGAGCCTAGCAGGTGTACCCTGAATTTGACTAGAGCATACTTCATTGCAAGTAGCTCTTTGTCATGAACTGGATAGTTCTTCTCTGCAGCTTTGAGCTGGCGAGACTCAAACGCGATCACGCGTTCACGCCCTTCGGCGTCTGCTTGTAGTAAAGCACAACCGATTGCAAAATCGGAGGCGTCGCAGACGACGCTAAACGGACTATCCGGGTCCGGTAGCGCAAGGATCGGAGCCTGGAGGGGGCTCTCCTTCACAGCCTCAAAGGCTCCGTCGTGCTCGACGTTCCAGCACCATGGTGCATCCTTCTTAAGGAGATCTGATAATGGCCGAGCCATCTCCGCGTAATTCGCGTTGTACTTGTGCAAGTAATTGGCTAAGCCTAGCCACTTGCGTAAGTCTTTTTGGTTTTTGGGAACCGGCCAGTCCACGATGGCCTTGACTTTGGCAGGATCTGCCCGTAAGCCACGCTTCCCAATGAAGCACCCGAGAAAAGGAATCTCCTCCGCGCCAAAGACGCACTTGTCCAAATTGGCATACAACTTATTAGTGCGCATGCACTCGAGCACCGCTCGCAAGTGGTCAATGTGGTTATCCACGTCTGACTTTCCGTGCTCGGCACGACTATGGACGAATATATCGTCAAAGTACGTTTGATCGTACGCCCGGTGGGGCCTAAACAACTGCGTCACAAGACGATTGAACGTTGCTGGTGCGTTCGACAGCCCCTGGGGCATCACCAGCTACTCCCAGAGCATACCGCTCGGAGTACTCACCGCTGTCAGCGGAATGTCGCTCGCTCTCATGAGCAATTGGTAGTAGCCATCGACCAAGTCGAGCGCGCTGTACAACGTACAGCCTACCATGTTGTTCTGCAGAACATCCTTGCGAGGAATCGGCGTTTGCGCCGGGATAGTGGCCGCATTTAGCTTGTTAAAAGCATGAACAATGCGCCACTTGCCGTTCGGCTTTCTGACACAGAACGTGGGTGTCGAGTGCGGAGACTTACTCTCAAGCACCATCCCTGCCTCGTGCTTCGCACGGAAGAATGCGTCAATGACGTCGCACTGCTCTCTCGGCAAAGGCCATTGCCTTGTTACGCAGTATTTGGTTCCAGGAACCAGGTCAATCTCATGACACACGCCTCGATCCGGAGGCAGGCCCGTCGGTGGGTCTTTTGAGACAACGTCTCCATACTCCTTCACCACCGGGTAGAAGGGATCCGAAGGATCTTTGAGGATCGCCGATCCACTTCTTGCGCTCCGAGCCTTCTTGGTGTCCTCTAGGACCGCGTCGTCCACGACGGATGAGGAGTTCAACTCCTCCTCAGGTCCCAGCAAGACCACCTCGGCTAGCTCGCCTGCCTTTAAGTCTTCGCCGAACTCGGCAATGGACATCTCGTCCAGCTCTAGCAGAGCATCTGCAGCGGGCAGAGTATCAAGGCTGATATCGCCTTCTACCTCCCCCGTCACTCCGTTCACGAGTGTATACAGCTGTTCACAGCAATCACGTGGAGCATCACCGCTCGTCACGTTGGACACATCGTCCGACGTCGAAGACGTCACAGACGCCCTGCGTCTTCTTCTCCTCTCCCTCCGCGACCGAGCCCGGCCGGATGAGGGCGGTGTGGCGACATCTCCGTCACCACCACCGGGTGCAGCAGCACCATCACTCCTCGAAGAGGATACAGTGTCTCGCAAGACATTCGGCTGAAAGCCAAGAGGTTCTTGACCTTCACACAGTGAACTAGGTGTCACTTCACCTGCATCTCCTGGGCCACGCCCATGATGCCTCGACTCGCAGTCGACCGCGACTCTCGGGTCACGCAGCGGTAGGTCATCGACCAGATTCATACCACTCAGTGGATTACGCGCCACTCCGCGCTCGTCCTCACCAGGACCCAGCAGTTGGTCATTGACCTGACCTGCACCGCTCCGCGGATAACGTGCCGCACCACGTACGCCCTCAGGGCAAACAGCAACCTCGTTGCTAACAATTTCGGACATACCAATGTCCAGCACTACGGCCGCCTCGGCCTCGTGCTCGCGCCAAAAGCGCTTCTGCTTCCTAGCAGAGGTGGGTTCATGACTCACCAAAGCTCCACTAGGAGCAGGGTGCGACGCACCCAGCGTTTTCGACTTCCAGTCGATCCATGGCTCATGGCGCTCCAGCCATGCCATGCCCAGGATGAGGTCATACCTCGCATCCAGGTCTAAGACCAAACAGCGTTCCACGCTATCAAAGTTCTCAAACTTCACTCCAATGTCGACAGAGACCTTCGACATAGTTACCAGTGTCCCCGTCGCGAGACGGACAGAGATCATATCTCTCGTTGGCACTTCCAGTGCTTCAGCATACAGCTAACTCTCTTCTAGGGTGGAGCGACGGGCGTAGTTGCCCGAGGCTCCCGAGTCAATCAAGACTCTCCATGGCTTTGCAAAGCCCTTCACGTTCGCTTGAACGACCAGCAAGCCCGGCTTGCACACACTCTTCTCGTAAGAGAGCTCAGCTCTCTTCGGGGCTGAGCCCCGTTGCCCTCTACCTCCTCGAGGCACAACATAACTCAGTTCTTCCCCAGTAGGCTGGGAGCTGCCGTTTCCCGGCGATGACCCGGAGGGTTGGCTCGCCGGAGCCTCGCGCTTCTTGCGCAGAGGGCAATAGGCCCTCAAATGCTTAGTGCTAATTGCACAAAGCATCGGCGGATGCCGGCGCGCTGCTCCGCAGCAAGAAGCTCCGCTTCTTCATCTTCAGCATAGCTGAGGTCCATCGGCTCTGGACCGCTCGAAGAGCTTACGCTACCAGCGCTCCAACCAGGTCGCGCCGACCTGAAGTTGTGCTCGGCATTCAATGCCACATCCACCGCCTCTTTAAAAGAGTTAGGGTGTACACGGAACACTTCCGTTCGAGCTGCGCTCACACGAAGTCCCTCCATGACCACGGTCACGCTGACCAGTTCCGGAAGAGGGTCCGCCGCCATTCCGGCGATAAGAGTTCTCAACTCTTGGACATAGTCCAATAAATCCTTCTTACCCTGGCGGGTAGCAAGGAACTTTGACCGGACACGGTACGCCGGATTAGGCGGCGCGAACACGCGCGAAAGCTGTTGCTTCAGCTGATCCCAAGTGGGAAATGCAGCGTCAACAGACGTGCCGCACGTTAGTGCCCATTCGCGAGCGCGACCTCCAAGCCTGGAGATAGCCAGCGCCACGCGCTGATGCTCAGACTGGAGCAGGGCCGATCCCATGGCCATCTCGACCTCACGGGTCCAGAGAAGGAGATTCTCTCCATCCTTCCCCTCGAAGGTTTTTACGCTCACCATGAGCGGTTTCAGTCTCATAGACTCTTCACGCGTCATCGACGCCGCCGCCGTTGCGGCGCTCATCTTCTCTTGGACATGCTCCAAGAGCGCGTTCTCGTAGCGGGAGAACGATTCCAGCCTGGCAGTGACCGCCTCTGGACCTTGCGATGCAAGATGAGCCACGCCCTCCGGGCCAAGCAAGGACATAAGCTTAGTAAGCGCGTCCTGCTGCGCCGGGGGCAAATTCGCGAACACGGGGTGTTCCATCCTCGCAGAGGATATAGTCAACCGACTCAGGAGCGGGATTGACTCCAAGTGCTACCAAGTGCAGCGGGGCTGCCGTAGCTTTAGCGTCAGAGGAAGACGTTCGACTCAAAGAGTCACTAATACTAAGTTCCTTATCCAAAGGACACTTACAGCCCAAGACCAGGGCTCAAAGTTAACACCTTAACTTTTATGCTTCAAAACCAGAAGTGTTTTATTTACTATTATTGCGGCCAAGCCGCCTAGGGGTAAATGTATCTGTTTAACTATCTAGCATAGTTAAACCTAATCAAATGCATAACGTGTGGCTTTCGGCCAACGTACTGAGAGACCTTGTTAACTCTCCAACTTATGTACTGAGAGTTTGTTAACTCTCCGGGTACTTCGTACCCCTGTGTGTTCCACACTATGTAACCCCGTTACACTGTCGGTTGGGAAGCTTGCGGAACGCGGTTTAAGTGTGGGATTCCAGCGTTCCTCGTGTGCCATCTGGGTCAAGAACAGTGCTGTGGCACTGGGCAAGAAGACTGGCAAGGCGTACGCTCTTGACTATGAAAAAGAAGAAGCACGGTTCGTGGAATACGCCGGGGCTGACAACCAGTGGGAGCTTTTGCACTCGCATGGGACACCTCAGCGAGAACGGTATGACCAAGACTCAGCCTGCCACGAACGGTATGCAAACCGTGAACCGTGGCATCAAGACTTTATGCGCCGGGTGCATGAAGGGAAAGCAGACCGTGACACCGTTCCCGGCACGATCGACGCGCAAGACATTACGTGTGTTGGAGTTAGTCCACACGGATGTAATGGGGCCTATGCGAACGGTCTCCAAAGGCGGAGCACGGTATGTGCTGACATTTGTGGAAGATTTCTCAAGGTTCGTGGTGGTGATGAAGAAAAAAAGCGAAGTCGCCACTAAGCCGGCCGAGCTCAAAGAGTTCTACGAGAGCCAATGGGATGAGCGGATCAAATGTCTTCGCTTTGACAACGGAACGGAGTATGTGGACAAGAAGGTCCCGCAACTATGGGATCGGAACGGTATCATGCACTAGCGTACTGTGTCATACAGCCCTCAGCAGAACGGTGTGGCGGAGCGGATGAATCGTACGATCATGGAAAGGCACAAAGAATGCTGCACTACAAGGGTGTGCCGACGCCAGGGTGGGCAGAGGCTGTAAGTACCGCAGCGTACCTGATCAACCGTTAAATGAACACGTAACGGTCGAACATGACGCTGTACGAGGTGGTCTTCAAGGAAAAGCCGCGAATGGAGCACTTGCGTGTGTTCGGGTCTCACGGGTACGCTCACATCGACAACGCAAAGAAAACAAAACTTGATCCGAAGAGTTTCAAGTGTGTATTTCTCGGATACGCAGATAACACAAAAGGGTACCGTATCTACGACTTGGAAGCGTCCAAGGTCAAGGTGGCACGGTCGGTCAAGCTTGACGAACGTGAAGCTAGCGGTATATACGATACACCGTGCTCGGGGAAAGGAACGGTCATCCACGTGACCAAGCACACTGATGTAGCACTGACCCCAATTTCGGTTGAGCGTCCAGTAGTGGATGAACCTATGGAAGATGTCGAAGAACCCGTTTAAGATGTCGAAAGGGACTGTATGGAACCGGAACAAGATATCAGTGTACAGCAGTCGCTACAACTGGAAGGTGAGACCTCCACTGAGCTGGAACTGGCATGCCCCGCAACCGCTCCAGGAGGATCGCTTAGTGTTCCGTCCGGAAGTGGAACGCTCAAGACGTTCTCGGGAGCCAGGGTTTCTATCAGAGGACGGTCTGGAGCTTGATGGGGAACGGAAGTCGGAAGGAAGTGACGGTCCACCGACACCTAAGCGTCTAAGAATCGAAGAAGGTGGCCTACTTGCAGAAGCAGTGTTGGCGTATGCGGAAAGAAACAATGGCGTACTTGACACGCCGAACTCGTACGCCGAAGCAGTTGCAAGCAAGGAGGCAGCGGAGTGGCGGAAGGCGATGGAGGCAGAACTTCTATCGCACAAGAAGAACGGTACTTGGACACTTGTACCGCGAAGAATGGTCCGTCCCATTGGGTGTCGCTGGGTGTTTGCTAAGAAGCGCGGCGAGAACGGTCGAGTGATTCATTACAAGGCACGGTTGGTGGCTAAGGGGTTTAAGCAGAAGTACCGAGTTGACCTTTCGAGACGTACTCCCCTATGGCGAACCTGAACTCAATTCATGTAGTCTTGGCTGTGTGCGTTACGGAGGCATACGAGATGAAATAGCTGGATGCGGAAACAGCGTTCCTGAACAGTGAGCTGAAGGGCCGTGTCTACATGGAGGTACCGTTCGGCATCAAGAGCGCCCAATATCACGTCTGTTTGCTGAACAAGGCCATCTTTGGGTAGACTGCGTGTGCCTGGGACAAGACCATTCACAGAGTCTTCATGAAGAACGGTTTCAAGAGTTGCTGTGCGGATCAGTGTGTGTACGTGAAGCATTCCAAAAATGGTTGCATATATGTTTGTCTCTATGACATGAACATCGCTGCCAAAACCCGCGACGAGATCTGTGAAGCTAAAGAGGCCCTCAAATGCGCTTTCAAGATGAAAGAGATTGGCGACGCAAAGTTTATCTTAGAAATGGAGATTGATCATGACAAGAGTGCCGGAACACTGATGATCAAGCAGACGCGGTACATCGACGACGTAACGGAACGGTTCGGGCATCAGCACACTAAGGGTACCGACAACCCTTGTGTGTCCAACCTCAAGTTGTCGAAGGAACAGTCAGCAGGAATGAAGACGGAGTGTACTGAGATGCAGGTAAGACCGTACCGACCCTAATCAGATGTCTGATGTACATTACGACGTGGATATTGCCTACGTGGTGACGCAGCTGTCGCAATTCCTCAAAAAACCTGGTCGATCGCACTGACGAGCTGCGATTCGTGTGCTTCGGTACTTGAAAACGACACGAGCACTTGGGATCGTGTACAGCGGAGAATCGGGCAAGGTTACGGTTGAAGCTTTCACGGACGCTGACTGATGGAGCAACATCGACGATAGGCGTTCCGTGTCAGGTGTGATGGTGATGATCGGGAACGGTCCAGTGGTATAGAAGTCGAAGCTTCAGAGAACGGTAACGCTGGGCTCTGCAGAAGCTGAATACATCGCGTTGAGCCTGTGCACCCAAGAAGTACTATAGACGCGCGCGATGCTGAAGGACATGGGCAAGGACCAAGAAGCGGCTACGCAGATCTGGGAAGACAACCAAGGGGCGATAGCACTGGCCCAGAATGCTGGCTATCATGCCAGAACCAAGCATGTCGACATCAAGTACCACTTCACGAGGGAAAGTGTAGCGAACGGAACGGTCAAGATCGTCTACGTGGACACTAAGCACCAACTCGCGGACATGCTCACAAAGGTGCTTGGCACCAAGACGCTTAAGCGCTTGCGGAGCGCTAACGGTATCAAGGAGAAGTTGGACCCGTGCAGTAAGCGGTGAGGGGGAGTGTTGAGCAGGCACCGCTCATACGCGGCTCGAGCCGTTGAACCGGTTCAGTAGTGAGCCGTCCTTGTGAAGTGTGGAGGAAGAGCCAGGACTGCGTCCAGCTCAAACCTGAGGCTCAGGTGCCTCCAGGACGCGATGCTCGCGTCCAGAAGCCGGACTTCGACGGACCATTGGCTGGCGAGCCGCCAGCCCCATCCTACTGCTAATCCTACCAATATATGTTACCGGGGTTTTTCCGTGTGCTGCTACACACTCGACAACTTGCGCCGTCAAGAGCAAGCAGCAGCACTCGGTTTTCTCCCCTGCTGGACTTTCAGTCCCTGCAACTTACTGTTGTTACGACTACTTCCTTCATCACAATGGTCACCACTCGGCGTAGCCGAGGAGCGACCATCACTCAGGTTATGAGCCCAAGAAGGAGAGCTGGAAGCCCAGTCCGGAGTACGCAGAGCTCGCGCGCGTCCGACGAGTTGCAGTTACCTGCAAGAGCAGACGAGACAACGTCAGACGAGACACATGCGACGTCACAAGCGTCATCAACCCGAGTTGAGCAACAACTCGAGCTCTTATTGGCCCAATTCGGTACCGTTATGACTACACTGACAAATCAGCAGCAAGTGCAGAACATTCCAGTGGAAGCATCTACCCGACGCCCACAAAGGCAGCTCATTCAAGAATTCTCAGCGGCTCGAGCACAACCGCAGCGAGTGCCGACGCCGTACGGGCCCCGCCGAGGAAACCCAAGCACAGAGGAACTTACCGCCGACGCCAGCACGCGTCAGAGCGAGCCGCCAAGAAACCCAAGAACGTCCGAGGCTGCAGCGCAGCCAGTCCAGACCGAGGCCGGGACCGACTCCGCTACGGACGAACCCATGGTTGGAGACCACAGATGCACGCGGTGCATGAACCAGAGCGGACACGTGCAGTTGAACGCAAGACTTACCGATACCAACTACCAGACGTGGCGCGTCGAGATTTGCTCCATTCTCGACGTCGCACACCTCTTGGACCCCATCATGGAGCGCGAAACGATGGCAGACCAACGTAACGAAGGACAGCGCGGCTGTTTCAAGCAACGACTGCGTGTTGCTCAACGTGAACTTACGATGGGACTTAGTCAAGAACTACAGATGCGATTTACAAGTGTTATTCAACGTGCTGATCCTATCCTACTGTGGCGAACACTGGAAGATCATTTTGATAACCATCCTGGAGTAAACAGCGTGTTTCTCAAGCGAGATATGCTGAATCGTCGCCTGCAACGTGACGAACGACTTGACGATTACATTCGTGACATCGACGACTACCAACAGAGACTTCGCCGCGCGAACAAGCAGCTGCCTGAGCAGGAAGCCGTCTCTATCCTATTGTCGAATACAGTGGGTGGGTACCCAGCGGTGGTAAACGAACATGAAGTACGTATTGGACGTGATGAGTCCATTACGTGGGAGCAAGCGATCGAGCGCCTTCGACTTGCTGACCACTCACGCCAAGAGACTGAACTATAGCAAGGACGTGGTGGAGGTGGACGTGCCGTCCAGCGAGATGTTGCATTTGCTGGTGGCCGTGGCGACGGACACAACGACGGAAGAGGACGTCGAAACTCGAGCAGCAGCCAAGCACGAGGCAACAACAACCGCAACAATCGTCGCAGCCGCAGCTCATCGCCGCGTGGGCGGAACAAGCGGCAGAAGAGCAAGAGCTCATCCAGTGCGAGGGATGACATCGCCAAGCGAAAGGCGAAGACGAAGTGCAACACGTGCGGAGAGCAAGGACATTGGAGTGGCGATCCTGAGTGCCGCCAGCGTGGCAACAGTAACAACAACAGCTACTCGAGCAACCCGCCGCGCAGGATGATCGATGTGGTTACTGTGAAGACAGCCAAGTCGGCTGCACCGACTCAAGCTGAAGGACAAGAGCATGTACTCGCGGTGCGTGACAACTTCAACTACAAGGACAAGGACAAGGACCAGGACATGGTGGAGTGGGTGTTGGATAGCGGCGCGCAGACCAACGTCTCGAGCGACCTTACCTTGTTTACGGAGCTACACGAAGACTCAGTTGCAGAGCTAGTCTTCGGCAACGGCACAACCGAGCGTGCAACTGTGGGCACAGTGCTTATGCAAGTGCTGAACGAGCACACGGGCAAGATCGAGGAGCGCCTCCTTGATGACGTGAGCTACGCCAAGTCGGCTGCCTACAACCTGATCTCGCAGACCTACATGCAATTCAAAGGAAACTTCAAGGTGCGCATCTCGCATGATCAGAAGACTACGTGGCTGGTCAAGGACACATTGAAGCTGCGCTTCAAGTACATCCGCGGGATGTACCGCATGTGGACGCCACGTCAGAGCAAGAACGTGATGAGCGTCAAGGCCAGTGAAGCTGAGAACCCCATGACGTTGCTGCACAACCGCATGGGCCACGTAAACATGGAGACTATCAAGACTATGGCAGGAGACTATAACTTTGGCATCAACATGCAGTCGAAGAATTTTGCTCTCTATGAATGCATTCCATGCTTAGAGTCAAAGACGAAGCGCATGAGCTACAAGCGCAAGCCGTCTCGCTCTGCAAAGCCCTTGCACAAGCTTTGTGTCGACCTATGCAGTGTTGGAGTGGATACAATATCGAAATCAAACCAGTTTCTATTGATTATCGACGAAGCTACGAGATACAAGTGGGGATATCTATTAGCCTACAAAGACGAAGCCACGGAGCTGATCCAGAAGCAGATTCGCTGGATCCAGAACCAGTTCCCGAAGGCGACCATCAAGATGCTGTTCTCCGATGGTGGTGGCGAGTTCGTCAACATGCAGCTCGAGACCTTCTCCAAGGACCTCGGCATCGACACGCGTTCATCCAATCCCTACAGCCCGCAGGATAACGCTATCGTGGAGCGCACGAACCAGACCGTCATGCGGCAGGTCAGATCTATGTTACAAGCTACGCAAATGCCTGTTTCATTATGGGGAGAAGCCTTCCTACATGCAATTTAGACGCTCAACAAGACGCCGACGCCGGTGTTGAAGGACCAGCAGTCCCCGTACGAGGCCCTGTACGGAGAGCGGCCAGACCTCAGCGTGCTGCGCACGTGGGGGTGCTTGGTGCACGCGCACATCCCTGATGATTCTCGGCAGAGAAAGGAGAAGCTCACTCCAAGGACGCAGATGTGCTTACTACTTGGCTACAGCGAGAAGACCAAGGGCTATAAGCTGCTGAACCTGCGCACAGGATCAGTGACGACGTGCAGAGATGGAAACATGAAGGCACATGAGAAGTACACGGTAAACACTGTGTATATTGAGCAACTTCTTGCAAACACCTACGCTTACGGAGACTACGACTTACCTGCGGAGATCCCGATCGTGCCGATCCGGACGACAATGTCTACGTACCTGCAGCTTCCTGCAGAGCTTGCAGAAAAGCGAGCAGCGGAAATGGCGAAGCTGGCTACTGCTGGTAAGAGCCATGACCAAGGTGTTGAAGTTGAAGCCGAGTCTGCGACTCGAAGTGATGACCCACAGCTACCAAGCGAGGACGCTAAGAAGCCAGCAGCTTCAGTGGGAGGTTCCAAGCGGAAGAACACAAAAGGCAAGAATAAAGCGAAAGCATGTGCAAATCGAGTGGGAGCCTCGAAGGCCAAGGACAGTCGACGTGATGCTCACGAAGACGAGAACTGGGAGCCATGCACGACGCAGAAGTCGTCGCCAGACGACAGTGCAGCTACGTCGCGACCGAAGCGGAAGCGACAACCATCCGCCCGACTCAAGGACTACGTAGTGACGAATGTGACGAAGCAGAACGTCGAGGATGTGCAGATCCCCATTAGTCACAAGCATGCGGCAAGGTCAAAGAAGTGGAAGGAGTGGAAAGCAGCGATGCAAGTTGAGATGGACTCACAGCAGCAGCACGAAACTTGGGTGCTCGTGCGACGCACGGAGGCCAAGGGCAAGCGTGTCATTTCGTGCAAGTGGGTGTACGCGCTCAAGAGAGACTCTACGGGCCGGATTAAGCGATATAAAGCTCGACTAGTGATCAGAGGCTTTCTACAACGCATGGGCATCGACTACAGTGAAACATACGCACCTGTTATCAGATTTGAGACGATCAGATGCGTGATCGTATACGCGCTGCAACGCGGATGGGCCATCTTGCAGTTCGACGTCAAGACCGCGTTCTTGTACGGTGACCTCGACGAGGAGGTCTACATGGAGCAGCCTCCAGGCTTCGGAGAAGACTCTACGCGCTATGTATGCAAGCTACAGAAGAGTTTGTATGGGCTAAAGCAAGCGCCTCGCGTTTGGAACAAGACATTGCACAAGTTCCTGACGAAGATCGGACTCGAGCGCCTCGACTCTGACTACGGACTCTACGCCAGGAAAGTGGGAGGAGAAGTCACCATGTTGCTCACGGTGTACGTCGACGACCTACTGCTCCTCGGCCCTAATGACCTTTGCGCTAAGGTTGCTATGCAACTCAGTGAGGAGTATGAACTCACATCTCTCGGACCAGTCAAGTATCTACTAGGCGTGGAGATACTGATCGACAGCGAGCGTCGACATGCGGTATTTTGCCAGCGGCAACATATTACAGAGGTGCTAAAGCGATTTCACATGGAGGGGTGCAACGCGGTTGCAACACCGGAAGCGCTGCGCGCTGAGGTGGTCACAGATGCGAAAGATGACTCCCCGCCCCCGTACCGAGAGCTCGTTGGTGCACTACAATATCTGGTCTCAGCCTCAAGGCCGGACATTGCGCACGCTGTGCGTAATCTCAGCAAGTACCTGTCCTGCTTCGACCACACACACTACGCTATGGGAAAGAGGGTGCTACGCTACCTGAGTGGTACTCAAGACCACGGCTTTGTGATGGACATTGTTATTGGGAACGACGTCAAGCTGACGTGTTACACCGATGCTGACTACGCTAATGACCCTGATGACCGAAAGAGTGTTAGCGGGTTCGTGACGTTCGTCAATGGTAACGTGGTTTCGTACGGATCAAGAAAGCAAGAGATTAACGCACAGAGCACAACGGAAGCAGAGTATATTGCCATGAATGAAGGCACTAGAGATCTACAGTGGCTACGTGGACTCTGTGAAGAACTATGCTGGGAGCTCGCGACTCCGGAGATTATCGGCGATAACAAGTCGTGCATCTATCTGACTGCCAAGTCTGGCAAGCACAGCAAGAACAAGCACATTATGAACAAGTTCCACTTGGTGCGCCACCTCGTGGAGGACGAGCAGCTACGGATTCGCCATGTTGGCACCGACGACATG
Organism: Phytophthora infestans T30-4; assembly: GCF_000142945.1. Classification (NCBI taxonomy): domain Eukaryota; phylum Oomycota; class Peronosporomycetes; order Peronosporales; family Peronosporaceae; genus Phytophthora; species Phytophthora infestans. The sequence goes on along the minus strand of NW_003303748.1, from coordinate 872,451 downwards.
ATCGCCGACGCGATAACGAAGCCATTGCCACAGGACAAGTTCGAACATTGCCGTGATGGGATGAAGGTGCTGCGCATCGACCGTCAGCAAGGCTCAGCTCGTTCAGTGGGAGCCAAACATCATCGCCATGCGTGAATGCAAGCTACTACTACCAGTTCATGCATACGAAGGACAAGAAGGAGGAAGAGCGCTACCAAGGACGAAGCGTCGTGCTGCAGCGCAGCTAGAAGATGCCAAGGACATCGTGGTGAGCTCTACAAGGTGATCATGTTGAAGCCGCGCTTCGACTAGATCAAGTGGGAGTGTGAAGTGTGGAGGAAGAGCCAGGACTGCGTCCAGCTCAAACCTGAGGCTCAGGTGCCTCCAGGACGCGATGCTCGCGTCCAGAAGCCGGACTTCGACGGACCATTGGCTGGCGAGCCGCCAGCCCCATCCTACTGCTAATCCTACCAATATATGTTACCGGGGTTTTTCCGTGTGCTGCTACACACTCGACAACTTGCGCCGTCAAGAGCAAGCAGCAGCACTCGGTTTTCTCCCCTGCTGGACTTTCAGTCCCTGCAACTTACTGTTGTTACGACTACTTCCTTCATCACAATGGTCACCACTCGGCGTAGCCGAGGAGCGACCATCACTCAGTCCTATGATTGGTTCATATCGTACAACACCTATCGATTGGTAGCGACGGTAAGTAGGAGCAGTTAGTGCACAAAGGACAGAAAAACAAGTGGAAGAACGATAACATCAATCTTATTTCACTTCGATTTTAACCAGCAAATCAACACTATCACGCAAATGTTGTCTGCTTTAATAAAAATGACTTCACTTCGGTTTTAACCAGCAAAGCAGCATTATCACGCAAATGTTGTCTGATTTAAAAAAAAATGATTTTCTTGAGAAATGTGCGGCTCAAGAATGATGGTTTGCTTTTTAAGAGTATATGACCTCATCAGAACGCTGCCCTGCTCAGAATTTGTAGCGAGCTCAGCTTACCGAGCACCCCTCAGTTCTGAAGTTTGCAAAAGGCGATCTTTCGAGCTTCCAGCGACCCCCCTCTCTACCGCCTCACCGGTGACCCAGTGGTGGCATTGGGTGTATATACATAAAGACGCGTATAAACACCTCAAAAGACTGTCTAAAGTACAGTATTAGACACGGCACAGTGTACCCAAACAGTTCCTTACACTGTAATAGAAGACCCATTGGATTCTGCTACTTCAATTAAATCAAGTAAGCAAAATGAAGGGTAATTACGTCTCGCACAAGTAAATCCAGTTTTCTCACCGGTAAAAACAGTATTTACAATGTAAAAATATGTCTCAAAATGATTACGGTCGTTGCAAATGTCATGGGGACTCGCAGTTCATTCTCCAATTCGCAGACAAGCGCCACACTACCCTCGCACATTTCCAAGATGAAGGTTTTTTTCTACCTCGCGTTCCTAGCAGTGACGATCTCATCGACAAATGCTGCTGGCCAAGCGCTGGACCCGTGCGATAAAAGGAACTGCGAGTCACACAAGGGTCGAGTCTGTAGCAACGGCAATCAAACCTATGCAACCCTTTGTGATCTGACCTCTGTCATGTGCAACCACCCTACGCGCGGCGTTTCACTGGCTTACGACGGCCCTTGTCGTCCTCAGAAGTCAGTTGAGGCTTGACCTGACCATGCCTGGATTGTCTCTACGAGTACCATGGTATCGGATCTCGGTGATGTCTACCGTTTTTACTCCATTTGAATACAAACCACAAGTGTTTTTTACTACTGCAATTACATTTTCTTTCAGGACAATGGTAATTTAACCAAGTACTAAGTACTCGTAGTAGATTATTTTCTAAAATGGCATTGTAGTAGCAGTGGCTGTTAGAGTAAAACTAACGAACACGCGTCGACAGCGTTCCAACTAACGCTTTGCTGTCCCTCACAGTATGTTTCAATGAGCCAGCGGGCGGTATATATCTGACCTTTCTCGGCTGCTTTTAGTAGTGTACGGCACTAATTCCGTTGTCATAATGACCATTTTATATATCCATTGGAGCATGTCCAAGTGGCCATTTGCAGCGGCTTCTTGGACCATTGGTCTAATGTCTTCATGAGCCACTTTGCTAACTCATCTGTCCGCTGCTTTCATCGTCTCTTCGTCTTTCGAGAGCGGCTTTCAGTATTTTCGCATACCTACTTCGCGACGTCTCCGTGGCCCGCTCGAGCGGCCTTTGGTGTGTTTCGGAGCGTAGAATTGGCGTTTTTCAACTCTTCGTCGTTGTTTTTGACTCTGAGATCGTTTTCAAGAAGGTATTGAAGGATATTTAGCGCCCAGCTCGCGCTCCTTCCTGAATTACGTGCTGCGTTTCACTGAAACAGGGGAAGAATACCCAGCGCGTTATCGCCAAATTCTGCGGTTTTTACTGCTTCAACTAGCAATAAAGTGAGCTGATACATGTAGTGTTGATAGTGTTTCTAGAAGGTTGCGAGCTGACCAGGAAGCGCGCCACAGAGTTATCTTGACACACTTTGTGTAGAGGTAGGTCGACAGGAAGGATGACTCTGGAAAGACGGTGCACTCTAGATTCCTTGTGTAGTGTATAGCGACCTGTTTCATAAGTTTAACCATTAAGTGTACGGGAGAATGACTATTGACATAAGGGGAGTAGGGAGAAGGGGTTTAAAGCTGACTCGCTCAGCAACACGAATCCATGCCTGTGGTTTAAGATCCATGTGTGAAGCACGCGGGCTTAAACCCAGGACCAAGCATGGCTAAACCTCGCTCGGCCCTATAGTGTTAATGCCCGGGAAGGTCTGGGTTTGGGTTTAGGAGGGTGATAGAACTCAAAAGTCCTCCACTTTTGGAGATTTGAGCCTCATGACACCCATTCCTCCCCTTGTGTCAATAGTCTCTGCCTTTGGTACGGAATGTAATGGACTTTAATCTTCTTCCTTGTCCCTTACGCACGACATCTACTTGCATTTCGTTTGCCGCATTTCACACTTAAAACGTATGCTGCGAACACTTAGAGCTGAGCGAAATGTGCACGCTGCACAAGGAAATAAATCAATCAATACTGTAATGGAGCCTTCTATTTCCAGTTATCCATTATCCGTAAACTCTGGGCCCATACGTGGCATACCACCTATGGTAGCTGTGGTAGAGCCGGTTGTATAACGCATTAGCCATACCAGTGCGGATGCCCAGTTGTACGTAGAGGGTCTGTGGCTTAAGCCCAAACGCAGCTAGAATCCTGTAAAGAGAGTTCTTCAAAGGCGTCACGATAAAAGCTCGTTCTTCTGTAGCGTCATGGACCCCTCCTTCTTTCACGCTTCCTTGCCGAAGGAGTCGTTTGCCTTCAGGGGAGACGAGCGTTAGTTGGTTGATGTTGGAAGGTTGTTTTCCTGAGTCAGTGGTCATGTCTGCGTCCGTAGCAGCAGAAATAGTTCCAATAAGCACGAACACCAACACCAGGAGAGCGTTTCGAATCATGACTGTTCGTGTCTGCGAACCAACGAGGCTAAAAGTCTACTGAGACAATTACGAAATAAACGTACAGAGTCTACCGCATGCCGCCAGATCATGATCATCATCTTCATCATCATCATCCGACTCGTCCAAGCAAAGCATTAATCCTTATTTCAGCTGCGTTTAAACTGGCTACTGGAACAGCTTCAATTCTGATGTTCCTCTGGATGGCGATATGGTTTAAATTTATTGCTATCAAGGGAATTAAAACAAGTTTGTTGCTATACTCTATAAAGAATAGAGTATCAGCATTACACTTTTACGGCCATAGCTATCTGAAAACTTGTCTATGGTCTACAGAAGTACACTCAGTGAATCTCTCCCTTCTCCTGAACAATCGCATTATCGAAGGGCGTTTATTTCTTCATAACTTACCGTAAGCTTACAAACTGTTGAGTTTTTATTGTATTACAATGGAGGAGGCCATATGTCAGCCATTAAGAATATCGGATCAGTTTTATTGTGCCTGCGATTGTTCCATGTGTAAAGTCGGAAGCTAGGATTAATTAAAAATACGTGGTTTTATTATAATTGATATCATTTAGCCGCTACATGCTATTTGCTAAATAGTTTTTAGCCCGACTGGATGGATAGAGACAGGCGCAAAGGGACGTTTTTTTAATACATGTAGCCAGTGGCTACTTTTATTAATAAAAGCCACTGAACCATGCCCCGGGCATTGCCCGACCAAGTAAAGAGCCAGTCTGTGCAATTAATCGAAACGCGGCTGTTGTACTTTCGTTCTACGGTATTATGCTTTCCAGATAATTTTACCTACCGTATTCCTTATGTGATTGGCGACAGTCAAATTCTTGAGGTGGTCCAGCCTTTCTGCCAGCATAAAAGATACCTGCATAAAAAAAACTATATGACATGCTCAAAATTATATTGGTCGCCAAGCACATAAAGCGCGACGACACGAAATTTGAATCAATTTGATTGGCTGCTGGATTTGTCGCTAATGACCGAGCGTCGCCAATCACATACGGTATATGAACCAATTGGCGGTGACCCGGGTCACCAACTATTATTTGAGCAAAATCTGAAATATTAATTTAATTTTAGCACCAGGTAATTAAGTACCATTTCTCGTTTGGACTGCGATCCTTTCACTGTTGGCTCAAATGAGCGACCCTCCTACCACAGAACGACGAGCTGGCGGCACAGGTGGCTCGAGTCAGACTGCACCACGGAAGAAACAAAAGCCTCGGAATCGACTTACTGCATTTGAGCGTGCTACTTGGCACTGGGAAAGCTGAGCAGTAAAGCGCAAATCGTTGTCGTTAAAATATTTCTCGATTCCTGCCGAGTATTTAACTTACAATCCGGATGAATCAGCATTCAGCGAGAATAAGGACGAGTCTAGTGACGCTTACAAAGGTGCAAGAAGTACGAAGAGAGAAGTAGCTGTAGGAGTGCAAGCAAATCGACCAATTGGATGACCTCGGAAGCAACAAGCTCATACAACAAAATTCACATTTATCCTGCGCTTTCTGACACCCCGTCCACAGATACCAAGCAGCCTACATATCGATGATTCGAATTCGGGCACTTCTAGCAGCACAGTGATGACTAATGACCACGCAGTCGACGCCAATAACAACAATCAGTATCGGCAACCTCAGATATTGAAGGCGACACCACATATTTTAGGAACGACATCATTTAGCTTAACTCGGACGTTGGATCGAAGCTGCAGTGCATCCAGAGCTGCAGCAAGGAAAGGATAGTCGGCATTGCCTGATTACAGAAACTTACATAATGCATATGTTTTATGACAGAATAGTTGAGTATCGGGTCATTGGTGTGACCCGGGTCACCGCCAACTGTTTCATATTTAGAGAGCTATGAGAGACGTTTAAAAAGACTAAAACCGACTTTTACGGGAAGCCCCCCCCCCGCAACATGTGTATAAAAATTTCAAAATGACGTTATTTCACACATGTTGTATATATACAACATTTAAAGTATGTGGAATGCACAGAGCTAGGCAAAATTGGAACACAAAGCCCCTGCACTGCTCACAAGAACAGTTTACATATTTGTCGCAGCTGTGACCAACTTCCAGCCACTCATTCGTTTCGATTCAGTTAGCAAAAAAGCCGAGAGATAGAAAGGCTCAGCCCCGAGAAGAAGCCAGCAAAGAGGACGAGCCGAAGAAAAGAAGAAGATGTTTAAAACCACGCGCGTGGGCATAGCGAGGGAGGCCAAGTCGGCCAAGCAAATTGCTCGTGCTGAAGCTGCAGTTCATTGTGCCTGGAAGCTGTCGATAAACGTTAATCTACGTTCAAAAGAGAATTCGAGGCTCCAGACGTACTGGCCTTCGACGAGGCCAGAATTCCTTCCAGAAGTGGCCACAACGTCACCCGATAATTGATGAAGAACTAGCCCCACAAATGGAGAGCGAATCCCCTTTTGACGTGCTGCGCAAAACCCGCGTATTGTCTCCGGTACGTGGCGTAGCCATCTAGTGCGGACCTTCGTCATGGAGCCCCCTTCTTTTTGGCCAAGTATGACATCTTGTATACAGCGCATCTATATGTTTGTTCATGTCGTTTATGCTACATGCTAAACTCGAGGTGTATTGCGAAACCAATCAGCACACAGACGAACTTGGGGTGAAACGCCAGCTAGATTCTCGGCCGTTCCGAGCTCGGGACCTTCCGTGGCTATTTAAAACCTACACAAGTCCTGACGGAACCGAAGAAAGGTTTCTACTACACTGTGGTGAATCCGACACGTAGAGGCCGCCGCCTCGAGTTGCTCGAGACATCCAAATGGACGGACTTGGAAAGAAGCGCCGCCGTGTCGACGGCACCGGACAGGGTAGCCCCGATCGTGGCGAAGAGGACACGGCGGTGAGCGCAGCGGCGGAGAGGCCGACGATGCAACCTATCGAAACGGTGATAGTGCTGACGAGGACAGTGCTGCTGGGTTTATGTTATAATAGTCAGGCTGACCACTCAATAGCTAACCTGTTTCTATACATTCTAGTTGCAATCAATGTTGTCACCATGCATTTCCAAAATCATTTGTGTGTAGTCAGTTCATTTCTAATACAAGGGACACACCAAACATGTGGGAAATGTACCCAGTTTAAGCTTGACACTGGAGAGTGGGTGCATTAGACAACATGGAGGAACAGAGGCTTGCGAGGATATTCGCAATCAAATATCACTGGTCTGGTGATCTTCCCGGAGTGCATAAACGGTTTCGTACCTCCTTTTTTTTACAGAACTTAAGCGTAAATTGTTTTTAATGTAAGTGCGGGGCGGGGGGGGGTTAAGGCACAAAAACACCAAGACGAATCTCGCTTCAATGACATTTTCACAGGTGTCTATAAAGCACACCGGAGTCTGGTACTTCTATTATCTGAAAGCCCCCGCTCCACCACACAGCTCACAAATTTCATCCATTTGACATGGAAACGAATTCCGAGTCGACCCCTTCTCTTAGTGATGAACTAGTGTCGTCAACGGACCCCTCCGATCTGGACCTACACAAACCTGTTGCAGCGGAGAACGAAGAGCGACAGGCGAGGCCTCCCGACCCACATCTCCCTGCCGCCGCCCCGTTCACGAAGCGTAAACGGACAGAGGACGACACTTTTGCCCTCGTATGAGCTTAACGGCCTGCATACGTAGCATTGATCTCTAAGGACGAGAAGACAGCTATGACGAACGCGCGTATCTTGAGAGAGTCCATGGCCCTTTGTCCGAGTACTACTAGGTCAAAAGAAGCCGTTGAAGACAAAATACAATCCCTACCCGAGATGTTTCGGTATTTTTCGAGATGCCAACGCGAGCCGAATTGCCGGTAGCACGGCCAAGGCTGTTTGGTTTGAGTTATTAAAGTAACAGAGAAGAGAACTACAATACGAGTTGGCATTACTGTTATGAAAGTCGCTATTTTGATAAATATTGCTTTAGAAATTTGAATCGCATCAAAAGTCCTAATGGGACAAACGAAGTATTTGACAAGCTTAGCAGTTTATTAGGTGACGAGACGAGTACAATTCCATTACGTTCAGCTTTCGTTGCTCAGCCTCGCTTCGACATGGAGAATGCCACGCAACCAGCGGCTCCAGCGAATACTGCCATCTGGTACACCGGATGGAGTCAATCAGTGAGCCTCTTTATGAGACTTGGCAGCTCGTACTGCTACCGGTGAGCTCGGCCGACGAGTAACGTATGCTCGCGACTGTTCTGGGGAGCACAATGAACGTTACGCTCGCGTATGCGATCCAAGCCCTCTCCGATGCTGAAGCCTCGGATGATTTGTCATCGACTCAAGAGAGAGTGTTTGCAACGAAGAGTAGGATTTCGGGAACAAGAGTAGCTCCAAAGCCAAGTGAATATACGGCAAGAATCTAGGGCACAAGGAGTTCGAGTGCCGGAAAATGATGGCCGACGAGGAACGAGAACAAGTGACGCAGGCAAGTGTCAGACTTAGCGCTTACAGCTGCAAGTGCGATGACCAAGGCTGAATGGCTCGTCGACTCAGGTACAAGCGCGCACATGACCAGCGTCCGGGACAGCCTCGTGCCCACAAAGGACATGAAGACACCAGTTCGCATCGCCATAGCGAATGACACGACAATCGACGCATTTACTACGGGCACCGTCGGATTGAAGCTGATGGACGGGAAGTTTGTCACGCAGCGGGGGGATCTGTACACCCCTAAAATCGATGGAAGCCTCATCTCGGTATATAGCTGGCCGAGAAGAACGTCGTCACGCAGCTCAGCAAGGACAAATGTGGCTTTCACTATGGTGACGCGACGGTAATGGAGGCCACGCGTTATGGAAACGTCTACAAGCTGAAGACGATGGGGACGAGATGTGTCATGATGTGGCAGCTCATGTGGAGCCATAAGCTGTAGTACACACACGCCTGGGACACATCCCGTTCAGACGCTACGAACAGCTTTTGGTCATGACAGAATGAGTGCCTCGGGCTGTGGATGGAGTCAAGGTGACAGAGGCTGCGCAGGCTGCTGCATGGGGAAGATGAGTGCCGACGACCTCCCTCGACATCCAGACAACCTCGTGAGGAGTGCCGGTGTGCTGGATTTGGTGCGTACGAACGTGATGGGTCCGATGCAGACCAAGACACCAGGAGGTTGCACGTACGTGATGACGTTCATCGACGATTACTACACGTCACGTTACTGTAAACTTCATGAAGGCAAAGTCTGATGTGCTGTCAAAGCTCAAGATTTACAAGTCAACAATGGAGAACGCAGCTGACAAGAAGGTCGAACGTCTGCGTTCGGTTAACGGCGGTGAGTACACGGGTCGACAGTTCAAGAACTACCTCAACCGCAGCGGCATCAAGTTTGAGATGCCGGTGCCGTATATGCCTCAGCAGAACAGGTTGGCTGAGCGCATGAATTGGAGTCTCGTGGAGACGGCTCGCTGGAAGCTGTACCACGAGATCATCGAAAAATGTGGCGGGCTGAAGCTCTTCACACAGCTGCGTGGATCATCAATCAGATCCCCAATTCGGTCACTTTCAAAACACCGTACGAGATTGTATACAGCACCACGCCATAACGCAAGAGCCTGAAGGCTTTTGGTGCACTCGGCTATGCGCACATCCCTGACGAGAAGCGTCGTAGGTTCGACGCAAAGGCGTTCAAGTTTCACTTCATGGGCCACGAAAATGGTAACAAGGGATACCGGGTCTAGAATGTTGGGACCGGGAAGGTGCAAGATGTACGCACCGTGAGGTTCGTCGAGACGAGAGGTCCAGGGCACCTAATGACGTATCGTGATGAAGAAGACGGTCGAGACGGTCCTTCCGCACCAACACTTACCATGTCGCAACCAAAGGACGCGAGCCAGATTGTTCTGTTGAAGTTGAAGCTGGTGACGTGATCCCAATTTAACGTGACGTGAGCGATAACTGCTCAACTGTGCCGTATGGATCCACCATCTAATGATTTTGCGAGCACGCATACGACGGATTATGAAGAGGCAGGCTGAAGTAAAAAACAAGTGGTGGCATCGTGCGAGGTCGGAACGATGCACCAGAAGGAAGGCTAATGATCAGCAGCTTGCAGCCTAGGAGGGTGCATTTGTAATGGCGGCTACCACTAAAGTACCTAACTCTTACCAACCGATGCGAATACTATCGAGTGGAAGAAAGCGATCACAAGCGAGTTGGAATAGTTTGTTGCGAACAAGACCTGGAAGTAGACCAGTACACCCGCGACCATTCGGTTGTCACTGGGTATTCGCGTTGAAGCGGGACGAGGAGGGGCAAGTGCTTCGTCGCAAGACTCGCCTCGTAGCAAAGAGGTTCTCGCAAAAGCACGGCGTCGACTATGAAGAGATGTAAGGCCGGTGGCTTACCTGAATTTAATTCGCGACAAGATGGCGAAGTGCGTTGCTGACAGATTCGAGATCGAGCAGTGCGACGTCGACACGGCATTTCTGTAAGGGAATCTCAATGAGGATATCTACATAGCGTTTCCTGAAGGACTAGAAGAGCTACTTACTTTGGCTGAGGCTGTAGGTGAGGACGACATCGTGTGCCTGCTGCTTCAGAGTTTCTGCCGACCCAAGCAAGAGCCTCGTGTGTGGAACGAGACAATCGACAGACACCTCAAACACATGGTTTTTAAGGTGGCCGGCGCCGACCCATGTGTATACACGAGAGGCGAAGGTAACGACGAGTATATAGTTTGTTTCTACGCCGTTGACATGTCCATTGCGGCGAAGCACAACGATATCATCGCTTCGGTGGAGGCTGGGATCGCCGCGAATTCAGCATCAAGGATCTAGGACTTGCTCGCTTCATTCTCGGGATCAAGATCGACTACGACATAGAGTACAGGACCTCACGCATCAGCCAACAAGCATATACAGAGTCCATCATCAAGAAGCTCGGGTAAGACAAACGCTTAGCCGTGCCTCACTCCACTGGAAGCTGGCGTTCATCTGACCAAGACTGGTCAACCTCAAATCGAAGACGGCATGGCCAAGATGGGCTCCAAGCCGTACCGCTCGCTCGGGGGGAGCTTGATGTACCTGACATGTGGTACGCGACCCGAAATCTTGATTGCCGTTGCTCAGTTGCGCCGCTTCCTGGAATACTGGAGACAGAAGCACTGGGATGCTGGCATCGGGGGGTGGGGGGGGGCTACCTGTTGAATGCCAAGGACGCTGGCATCACGTACGACGACCACCAAGGAACAATGTTCATCGCATACTCTGATGCAGATTGGGCTGGCAACCGCGACGACAGACGCTTCGTAAGCGGCATAATGCACATGATGTGTGATGGTGTCCCCGTAGTGGGGTCATTCAGTTCTTAAAAGACCGTCGCACTGCGTTCGACTGAGGCCGAGTACATAGCCCTCAGAGACAGCATTAAGGAGGTCGTGTGGATGCGACTCCTGCTCTAAGACATTGGTTCGGAACAAGACGAAGGAGCAGTGATCTACTAGGACAACGAAGGAGCTATGACATTGGCAATGAACACTGGTGATCAAGCTCGCACCAAGCATTTCGAAATTCGCTACCATTTTATTCGCGAGATAATTGCGAATGGCGAAGATGAGCCGGAGTACATTGACACCAAGAACCAGCTCGCGGATTACCTCACTAAAGTTTATCGACTAAGACGCTGCTCTACTTGATGGACCGCAGCAACATCGGAACCAAGCTCGAGACATTGAATTACGTGGGGGTGCTGTGGCTGCTCTTCGCTGTCTACTGTGCTGGGCACCTACCGCGAGGCACGTGCCGAATGCGTGCTCCAGCTGAAGTGACAGGGACGGTGCGCCGTGTTAGGCAGATCATTTGGTATACTTGATGTGATTGGGCGTCAGCTTCAACTCGGCCTATCACGGGATCTGCTGCGAGAAAACAATCGTGACATGTGGCGAATACACTGTATACAAGTGTGTCCAATGCATACAGGCGTGTCCATTGCGTATACTATTTTGTGTACGCGGACTGGCCATGGTAGGGGGTACTAGGGTGTGCATTTAGGATAGAGGAGGAAGTGTTCGGACTTCTAAATCAATCATTCTCACTTTCAAATTTCAATTCATCGACTCGCATCGACTACAAGCCTCGTTCGCATTGTTTCCCAGTCTCAATTCTCGTTTCGGAGCGCGATAGGCAATGTGTGCTTCGAGGTGCCTGTGTAAGCGCAAACTGTGTCATTCGTCTAACAGTTTGTGAATACTTTAGAATAAGCGTAGATAAGCGATGGAAACTTGTGGCTGGAGGCTACGATTTCGACCGGCTACCAGAAGAAATGAAGGGCTTGGTCGAATACCGATAGCGAATCGCCATCTTGCATACCGTGGCGTTTTACTGCTCACAGACCATCGCAAATATGGCAATCCGTTGAAGAAATAGCATCTCAAGCCTATTGCACGACGAATATCGATTTCAAGCAAAAACATTGCGCTGCACATTGTACCGCTCCCTCAGCGTACTCACAATAGCGACGTGTTGCTGTACGAAGCTGACGCTGATTGCAATGACACAATGTGATTGCCACCATCAGTTTAATGCTCTCTTTAAAGCAAAGAGCTCCACCCACGCTCGCAGCATTGATAAGTTCATCGCACATTTAAAACCTGTTAAACTGACCCAGGAAAATCCCTTTTACTCCTATATACCACCTGCTCGGTTTTATATTTCACGGAGCGAAACATGCAGCAATTTGAAAACCTACGTCGCTATTGCTAAAAAGCAGCTTGAATTTGCTCAATATATCTTTCTAAGCTGCTAAAGAAAATTTATCATTTTCACATCATTTCACCTGATCAATATTATAATTGGCGTTGCATGGCCGTAAAAAGCTGTACAAAATAAATAATCTGTAGTATTTGTACATAATGGATAATATGGAGCACTTCATTTGAGATTAGTAGTGAAACAGTACAGAAGTCCCCCTTAATAAGCGTAGGGGGCTGTCTGATAAATATTAAAGGGAAATCACAACGATCTTGTGATTTGTCAAATGTACCTTCAATCTATGTGATCCGATATAAAGGGAAATTGAGGTACAAGCAACGTTTATTGAGGGGGACTTCTGTACCTACTATTTCTGTGGACCACATTTATTATATCTTGAATTAATCCTTATTGGACTGTACATACTATTCACGTCGCACTACCAGGACTATAGCTCTACAATATGTTCCATCACGAACAAATCTGCTCAAAAGTCTCGCTTGCAAAAAAACACGGTTTTCATATGCGTGGAAAAGAGCTACTTAGTAACAAGTAAACCTTATGGGATATCCCTTTTATAATAGGCTGGCGATACAGCCTATGTTTCTGAAAAGGGTTAGGTATCAAAACAATGGTAATCATGGATACATGTCCAGGTGCCATTCATGTTTTCTCAAAATAAAATACGAGCTACCTTACAGATCTGTAATGTATTCGATATATGCTTACCACGTTTTAAACATGGCGAAACATATTGACAGCAAGGCGTGAGAAATCAAGAATGACCAAACTTTCAGTCTGTCGGCTACACTTCGCACTCTTATCTGTCATGGGTTGAAACTACGTTTCGTAAGGCTCGCATGACACGCCTACACACGCTAAGACCTTCAAGACGCTGAAAACATGCAAAACATGCAAAACATGAAGCGAAACATGTATTGATCACTTGTTATCCTCGTCTTTCTTCTTGCAAGAGTCGCTGAACTCAATAACAGATCGGAGCACATCCCAGCGACGGCGCAACCAAGTCTCGGAGTAGTCGTTGCTATCTTCCTTGTACACCCGACGCCAAAAGTACAGACAGACAAACAAACCGCAATTGTTGCTGTCAGTCTGGACAGGGGTGTGGACAGCAACAATCTCGTACGGTTGCTTCATAACCCTCTGGTTGAGTTCCGGTGCCAGCTTTTCCAGTAAATTGTGGAATGCGCGCTTGTCAAGACTATCGTAGCAGTATATAGTCTGCTGCGGTCGGTTGACAACAAGACACATCCAATGGTTTCCATTGATATTCAACGGCATCAACACCCAGTCCTTGTTGGTGCCCGTCTGTAGACCCAATGCTCGCGGCCCAATGCGCTTGCCCTTGTCTGGCGCTGGTGGCTTCAATTGTGGTAAATAGACCATGCAGTTGTTGTCGTACTTTACCCCCAGCGTTTTGGCAAAGGCTTGGATGTAGTTGTCATTATACCAGCAAGCGTCCCCAGCACAATACAAGAGCGCCCAGTTCAGTTTAAAGCCCTCACCAAATCTTGATAGGCGCTTGGCAGGCCACGTCCCAATCATCTGCTTTGCCACTGAAGCTGATACTTCTTCATTGATTAGTTCGTCCACCATGCTCATCAACCATGAGTAGCACTTCAGTCCGTTCAATCTCTCATCATGTCACCCAACTATTGCATTGCGATGAGTTGCCGCTGCGTAAACTTGCTCATCCCTTCGATGTCCGCTAGCCAACACTCCCGGGGGTGTACTCATGTCCATGACATCCCCGTACGGTGTCAGACGGTCGATGAGCTGTAACGCCTTCTTTACCAATTGTTCAGGCAGTCGATACGGAGCGCAAATTTCCGTGGGTACTTGTTTTATAACTTCAACATTTCTTTCCTTGCGCCCGTTGTGACGCGTCTTAAACGTGTTCAGGTACGACGACAGCTCCAGTAGCGATGGCCTACTAGTCTTCAGAAACTCCTCTACCCGAAGCAACATCATCACCGCGAAGTGAATTTCTCAACTTTCCTCCTTGGTTGTACTCTTTGCGGTCTGCACTTCGTAGAACATCTTGTGCAGCTCTGTTTTTTTAAGCGACCCAATTTCGGAGTGCGAGGATTAAACGGCCTGACGACAGGCTTGACAGTACTTTCACTGCCAAACTGGTTCGAAGTAATTGACTCTACGAATGGCTTAGGCGCAGTAGCCGTCCGTTTGTCACCCGCACGACCAACTTCGCGAGCGTTCCCCATGTCGTCATTTTCTTTGCGCTCATTACTAAGGCCTGAAGCAGCTTCCTGCGTTGGCGGAATATCGTTATCCGAAACACTCGATTGCGTCACGGAAAAACAGACGTCACCCTGGCGCAAATCCCCCCACCATGTCTCCAAATGGTCCAAAGCTGCTGTAAACTTTGCGTCAGGAAGGTCGGTCAGCTCCGACGTGAGCCTGCTGAAGACGTTTTGAACGCTCTTGTACTTGTTGCGCTGAGTCATCTGCCATTTCCGCACTGCATCGTCCACCTCAGTGTAGATTCGGAGTGGCACTTCGACTTCGCCTAGCTCATCTTGCAGCGTACCAACACGAAGCCACCTTTCAATTCACAACATGGTTATTGCATGGAAAATACATACAACAAACATCGTTAGAAATCGAGAAGATACATGTTACAAACATGGATAAAACATGGGTTTCACCTGTCTGGGATTGACGCGTATGGAATTGTGAGAAGAGAAGCTACGTGTTTGCGATAGATCACCCCGTGGCGACAGGGTGGTTTCATGGTCGAAGAGAACTTACCAGTGCACATCCAATCAAACTTGTCGACGCGGTGAGACCCCCCGTCTCGCTTTAACGTAATGTGCAGCGCTTCGTCCTCGATACCATAACTGTTCACAGCGTCTGGGCTGATAGCAAAGGCGTACTCCGTCATAAGCACATCAGCCAACCACTCACTCGTCATGCCGAGCAGTTGATTCATCTCCCCTCCGTAGCTTATGCTTCGGGTGGTGCCAGGCTTAACGATATATGAGACATATTCGTCTTCTCTGCAATGCTGATATCGGATCACAGCTTCCAAACACTGTTTCATCGACATCGCGCTATCCAGATCAGCTTTGAGCTTGCCAGAAAAAGTTTTCCAGTCGGTTGTTCGTGTTATTTCGGAAGTGTGGCAAATCCATTCGGTAGCACATCACCCACATCTCCTTGCAGGCCATCCAGTTCTCGTCAAAGTATGCCCACAGCGCATTAAGCTCCCTCGACACGACAGCAACTTAAATTCACCTGCGTTGTGTTAAAGCTCATCCTTTGATTTGGAGTAAACCATATTGACAACACAGAAATCCATCTGCTTCAGCACACTGCTCGAATAAGTTCCATACTTCTTGTCGTTGCGGATAGCACCACGCAGCCACTTGATCACGTGAAAGAGACATAAGAAATGCGCGCCTTCGGGAACATGGTTTTTAGCACCGCGATCTCATTCAGATCCTTGTCGACCATGATAAACATCGTTATTTCCCAATCATTTACCTCCTGGAAATGGTCTATAAGCTTTAGCATGTGCCAATCGGTATTCCGCTCGGTTACTGACTGCTGAGCAGCCTAATCGTTCCCGAATTGATCAATCACCATAAATGTACAAAGCTGGTAGTTGTATCTACGTGAGCAGCAAAGGAACACCGCCAAAAACATGGTTGTACATGGTTAATACATGCCAGAAAAACAAGGTTTGTAAATGGCTGAAACATGCTGTAAACATGTAGAATACCTGTTCGTTTTGTGGGTGCAATCAGCAAACAACAACTATGGGAAACGCTTGTATAGCCTGCGCATATGTTGCGTGCAGATGGGCACCACGGCAGTTTGACCTCGACTGTTCACTTGAGCCGTGGCCACGTTAGTTTTTGCACCTAAACTGAACTCCACAAGCAGTTCCGCTACTTGATCTTCGTCGGACAACGTACTGCCTGCATAAAATACAACTTGGTTACTCTTTGTATTGTAAAAATGATCTTGATTTACTACGCACCTGACTTTTCTATGTTGGCAATGAGGTTATACACGTCCTACATCTGCATCTTGTGCGGCGAGCTGGTACATATGTAGTCATACAGGCGGCTGGGTTTACTCCCACTTGCAACCATGAGCTCCACATCGCGCATGATCGATGAACTGGCGGGTATCTGTCGAATCGTCGGATACCCGTAGTAAATGTCTTTCGACACAGGGTGATTGTGACCATAAAACGCCAATTATACTTCAACACACCACTCTCCACGTTCTTTCTCGTAACGTTGTGCCACAAAGCGCACCTGACACTCGGTGAAGTTGACTCTGTGAACAGGCCGTTTTCCTATTGATCGAACACGGTTCTTCCATCCATGGGTACAGATGTACACACGCTTAAATGGATCCAAGGATTTAGGGGACAAGGGTCAAGGCCGAGTCGCGTAACCCAGCAAACATCTTCATCTTCTGAATCTGGCGGTTGCGGAGTCGCACATTTAGCGTTTCAGAAACCACCAGCACTGTCATCGTGTTCTGTAGGTACTAAAGCAGATACTCTTTGAACTTCTTCCAATTTTCATGATATTTTTTCAGGCCTTCGACGTAGAAAAGTTCTTCCCCACACTCCATTAGCGCGCGCTTACGTGATTGGGATCTTGTTGAAGTTCCGAAGCCATCATTTTCACTAGGCGAACCCTCCTTGCTACCCAAAGAATAAACTTGTGCATATTTCTCTTCGTCCTCACAACTGCTTTCAGCGTGTTTCCAGTCAGATGCTCATCACCAAGCCTGTCCGTGGCCTGGGCAGTAGGAACCACATCAGTGTTCCCATCACTGCTACTTGGCCCCTCTATCTTCAGCTGCGTGGATAGCATAAGTGGCGCGTTTTCTTTGTGCGTGCCATGCTCCGAATAGATAATGACCTAAGCACAAATCATACATGGTTAGCACATGTTCAAAACATGGGTGAATTATCGAGCATGCTAACATCCATCCAGTCACGCTACACGTACGCGTCAGGAGTTCAGGAGCTACAGTAAGCCCGTGGATGAGTTACACCGCCGATAGAAAAAAGCATTTTCACGTCAAAGATCGGCTTCTATATATTCTCCAGCTTGTTAGTGTTAGCAACATCTCGCGTCAAGATATGCTGACCAGCACTACCTGCTCGGCACGAAGAGGAGCGATGGGAGCTCGAGGCACTACGCGTGGCTCTAGACTCGTTCTGGAGGGTGGTCTGCCTGATTAGGGAGCTTGGAACTGACACGTGGCAAAAGCTCGTCAGTATTGGGCGTTATACGGTAAATCGCAGGGAAGAGAACAGCGCTCAACCGTCATAGAGGTACTTACCGGATGTACAACAGGTCTGCTACAGCGGGGCTTCGTTTCGGTCGCTCCGAGCGGGGGGAAATGGCGCTGCAGCGCGTGCGTTGCGTGGCAGAACGAGTGGCTGGCTCGATCGGTAATTAAAAACTGGGCGGGAGATATAAATTACAAACATGGCTACACATGGATACATTACATGGTTATTGAAACATGGGCTGTACATTTTCCGATTATAATAATACCAGTAGCATTTTAGGCTCTAGCTTACACACTGACATGTTACCGTAGCTAGTCATTTATTATTTTACAAGCCACGATTATAATAGCTAAGAGCATCCCCATTGGCTGTGAGTAAATTTAGGTATTTGCGGTATTATGCTCATGTTTAGTCACATCTACACTGCTTGATCGTAATATGTATGAGCTTGGGTACATCTTATTACCATTCTGACCACTAGATACCATTACCGGTATAGCCTTCACGTTTAGTCACACCTATCGATTTGTAAACTATTCGATCGTAATATGTATCATCAGCGGTCCATTCAGTCGTACAGAGCTATTGCACTTTATCAATTTGAAACATCGCTTTATCATTTTGACCACACCTGATTCAGGCAGCTGGATCCGAGATTAGTCACTCTTGTTTTTTCTGTAAACAGACCCATTTATTTTCACCTAAAGTTTCTCTAAAATTGTGCTTGTTTTGGCGATGCTTTCGTAGCAAACTATTGAACCCTTTACTCAATGTGGCTCCAAATATAGTGAGTTATTATTGTGCATACCGACAGCACAGCCTACGCACGATAAAGGCATCCACCCTATCCACGTGACAGATTCCCGTTTACATGCTCTTCCGATCGCTCGTAATCAATAACGCGCGTAAGCTCCCAGATGGAATCCAGGCTCCCGGCTTCTTCGTCTGCCAGTTTTAAATTTGCTTTGTTAAGCGCTTCACCAATCGTCGACCACCTGTGTCTGCAGTATGAGCTCGTACACTCTTCTTCCGCCTAATAGCTCGGCACTAAGCGACGCCGTGATTGGAGCTGTCCTGCAGCGCTCGACCTGGAATGCCCGTGACAGAACGTCTAATCGCATTGGGAACAGTGCCATTGTTGTACAGCAGTCCAGACGTCAGACGCACCGCCACGAGCCATACAATAAACAAGTCAAGGGCGCCCATGAGAGTCCCGCTAAGGTGTCAGTTGCGACGTCCCAGAAAACTGTGCTCTCGTCATCAGTCGCCCAACTTATCGGGCAAACTGATTTAACTTCGGGGCGAAGACGAATTTCATGTCTTTCGTCCGATCTAAAGACTGTACAGAGCATTATTGAAAGTATCCAAGGGGCCGACCACTACATCACAACGGATTTACAACAGGCGATAGTGACTGAAGCCTTGAAGAAGAAGATCCGTCACCGAGAGCGCTGTCGTATCAACCAGGCACGCTACCGACAGAGGCAGATGCAAGTCGAAACTAGAATTGAAGATCAGATCAACAAACTGAAAGCGGAGATCAAAGACCTAGAAAGGAAGAGCACCGACACTGTTCTCCCTCCATCAACTCCAACGAATTGGGCGCTGGCGTCCGAGTATTTTCGCTTGTTAAATTGTTACATGTCATCACCTGGGACGCTGTACAAGATGGCATCCAAGTTTCTCAACGATACGATGGCCGCTGATGTCATTGATGGTGCAACGTATGGTCCTGAAGCGCAACTGGACAGCTGGCGATTCTTCGCCTACTACTTTGACGATGTTCGTGTGGAACTCAAGGGCCTGAAGACTCCAACTTCTGATATATTGGTAGCTGGAACAATCACCTCTGTAACCATCACAGACAACACGCTTCGCCGCGCATTCCCTCATCTTAACAGCGATGGTGTTGGTGGGGCTAAAGGTGGGGTGTGGTCCCCCGTAGCAGCTAAAATGCTGAATAAGAAGATCTACATGCAAGGGTCGGTAACGTTTGGCTGGGATAGGGCCACAGAGAAAGTGACGAGCATTTACGCGCAAGCAGACTTGGTGACACCACTGCTGAACCTGCTAGGTAGCTTAGAGGACGTGTCTTGTGCCTTCTACAAGGCACGAGTCACACCCGACTGTCGATTTGTTAGAGGTTCTTAAAAATAATAAACAACAGTAGCATTATTTTTCGCACGGAGGTAGTATTACGGATTGTATTGTAGCACAACCCGTAGTACTTCTGTCGTGCGGAAATAATGCACCTTGCCAATCATATTACTACCTAAACTAAATACCCCTCTAAATATGTTGATCTCGTGAGCAAACACATAGACCTGTTTTCAAAGGTACCCGTCTAATACGATACATTGCCCCACTGCTAAATGAACAAGAGGGGGGGGAGACATACACAGGTGAGCCGGCAGTCTTTGTTGCGTTGATTCAAATAGTTTCTGTTTGTCTTGGAAGGTGGTCGCGTGTTGGTAGGGCACGAGATTGCTTATCACTCGAGGACAATAGCTCTGCGCACACCTTATAGTCCGAATAAAAACGAGACGGAGCACTACCCAATTTTGTTTTAAGATACCCAATTGGCAAAATATTACAACATTAGTAGTGGCAAACATAAATAAAGCTCATTACTATTTTGTATAAATACAATTCCAAATTACACAGTACCAAGTCCCTGTGGGTCAGGTGCCTGCGCACAGAATCGGTACATTGAGGAAACTTCCGATTACAGACTATTGCCCCGTAATCTCTCCAGTTTATTATCATCAGCTCGTAAGCAAACACAACGCAAACTGGAGCTCTCGAATTACGATGCAAAGTACCTCTCTCTGCACGATATCAACAGTACTTTACTTGCTTAGTTCGAAGTAATGTCGATGTACTACCGTCTTACCCCGCATATAAGGCATAGGTGCTGTAAATGAATACAACGCTGCTTGTGTGTTATATTCATTTAGAAAGCCTATGTGTTGTACAACGAACAAATTGTTTGACTTTGAAGAAGCAAGTCTGTGGGTCCTGGAATATGGCTTGGTCGTTTAGGCTTGACCCTCCTACGCGATCGGCGTGGGTTCAAACCGCCACGCTGTGCTTCTTGCTAAGAGCAGCAAAGCCGTGACCTTTCACGCCTATCCGAGTCTGCTAGAACAGCGAGTTTCTCGTGGATACTATAGCTACGTCGCTCAGCACTCATGACTGTGTAAATTATTAATTAAAAGAATTAAAGCTAAGTAACAGCAGCACCGACTAGTTTGTTCAGAAGGGTGGTTGGTTGGGAGCTCTCAAGAATATTCATTGGTTGGTACAGCCTTGTGTTTTACACATGTGTTCTAATTAGATAGGTGGTCAAATTGAGGTTTAAGCTAGATGTCGAGCGAATCCCGAATTTATTTAGAACACATATGCCTTATATGCGGGGTAACGGTAGTATTTGTATTTGGTAATTTCATATTCATTTGTTTAGTTTTTTGTGAAGAATACTCCTGTAGCAAATACTAAATGATACAATTCAGCATGTAACCTATCGTTTAACATGCAGGCGGACGTTGAAGATTAGTCACAGCAGTAAGCTCCCAAATGAGGTCTTAAAAAAGATTCTGCATCTCTATAGCGCAATAAATCACATTCTGCAACATGTGCATCATTCTAGAAAATAATTAGTTCCAACAGCACCCCAAGATATTAGTTCCACGAACTGCTACAAATCATCAGCACAGCTTGTGCATGATAAAGGCCTTTAGCCTACCGGTATTTATCCTACCAATCGTGCTAACCGACATTTGCCGCACTTCGTAATCCACCAAGCACGAAACGACCAAGTTATTCTGGTCAGCGATTCGACTCTCAGTTTCCAAATTCCAACCGCAATCGCTGATCGGTTATCGAGTCCCCGCAAGCTACCCCTTTGCTGTGCCGTTCGATGAATTTTTGTACTCTCAATCCACCAAACATGTCCACCCTCAGCGACACCGTGATCGGTACTGTCATGCAGCGCTCTGCATGGAAAACCCGGGGCAAACCAGCTCCTCCCGTTGGAGATACCAAACGCAACATTGTTGGCAGCGCACATGCCTTTCAGCAGCAGTCGAAACCTTAAACGTCCCGAGCACTCGCTAAACATGCCACGCACCAACACTCTTTTCTGACCGCACAGAGCGTCAGCAAAATTCCAGCCAAGATGGCCACAGAGACACTGCTCTCATCACCCGTCACCGACCTTCTCGGGCAGACGGATCTATCGTCTGGTCGGAGACGA
The DNA here is from genome assembly GCF_000142945.1 of Phytophthora infestans T30-4. Classification (NCBI taxonomy): domain Eukaryota; phylum Oomycota; class Peronosporomycetes; order Peronosporales; family Peronosporaceae; genus Phytophthora; species Phytophthora infestans. Next base: position 850,681 of record NW_003303748.1, on the reverse strand, counting down.
GCTTCGTGTCTTTCGTCCGATCTTAAGACTGTCAGGAACATTATGGCGAGCATCCAAGGTGCTGACCACCACATCACGGCTGAGTTGCAGCAAGCCATCGTGGCGGAAGCCTTGAAGAAGAAGATTCGCCACCGACAGCGTTGCCGCATCAACCAGGCGCGCTACCGACAGAGACAGATGCACCAGGAGAATCAAGTCGAGGGTCGCATCGCCAAACTGAGATCGGAGATTAAGGAACTCGAATCAAAGTTCAAGAATTTGATTCGCCCTCCACCAACCCCCACGAGTTGGGCTTTGGCATCCGAGTACTTTCGGCAGCTCAATTGCTACCTTTCGTCACCCAGAACGATGCACAAGATAGCACGCCAGTTTCTCCGCGAGACCATGGCATTCGACGTCATAGATGGCTCATTATTTGGAGTTAACGCGCAGTTGGAGAATTGGAGGCTTTTCGCACTCTACTTTACCGACGCTCGCGTAGACCTGAAGGGCCTGAAGACACCAACGTCCGACACATTGATTGCGGGCACCGTCACCAGCCTGACCATCACAGAGAAGACGGTAAGCCTCATGTTCCCACACCTCAACAGTGATGGCGTCGGTGGCCCTGAAGGCGGGGTTTGGTCTCCTCGTGCGGTCCGACTATTGAATCAAAAGATCGTTATGGATAGGTCGGTACTCTTGCGCTGGGACAGCACAACAGGGAAATTATCAAGCATTCACTCGCAGGCGGACATGATCAGTCCGATGCTGGAGCTGTTAGGTAGCTTAGAAGACGTGTCTAGTGTCTTCTACAAGGCACGAGTTAGGTTACATGCCGCCTTTACAGACTCTGACACCATAGAGGGGTTACAGCGATAAGACCAGCATTTAGCATGTTCATCTTCTACATGTAACAATATGAAGAACTAGCCTAAACAGGGCAAGCTGTCTGCGTAGATTGACAAAGAAATAGCCAAATGAAAAGTCGTGCTAATACACGTCTCGAAGTCAGCGTTGATAGCAGCAAATCATCATTTTTACGTCTTTTGCGAGACGGAAATGCGAGTTGAGTCGTCTGGGAGGTGTTCGCGAGGTCTGGGAGGGTATTTCTTGGCGGTCTCCGCGACCAGCATCAGCGCCCATATCTACCTGGTCTCTTTACTGGCTACATAGACTTTGAAAGCGTACCGTATTCTGCACGATATCCGGATATCGACAATGATTTCCTTACTGCATTCAATACCACCACGTTGCCTAATTTTAGTATGAGTTTGAACGAAGGAGTGCTTATTACAATTATTAGAAATGCTAGAAAGTATGTTTGTCATCATAAAACATGAATATCTTCTTCTTCTAAGATAAAGTACAGTACTGTACATACCTAGGCTTCAGCAACACTCAGCTTGAAAAATGAACGCTGGTACTAATGCATTATAAATGTGGTGTAATTTTTGCAGAATTATTTTCACAAGTAATAGATTTGCAAAAAAGATAATTTTAGGAAATGTGTTGTGGTGCACTTCGTTGCCTACCTCGCTGGATGCTCGGCACACGTGCTGCAGCTGAGGCAGGAGTAGCGCAATCTGATTGGTGTATCGTCTACAGCCGTGGAACGTGATTAGGCGAGAGCTCCAAGTTGGACTATCATGGAATTGGCAACGAGTGTGTACACTGTACAAAAGCGTTTCCGTTGCCTCAGACGCTGCGTTTGTTTACATTTTCTAGTCTACGAAATGGCAAGTACAAACAATGATGTTGGAGGTAGAAAGCTACTTTGCATCTAACTGAGCTCGTGGACGACAACTACTTCCATTGGGAGTTTAATGCGCGGATGAAGCTGGCCCAAAAGTGAGTGATCGCCCCATAGTTGAGTAGAAGATCAATGATTTGACGGCCCTTCATGTGATCGCTAGCGACGTGAGTTACACTTACCAAGTCTACAACTGTGGAGCTCTGACCTTCGCAGACCCAGCTCGAGGAGCACTTCAATTGGAAGACGCTTTCGAATCAGCCCCTCGTCTCCAAGAAGATTCATGGCTTCGAGATGGAGCCCGGGACAAAGGTGGCTCTCAATGTAGACAAGTTAAAGGAGCTGGCACTCCAAATGGAGTCAATTGGTGAGCTTTTGAATGAGGCTCGGCAGCTCGTGCTGCTACACACAAGTTTGGCTGACGCGTGCCACATGCATGTGGCTGTCCTCAAGAACATGCCTAACGCGAGTTTCGCTTATGAGATCCAAGCACACTCTGGTGCTGAAGCTGGGATAAATCGTTATTGGCTCAAGCGAGGGTGCTCGATTCGAAGTGAATGAGTTTAAAAAAAAACTTCCATTAATGATAGGTGTTTCTACTGCAAAAAAAATAGAGCACAAGGAATTAGAGTGCCGAAAGAAGAAGACCGACAAGGGACATGGTCAAGAGACGCAGTCTCAAGCGTCTGACTTTGCGCTAACGGCTGCAAGTGCGATGGCCAAAACGGAGTGGAACGTGAACTCTGGTACAAGTTTGCACATAACCAGCGTCCGGGACAGATTCGTCTCCACGAGAAGTCTGTAAAGACCAAACCACATCCCGATTGCAGATGGCACGAAGATCACCGCATATGCAGCGGGCGCTGTCGGGTCGTAATTGAAGGACGAGACGGCTGTCACCTTGTCGTATGTCCTGGACATCCCTGAGGTTGATGGAAACCGCCTCTAGGTGTCCAAGCTGGCGGAGAAGGGCGTCGTCGCGCAGCCCAGCAAGGAAAAGTGTGTCTTTCGCTATGGCTTCGCAACGGTCATGGAGACTAAGCGCTGTGGAAACGTCTACACGCTGAATGCAGGGGGGGGATTTTCAGGCTGCGACAACTCACAAACGCCGTGTGAATCGAGGTTTCAAGGTGGGGAAAACACAGGAGTAAGGGGTGCCCGGAGAGTGAACAAACGCTTCGTACATAACGCGGAGAGAAGACTCTCAGCAAGTTGGCTGAAAGTCAGGCGAAATTCACACAGGTATTGCCATTTATGCTAAAAACTACAAGCTTAATATTGATCTTGTACTCTACAAGAATCGAAGTAAAATTACCGTATACAGTATGTAGGTATTGCTTAGCGATCTCAGTCGGCGCCGCTGTGCGGTTTATCAGGCGTGTAAAAGCCAACCGAGTAAGGATGCTGGACATAACAAACCGTTTTGGGTAGTCCGTGGATAATACGTGTAGTGGGTCTCGCAAAATGAGCACCAAAATGGGGAGCTGGCACTCCCTTTACATCTTTGCCTCGTGTATTAAGCAAAACGCAAATTGTTACTCTCTCTCCATGCTAATGCGCTATCTAGCAGCTCGGGCCAGCATGTTTCTCATCCAGCCATTCACTCGAATGTTGGCAGAGGCAACCCTGCCACTGTCGATTTGGAGATTGCATTGTCGCCCACTGCACGAGCCAAATGAAACTATCCAGTCTTTAAACCCACTACACCCCCCCCGCTCTTTTAAAGCCTCATTCAGACTCGTGACCTTTGCTCAATCCTGTGCTTCGTCGACACTCGCCAACGTCTCTCTCCTGGAAATGTGTCACCTCGTCCACAATCCAAAATTTCTTGAAAACGAAGTATTACAGTAGAAATAACCCGAAAAAATCGCTTATCAAACATTTACCAATCGAAATGTCCCATCACTTGGAACTTTAACTTGACTAGGTGCAACTTGGCTCTGTTGAAATCGTGTAATCATATCCAAACAGTACACCATGAACACTTGGAAATAGTACACAAACAGAACCTGACCGTACACTAACTGCCGCTTCTTTGAGGTTAGCTGGTGCGAGTCCAATGCTCAGCAAACTGCGTATCCTCCGCGGTTGTAACATATATATCCACTAGAACTCACACATCTCGTGCCATAGCAGCAAATGGCTCCCAGGAATTCTCAATATTCTCGATACCACGCCAACAAACGTAGAGCTCGTAGTCCTTTCGTTGTACATTCCAACGGTGCCGCTTAATCGTCTCCACATCGAGCACAACACCTTAGCTAGTCACATGTAGTAGCAATTCTCCAGTTACTTCTAGGTCACTATCGGCAAAGAACTTCAACCGTGACGCGGGTACGTCGCGTGACTTGCCGGTCACTAAATCGCTAACCACGAAATGTCTCGAGTGAGCCTCCGTCACCACATACGGCCCTACCCAAGTAACCAGAAGTTTGCTCACGTGTTTCTCATCCACTCGAGAACGTAGCACAAAATCTCCAACCGAAAAATTCACTAAGTCTTCTCCACGCTCCTTCTTGTTCAATAAAGTTTGCTTCTCCTCGCATTACTGACATTTCTGTGCATATTGTGAATAGTAGCAGGTAGCTGCGCCAGCGAGCGCTCAATTTTGTCAGAGCTCCCAGCCTTAATGATCTCACCTTGGCCTTGATTGCGTACGAAAGCATGGCCAAAAGGTGACGGCGGCGGCAGCCCCGTAAATAGTTTCAGTGATGACTTGTAGGCTAGCGAGGGTAGAGGTGTGTGGCTCAAGCTAGACTGTACTACAGAGACCAGTGACTCTCCGTCACGATGATCCAGTTTGTACTTCAAATCATACTCTAAAAACTTGTAGAATATCCCATTTAACTGCTCAATAGATCCATTAATCCACGGACAATATGCCACCAAAAATTTGTGATCGCACTTCAGCTTACCCCTCAAGGTGTCAGCCACTTCACATAGGAAATGAGTGCGTCACTTCGTCACTAATCCATAGTTGCGGCAGGAATGTTACTGTAGAATAGCCTCGGCGACCACGGCACTGGTCGGTAACACACAGACTACTAACTCACAAAAATGACTACAATCGTCCTTCAGGGTCAGTAGGTACTGGTTGACGCCAAATGATTAACCTATATATAAAAAGTCAGAATGTAGCGCTTCATTCCACGTCTGGTTACGGTACGTATCTCCCCGTGGACTCGGAATGATCTCCCGTTCTTTAATGTGCATACACAGCTGGCACTTCGCCAGGAAGCGCTCTACGTGCACACGGAGCCGTTCAATCGAGAACACACTGGCCAACAGGGCCATCATTGCATGCCGACCACGATGGCCTTGAGGCTCACAATGCAAGATAATCATCCGCCGACGCAGCAATGCATGCTCTTCGGGTGGTATCCACAGTAATTTACTAGCAGTCCATCAGACCGTTCTACCAGCCATGATAGTAATGGCCGCGGTGCGTGTCGCTTTTGAGCCCGCGACACGGCGTCAAGTGTCGGCCATACAATGTTTTCATCGTCCAGAGGGCAGAGCGTTCTTTGCTCCTGCTGTTGGGCCCGACGGGTACAAACTCGGCGCATGTGAACAGGTTCTGTTGGCTGGCAAGCCCATAGGCTCAACATATCAGCCCACACGCCAGCGACCCCAGCGATATGATTGATAGTGTACCGAAAGTCACCCACCTTCAGTGCCCAGCGAACTAATTTACCACGAATATGCTTCTTGATATTCTCCGCAGGCGCAAATGCATGTATCAAACTCCTGTGACCGCAGAACATCCAAAATCCTCTCGGTCTCATCATTAAATACTGTAACGTTTCGCAGGCAGTGACTAGAGGGAACGCTTCCTTCTCAATTACACTTCAATTCACTTGAGCATCAGTAAATATACCACTTAGACACGTTAAACGTTGGTGAGACTGCTCGCTTACGTGCTTTGTAGAGTCCCAATTCTCACCTTCAGTCACTAAAATGCCCCAGCCCTGGTCAGAGGCATCCGTGGCTAGCATTATGTCTCAATTGGCACTGGGGTCGTACAGAGTAGCAGATGTAGCTAGCAACTGACGGAATTTGTCGAAAACTACTCGAAGTTCAGCAGCAAACACTATAGGCACCACGGCGGCAGCTCGCTTCGACTTCTTTTTGCTCCGGAGTGCAACGTCAAAACACTGCTGAAGTGGCTTCACAGCTACTGCGTAGCTATCGCAGCCAATTAGTTGTTCACAAGGACTGCTGTAGGTCTGCAGCAGTCAGCGGGTACGGCATTTCCCGTAGTCACCGTATGCGCTCATTTGTCATGCGTTACTCCAGCGCAATCTAACATTTTGCCAGATCACTCCACGCTTCTCTGATATAGACTCGATTTGTTCACACTCAGTTTCAAACCGAAGTCGTTTACCAAAGAAAAACGTTTTGAAGCTTCTCCAGGTACTCACCAATATTGCTACCATACAGTAGGAGGTCATCTACCCAGACTAGTAGGTGCTTGTACAGTAATCTCTTAAAACACGTCTCCATCGTTCGCTGAAAATGGACCGCATCATCACAACATCCTTGTGGCACTCGGGTAGGTGTATACACTTTACTATCCGTCATGTTCGAAAGAAACGCCTGACACTCCTTTACCAAAGGGAGCTGCCAAAAACCTTTTAGAAAGTCAAACAAACCAAAATGAGCCATACCACATACGTGCTCCGTAATGGCAGGAAGAATCGGCATCACACCCGCCGCAGCTTCAGTCTCAGCATTCACCGCACGGTAGTCACTGGTCTGCCGGTATTCGTGAGAGCCGGGCTTCCTCGCTGGTAGTGATGGACGGGCCCATCGACTGTGTGGGTTTTTGTACCCTCCCCATACGCTCTAGTTTCGTGTTAAAGTCTCTCACAAATTCTCTTAAATGTGGCGGATACTGCCTCGCCTTGCATTTCCGCGCTTAGCTTTACTAACAGCGGTGAAACCGCTGCCGGAGGGTCACCACCGAGTTTCAGTCGCCAAATGTCAAACATAAGTGTTTCTTCAACAAATCATATCTTCGCTCTCGTGGAAATCTGTTATCAATCGCCATATCTACTAGATCATCAACTCCAGCTCTCTCACCTCACTGCCACGTTTCACACCGATCTCAAAGTCGTCATTCCATTTCTCCAGCTTCATCGCTGGATCCTTTGTCATCAACTCTCTGAGCTTTATTCTGCTGACGACGCTTGTATCGGCGCCTGGATCAGCGCAAAAGGGCATCGAGTGCACTGTGTTTAGCTCAACTAGCTTTACAGGCCCAGACAGGGCACTCTTAAATGCGCTTAACACTTCAGTCATGAGCGACCTTCGTGCGGTCAGCCTTCTCACGATTGCACCGCTCATGCTGCTGCCGCAATAGATCGCCTTCTCCTCGTGAGTCGCAACTGGACACTTCACTAACCAATGATCCCCCTTACACTTGAGGCAACCACCGATCCGATTTGAAGCTCCTGTTATTGAAGGTCCCTGTTGGACGTCCCGACCTTGCTTTCTACTCACAGTATTCTTTGGCTGGCTTCGCTTCGTCACTGTCCTTGGTCATAAATTATTTCTTCTTTAGGCTACTCGATTCCCGTGAGCTGTTCAGTTTCCCCCCGGATCGAGTCGAACTGAGTTGCCGCTTACGGCACTGAAAGTCTCTCTGTACTTAAGAGTTTTCTCCAAATGTGTTTGAAAAGTATCTTTTCGTTCCTACGCGTAGCCCGATTCTGATATGCCAGAGTGGACCCTATCTCGTCCCGCAGTGCCTGAGGCCCAAGAGTCGCGGTTAGCAATATACACCTCAACGTCTGACCTTCTTGGTCAATAAAGAATTTGCACCATGCTCCCCCGTTCGCACTTCCCACTCACCAACATCAAAACTACGCTTAATGCATGCTGTTGCAGCACTGAATACCATAAAGTATTCCCATTGCGTGGGTACGCTTGCCAGCATTGTGTCGCGCAGGTGTTTGATACTAGAGAGAGAAACCCAGGAACGCCTTCGGGCTGTCGAGACCTTGACGTATGCTTGTGCATGGCGGTAATGAGATGGCTTGTTATGGTAGCCTGGTGAGACTCACTGTTGAGCCAAGTCGGGGGCGCTTCCCCAGCAGAAGGCTTAGCTGGTTCCAGTTTGACTTGATCATGTTCGTCGTCCCGGGGATAATATTTTCCCCCTGACGTAGTCTGCCCACATTCCAACACAAGATTTTCAATTCGCCTCAAATTATTTCTGCAGTGCTGGGTATTCTAGCTCATTAATTTGTCTGAGCGTGGATACTTCTGAGTCGAACGTCGTTTGGGTTTTGCTGTTTTCATTCAGCAACACAACCGACAACATACCGTTGACAACACAACAAACAACACAGCACAAACCCGCACCAGTATATCAGTTTCGCGAATGCCGATTCACCCGTTTCCATCTCTGTTACCTTCAAACAGTACTCTTTTCGCTTACACACCTTGCGCCAGTACGTTAGCGCATGACACTGACAAAGTAGAGCATCAGCGCCAGGAAATGCCTTCCTCATCACTCGCCACGCAGCGATGTCCTTATCAATGACGACGAGCTGGATTGATTGCCAGGATGGATTCTTACGTTTGAAAAACTCAACAATGCGTTTCATCGTGACAGCGGTTTGGTCGAGGGCTAGAAAATTAATTACAGGCATTCCCCCGCCTGGAGCAATTGTAACAACAATACTCCCTGTAGCATATGCACGAGTTTGATATTGAATTTCATTTAAAGAAAACAATAATTATCGACGTTACCCCGATGATATCCCAAATTATTGGTCATATGTGTCCAGTCCATATCTAGCGTGTCGCCCCATTGTGCAAAACACTTTTTCTGAATGCACGTTTGCATCGCAATCACACAAGTGATATCCACTTGGTCCTGAGCTAATAGGACGTCATTGCCGGCATTCCTGTCAGCAAAATAATCGAGAATAGTTTTGGCGCGCTCGAGGGTTGTCGTGCCCAATACTTGACGGAGAAGAATTCTCGTTTGTTGTGGTGTTAAAACCATATCTGGGTATCATCAATGAAAAAAAGGAGAGTGATTATAAAATGAGTTAGCAAAACTGAATAAAAAACTGATATTGCTACGGACAAATTCACCAGCGACATCCATCAAGCTGATTCGAAAGATATCGGCTAATATCAGAAGTGCTCTTTTTCATTTCTGTCAGAAGCCCAAGCTCCCCGCGCACCTGGGGTGGGACCGACAACGGCTTGGCCCCGCGATAGGAATCGTAGATATTCTTGCTTGTATTGTGATTGTGTGTGAAGATCTAAGCAAAAAATAGTTGTTAAGAAACGTAAAGACAATGCAACGTAATAGCCATACCTCCTAGTCCGGATCCAAGGTCACCTTTCGTTTAGCAACTCCTTTCTCAACTACTTGGACAGCTCGCACCAAGAAACTTGCCATGCATCCCGTGTATTGCAAGTCACAATCACGCCGTCCATCACCACGAGCCGTCTGTGTTGCGCCATGAGTGCACCACATTCGCTTATAGCTGTGGGAAAACCGCTCGGAAATGCTCTTTGCTCTAGGGCGACTTTGTTAAGCAACACAACAGGCAACACACACAAATTGCATATTAACCAGCACAACAAAATTCAACAATGTTAGCAACAGCGCACGCTGTTCATGTGCCAGTAGATTACGGACCTGCTGTACTTTGCACGAATTTCAGAGCTTCGAGCACGATAGTGCAGAATGTTTTCGGCTTCGTAAGACCGACGGGCCTCTTTAATAGTCTCGCAACTTTCAAACGTCATCACAGGAAGTGGTGGCCTGACGTTTTCGACTGCATGGTGTGCCTTCATCATTTTTTTACGACTGTCGTACGTTTTTGTCCGGTGTCGCACTATTTTGCTCTTCGCCGACGCCGTGAAATGAGCCCCAGTTGAACCCAGGCTCTTTGTTCCGGGTTTTGGTCGCTTTGGTGAGGGATCTTGGCTTTCGTTCATCTCAGAGGCACCATGACAGGATTTGCGGGTGCACGCTACCGACAGTTGCTTCCGTTTGCGGCTTTATTAGATGACATTGGTCCGGGCGGCATCAACAAATGCGTGTGCATAGGCTTTAGTTTTGTAACCATGGAAAGCAATACTCAAAGCAACATAGTAAGGAACACAAGTAACGTATTAGCAACAAAAGAAAATAGTCCGGGATATATACCTGTATCGGCCAACGCGTTGTTATCACCCGGCTCCGCGGTGGTGGCTTTGGTGTCTGCAGCCACGGTCTTCCCGCGCGCAGCGTCATCCTTCTCGCTCACCGCAACACCCGTGTCGTTTTCACCGGCGGCGTCGTCGTTCTCACCGGCAGCCACATCCTTCTCAACCTCAACCACGTCTATCGCACCCGCAACGCCCTTCTCCCCGGACGGGCTGTCTTTATCGCCCACCGCAACGCTCTTCTCCCCGGAAGCGCCATCCTTATCGCCCGCCGCAACGCCCGTATCCTTCCCGCCGGGTAGCGTATCGACCTTGCGCGTATCAGCGTAGGCTTTGCTCTCCAGGCCCTCCACGTCTACATCCTCATTTGCAATATCCTCCTCTGTAACCAGAGGGCCATCGACGTAGTCTTCGTCGCTACTGGCATCGTGTATAAATCCGCGTCCAGCAAGTATATAGTCGACATGCCGTAGACAGCGCCCTATACATGATAGATCACCACTTAGTAGATTAGGACAGCGTGTTGCAGGCTGCCTGTCACTCTGTCTCCCGTGTCTTACCTGTGCGCTGAGCATCTCGGCGAGCTTGCTGCTTCGGCATTTTGCCCCCCCCCTTCTCAACTCGTACCTATTGAATCTCGTACCTAATAAACTGTAAAATTTACATTTCCGCTTTTGAGATTTTCAGCGTAAAATCACTTGCTATAAGTTACCCAGCAACACAAAACGCTTCCAAAAGAGAAATCGTCATGTTGTAGTAATGTTGCGGTACCGACTCCGACTACGCTGTACCATCGAATACGGTATTCAAATATTGATCTGGTATCCCTGGTAGATACGAGCCCTGGGTAGTCTCCAATTTGAGCATCTGGTCGGAAAACGCATCGTGGCACCTTGCAAACGCAAAATTATTGAAACCACATCGAGGCATGTATTTACCATAGTCTGTGTTGTCATGTGATTCTCGTGTCGGAGCTAGTGGCTTCGCTCCGGGGAGACGACCCAGTCGTAGACTTTGCAGTCCACCACGCACGTGGCTAGTCAAGCCGCCGTTTGTTTCCGTCCGCAAGGATCACCTGTATGGCCTCCGCGTGACATCAGCGTTACTGAAGCTTGTCCATGTCGTGTAACAGATTCACGAGTTGAAACCAGTCCAGGCGACCCGCAGCACGTGCTGGAGGTTGGATAGCAAGGAGGCCGAGTCCAACGAACCCACATATCCCTGACTTGCGTGGTCATACCAAGAGCCCATTGGTTTCCAGAGGTAATGAATCTTTCCCATTTCGCTAAACAGACTCACGCCGGGCTGCCTGAAGCAAGTACTTAGTGATCTGTAGCCCGTGCTTAAGACTGGATAGTGACGAGTCCGGATCCGACGAGTCCATGTCCCTTCAGTGCCGAGAAGGCCTCCCACGTAGTCAACTTGGAAAGGGCCCTAGTTGTCCTGCATTTTCTCATGTAAAACTACGGTACGGTTCTTCCGTAGTGGAGGAAGACGAGTGCGTATCGGCCGATCGCTACTTCCAACGTGGGCATGTATATAGCAGCCATGGGTAAAATGCTCTGGTACTACCGCATTTCGCCTGCAGCTGCTTATGAGCTACACCCTACTATTAACCAATCACTAGGCATTCTGTTTTACCGCGTGAGATCGCATGTAGAGAGCTACACATCTATTTTACCGGTATACCGGTGTATTTTTTTTCTTCTCAAAAGATAAGCCACGAGTTTCAATGGCGAGCCAGCGCCCGAAGGGAAGGCCAAGCCGCGGTGGTGCAAACCGACATGCCCAGCTGTACAAGATCACTGCAGAGGCTGCTCAAAAGAAGCTGGTTGTTCTAGATCATCTAGCGGGCTCACAGATGAGAGCCACAATATCGCACTTTTATCCTAACCTTGCTTCCTCTGCCTACAACTCGAAACGAGCGACTATTTACCGCTGGGCACGCAGTCGTGCCAGCTTAGAGGCTGCTCTAGCTGAAGGTAAGCGTGAGCATAGGAAGGTGCGAAATGTGGGCGTGGGGACAATCCTGTCGCAAGCCAGCGAGTCTGAAATCGCCGAATGGGTCAAAGAGCTCCGTGGTGATGGCATTCCCGTCTCTAGTGGGCTACTACCAAGCCCCAACTGCATCGCATCGGCCGATCCTATTGTGGATTTAGAGAGGTTATCTCTGCTTGAAGGTCCAACCGTAGAAGAAGAGCAGGACTTCTACCGGTAGTGACATCCAAGAGGAAGCAGTAGTGTGACTAAAATTTGGTACAGCTGATATTTTTTTGGTTGCTTTTTTTTTGGGTATACTTTGAATTATTCCCTAAACCTATCATCAGTGGGGTAGCTCTCTACATGCAAAGTGCAGTATAGTCAACGGGGGGGGCCAGAAAGCGCTGTAATCGTTGCTTTTGTTTTGACGGATGGACCGCTGCCTTTGGCTTGGACGAATTGCACTTGTTTGACGGTAAGTAGGCAAATTGGACGAAGTGTAGAGCTTCGTTTCATTGCGGCGCTTTCTACTTTGTGTACTGTATCGCAGAGCTAACCCCTTCCTTACCGACGTCGTAAGATACGCCATTGATGAATTCCTATGTCGTGTTATACGACGTAGAGCGCACGACAATAGGAAATGGCTCAGGGCAATACTTATCCAAGTCATTACAAATTAATAAGATCCGAAAGATCAAAACGAGAAAAGTTAGAAACAGGTCAGGGGTAGGGTGGGGAAAGGAGAGGCGGAGATAGCGGGAATGCGATACGCGGATACAGAGGGTATGGCCAACGATGTCAGTCATTACAGAATTTGCCGGATGGCCCGCATCCGCTCCAGCTCGCGAGTCAAACCCGCTGCTGTTGCTGCATTGGCCCGTGACATTGATTTCAGACATCTCTGGCGGCAATTGCGAGATGCAGGATGGACAGCCAAGCGTCCTCGTGGTATTCAGCGTGAGTGGAGCTACGTTAGTCCAGCCGACGCGGAAACGTTTGTCGGTGAGGATGCAATAGTACTGTTTGCTATTGAGTCTGGATTGATCCAGGACATTGAAAGCATCGAGAGCGCAGACGGAGATAGCGGGATTGAAACAGCCGAGGCCACAGCGACCGAAGGATTCCTCACATTTGGACGCTTATGAGAGCTTCAGTTCCGTGGATACTGCTGCAGAAGACTTGTACGATGGAAGTGATGATGTTGGCCGCCCCGCGGCTGCTGAAGACTACAAAGATTTGGTATCGGACAGCGATGCAGTGGAGATGGACGTCGCTTTCGTTACGTCGCTTCAAATTGGTGCAGAGACGCTGAGCAAGAGCGCGATTCAGCAGCGAGCGGGGCCTTTACGTGGGATGCAGTGGACACCAGCAACGTCGTCGTTCGAGGAAAACACTCCCGCGTGACCTGGGCTCAACATGGAAGATGCTCAGCCGCCGCAAGAGCCGCAACGCATTTGCCACTCGCCACTACTTACCTTTTTCTTCTTCATGGCCAAGTCACTATGGGTAATGATCGGAGTGGAAACCAATAGCTACAGTCTACAAGAAGTGGATCATCGAGCACGGCGCATACTATCCAGGCAAGCCTACCGTCCGCACGAGAATCGCGAGACCATTGTCCAGATCCGCCGCCGTTTGGAGCGTCTCCTGCCTACCAGAAGAACGAGATCCTGCATGTGATTGGGCTTCTCGTTGCCCGTATGCTGTGCCCACAGAAGTGCCGTTTCTCAGCTCACTGGTCGATGTCAGTCGATGGCGCTGCTTCCGCCGGAACGTTTGGTCAATTCATGGGTCGTAACCGGTGTACGGATATTCTGCGAGATCTCCATTTCGTTGACAACGAAGCGGAGTAGACGCGCGACAAGCTCTGGAAATTGCGTCTCATTGTCGACAAGTTACAGCAGCGGTTTTTGGCTGGATGGTCGCCACCGGGAGTTTTTTTCTTTTGATGAAGGCGTCCTGCCCTCTACGTCAAAGCGAAACACCACTCGTATGTTTATGCCAGATAAGCCTCATAGATACGGATCGAAAGTGTTCATGTTGTGTGACTCCAGGGCAGCTTATTGTCACAGGTAATGTGTATGTCGTAAGTTTCTACTTACAAACTAATATCTACCTTCTTATGTCGTAGCTATCTAGATTCGAGATGTACGCTGGCAAACGTAATGTTCAAGAAAATGGTGATAGCTCATTCGACAACAAGACAGGTGCTGCTGCTGTCGTGCGCAACCTGAAGACGGTTCTGCATGAGAGCACACGTAGTTAATGGCATCTTGTCGTAATTGACATATTCTATGCGTAAAATTTACTTGATGTAGAGCTGCTAGGAATGGGAGTCTACGTGATTGGCACCATTATGACGGACCGGCTTGGATACCCGAAAGAAGTGAGAGCGACCCGGAAGACACGACCAGCAGCAATCACCCGAGGCACTTTCACGTTTGCCCGTTCTGTTGATGTGCCGCAGATGATTGCTTTTCACTGGTGGGACCGAAAGCCGGTGCAATATCTGTGCACCGGCTCGGCCATGGCTGCTTCTACTAACAACCGGAACATCAAACCGGTCGGCTCGGTCACCGCTCCATGCCCAGCTGCAGTCAACGACTATCAACGCTGGATGGGCGGAGTTGACGTGCATGATCAACTCCGCCTCCAGACGTTCTCACTCCAGACCTCTTCCAGGTTTTCCAAGTACTATAAAAGCTTGTTCTTGGGGTTCATCGAATTAGCGCTGGTGAACGCATACATATCCCATAAGGAGACGGCTCGGCTTTCCGGTACAGCAGCGATGACTCGGGGCGAGTGGTTTTGCGGCCTGCAAAACCAACTTTTGCAGCTCAAAGCGAAAGACTTTGCTGATGTAGTGGTTACGCCGCCGCCAAGCAATCAGAAGCGTAGGCGTGCACCCGTTCGGTTGACGCACGAGGTGGAGCAGTTGGAGGACTGGGTGACGGTAAGTGGAGCTCAAAAGAGACGTCAGAGGTCTTGTAAGGTATGTGCACTCCTGAGGACCAACCCGACGAAAAAATCCTTCGCGACAACTTACTTCTGTGAGCGCTGCTCGGTCGACAACGCCAAGTGCTGGCTGTGTAACAAGCTGCGGTATACTTACAAGGGTGAAGCGAAGACGTGTTTCGCTATTTGGCATGATGACTTTGACTGTGGTCAAAGCATCTCTGTGGCTCTGGGCAAGAAGGTCGTCCTGCTCCGCCCTGGTAAGACGGCGGGTGAGCCGGAAGAAGACGCGACGGGAATAGGAGCTCCGCGGCGACGATGTTGATGACGAAGGAACGGGAAACGTAGTTGGCAGTGACGAGGATTAGTACTGCCTGGGCCACAGGCGTTGGAGCCAGCACGATGAGATGACATGCAAGCGATGTTGAGTGCAAGGTGCTAATGTACTTTTTCTCAATTTATGTCTTTTTTGCTTCCTGTTTTACCATGTACTTCGATTTGTTGTGCCACTCTTTTGGTCGCTTCTGCTGTCAACCGGGGTAACTTACGACATCTAGGAGAGGAAGGCCACCGTCTATGTAGTATAATTGACGACATCTCTAACAAAACCTGTTGAAATCTTATGCAGTTTCCCGCAGGCGAATATGTACGCCATACAAATATACTGTGAAAATTTTCGTCGTATTATACGACGTAAAAGTACCGTGATTAACGTGCTCGGAGGCCTGAATTTCGGTTAGGAAGGGGTTAAAAAGTCATAAGCTTAAAAATCACCAAAACAGAGGTACCTTATCATTAAAGACATGTTGCACGAATGTTGCATGTTCTCACGACGAGGGCTAAAATTGGCCAGTAGTACAACTGAATCTAAAACACAATCCTGAATTAAACAGGACAGCTTTTGTTCCGAAGCGTCCTAGATAGTCACAGCAATAAACTCATGTGACATATCGACATTCCCACAGGAGCATCGATTAAGCATCTATGTACCGCAAAAAAACCCGGTTGTTCTCGTGAACGCCGTACCTAGAGTATGATTCGTTCCAACGCTCCAGAATTTAGTTCCGTGCGTGATCTAAGACGCATTCAGCAGTTTACACTCATAATGTGGAATAAATGAAAGTTTCACACAGGAATAGACTCCAACACAGCTTTCGCACAACAAATGTGTCAAAGTTAGACTTTGCCGTTTTGTATGAACTGTAGTATCGTATCTCCCTCACGTAATTTGCCAGTTGAGTGTGATGCCAATTGCGTGCACGATGCAGAATTTCTGCCAATTGTTATGCTTAAAATCAAAATTGCGCAATTGGATTGGTTGATCTCATTTCAGTCAGTTCAGTGCACGCTTTTCAACAACCAACTGAATAAAATCCACATTTTTCAGACTTATCATTTTTAAAGGGTATTCAATTCTGGCCAACCGCAACCCATTCATTTCACAAGACACAAGGCCATGGGGGCAGACGACGAGGACGTGGA
Organism: Phytophthora infestans T30-4; assembly: GCF_000142945.1. Lineage (NCBI taxonomy): Eukaryota > Oomycota > Peronosporomycetes > Peronosporales > Peronosporaceae > Phytophthora > Phytophthora infestans. Next base: position 834,357 of record NW_003303748.1, on the reverse strand, counting down.
GTCTACAACGCTGCGCCGAGGGGGAACGTACACGCTTGAAATAATACCGGTATATTTAAGCTCTGGATAAAGACGTTTGACTCGTATTTGACAAACAACAACGTGAAGCGTCCGGTGGTGCTGGTCCTGGACAACAGTTCGACTCATGTCGAAATCGGTAAGTGCTTTTATTTTTATTAGAATTATTTTAATTATTAGCAAGGATTTTGTATTAATCAATTTGACGGGTAGATTTATTTTAGGTGAAGTTTCCGTTTGATCACACAGACGAAGTTTGCTCGTCGATCTCCCTCCAAATGCCACTCACCTCTATCAGCCTCTTGACGTGGCTGTTTTCAAGCCTTTCACGAGCATGGTGAAATCTACTTTACTAGCCGAAATGCTGCACAGTTCGGACTGTACTGTTGCTAAATCGGATACCATCGAGATAGCGTGCCATGCGTATCGTAACGCGGTGGTGACAAGCCCTGAAAACACTGTAAATGGCTTCAGAACCACGGGAATCTATCCACCATCCTTGCCTAGTATGCAGGCTTGCTTATGACTGTTTGCGAGCGGTGGAGCACGCGGAGACATTGGAAGGGCGGCATGGCTCAAGCGAAAGCGTGAAATTCAAGAAGAAATACACAGCAGCATTTTACAGGTGCCAACAGCACCTCGCACAAAACGCAAGCGCTCACGACGCACCGTGGACTTTGTAGGGCGTCTTATAATTAAGGAGATGCTGAGCTTTAGTCGATAGCCGGAACCGTGCACAAAACTGATAGCCTCAAGTTCCATCCTCACTTTTGACTAACCATTGCACCTCACATGTTCGTTTGTAAAAAACGCAAAAATAAGTATTAGATGCGTTGGTTTTCCCTTTTGATGTACAAAGACCCAATTCAAGCAACAATTGGTGCCTTTTTCGATAGATGCACCTTTTGAACATGCCCAAAATGGGGCACTCAACTGGCAAGTTACGTTATCGCGCTTACGCACTTCGTAATACTGAAAGTTCCGGTTGTTTCGGTCAGATCAAATTGCGTTCGACTATCAGTTCCCATTTTCCCACGGCGATCGAAGTACCACAATCACCCCTCTGCAGTGCCGTAGGATGAATTCTTGTACCCTTAATCCACCAAACATGTCCGCCCTCAGCAACACCGTGATCGGCACTGTCATGCAGCGATCTACAAGGACAACCCGGTGCGAGCCAGCTCCTTCCGTTCGAGATACCAAACGCAACATCGTTGGTAGCACACACGTCTTTCAACAGCAGTCGAAACATCAAACGCCTCGAGCCTACTCTCGCCACGCACCCTACCAACACTCTTCTTTGACCTCAGAGAGCGTCAGTAAACCCCAAGCCTAGATGACCACAGAGACACTACTCTCATCACCCGTCACCGACCTTCTCGGACCGACAGATCCATCGTCGGGTCGGAGACGAGCTTCGTGTCTTGCGTCCGATGTCAGGACTGTCGAGAGCATTATGGCGAGTATCCAAGGTGCAGACCACTACATCAACGCTGAGCTGCAGCAAGCCATCGTGGCGGAAGCCTTGAAGAAGAAGATTCGCCACCGACAGCGTTGCCGTAAACCAGGCGCGCTACCGACAGAGACAGATGCACCAGGAGAATCAAGTCGAAAGTCACATCGCCAAACTGAGATCGGAGATTAAGGAACTCGAAACGAAGTTCAACAACTTGATTCACCCCCCACCAACTCCCACGAGCTGGGCTTCGGCATCCGAGTACTTTCGGCAGCTCACCTATTACCTTTCGTCACCCAGAACGATGCACAAGATAGCACGCCAGTTTCTCCGCGGGACCATGGCATCTGACGTCATGGACGGCTCACTATTTGGAGCTAACGCGCAACTGGAGAACTGGAGGCTACTCGCTCATTCCTTTATCGACGTTTGCGTAGACCTGAAGGACATGAAGACACCAACGCCCGACACACTGAGAGCTGCCACTGTCACCAGCCTGACCATCACAGAGAAGACGCTAAGCCTCGTGTTCCCACACCTGAACAGCGATGGCGTCGGAGGCAAAGAGGGCGGAATTTGGTCTCCTCTTGCGGTCAGACTGCTGGGTCGAAAGATCGTTATGCATGGTTCGGTGCTCTTTCGCTGGGGTAGCGCAGCAGGGAAAGTGACGAGTATTCACTCGCAGGCGGACATGATACGTCCGATACTGACGCTGCTTGGTAGCTTAAAAGACGTGGCTTGCGTTTTTGACAAGGCACTAGTGACACCCGAAGGCACTTGTGACACCCGAATGCAGAATTTCTACTTATAGAAGAGGTTCACACTAATGGGCATAGTACAGCAGAATAGTAAGCAGTTTGAAAATACGTCCGATTGCTCCATCTTTGCCAACTACTAAATTTCAGTTTTCGAAAGAAATATTACTTTACAACATTCACAGGGATGCTGCACCTCCATTTGCGTGAAACGATAATGTAGATCACAAACGTTAATGCTCCTCAATACTTGTATTAACAACACAGGACAGGTTATCCAGCTAATTTTGTATGGCTTGCTGAAAAGGCTAGTCTTTTACTACAGTAATGAATTATATTCTCAATTTGCCATCCTACAATACGCGTAGTACTTCAAATACAGTATTCTACATCTAAACCTACGTCGAAGTCAAGACAATAATGTAATCGCCTCATTCGCTACAGCCATTTCAATCTCTACGACCCGAACATCACCTACTAAGTACATTCCCCACAGCAAACCGATGAGACGACATTTTTACCCGTTTGATATAATATATCTATTAGCTGTTTAATAAAAATATTATATGCTAGAAGTATCAGGTGCATTCTGACCATGTTCACTTCTTCGCCATGTTGAAAACGAGCAGGTGGACTTTCGAAGTAGTAGAAGAAAATTGTTTAATAGTACAACATAGTAGTATCTACTTAGTAGCATAAACTAGTTATATATTGGTTTACGGCACGTAAAAACGTGCGTTAAACTGTCATTTGCAGGTCAAGAAGAACCTCTCAAAGATTGTACTCCTATAGATGCTTCTGATACCTTAACTTTGCCAAAGAGAAGGTCAGGCTTAAGCAGGATAAGTCGATGGTACCGCAGCAGGTGGGAACACCGTTTAATTTAAATTCAAGGCAATAGCTCGATATAATGCGAAACTAAAAACTGTACTGTTACGGGCAAAACTTTTACATAGTCTACGTAACGTGATAAACACAAACCTATTATTTAAGTTTGTAATAAAAAATACATATTTTACAAATCCTGGATGCAAATTTATTTTTTGAGGTCTTCGAAATTATAATCGGCTTCGGTTCATCAGCCTAGCAGCTCTGCTGTGGAAACTTCGATTTTCAGACCCCGGTTAGGCTGTAAACGAATGCTACATTCTGTAGTAGTAAGTACAGAAGTGGTTGTGAGTACCCAATTTTGGTAATAGACAGCTAAAACAAAAGCTCGTACCCGGTGTGGTACCCCGTATTAGTTGGTAACAAGCTTCTCGCCGCCGGCCTTACGACCAGTGAGCTTAGTATGTTGGTTCAAGAACCTCTAACAAATCGACAATCGGGTGTGACGCGTGCCTTGTAGAATGCACAAGACACATCCTCTAACGTACCTAGCAGGCTCAGTAGTGGTGTTACCAAGTCTGCCTGCGAGTAAATACTCGTCATTTTATCTGTTGCACTATCCCAGCCAAACGTTACCGACCCTTGCATGACGATCTTCTGGTCCAGCATTTTAGCAGCTACGGGGGACCACACCCTACCTTTAGTCCCACCGACACCATCGCTATTAAGATGAGGGAATGCGCGGCGAAGCGTGTTGTCTGTGATGGTTACAGAGGTGATTCAGAAGTTAGAGTCTTTAAACCTTTGAGTTCCACACGAACATCGTCAAAGTAGTAGGCGAAGAATCGCCAGCTGTCCAGTTGCGCTTCCGGACCATACGTTGCACCATCAATGACATCAGCGGCCATCGTATCGATGAGAAACTTGGATGCCATCTTGTACAGCGTCCCAGGTGACGACACATAACAATTTAACAAGCGAAAGTACTCGGACGCCAGCGCCCAATTCGTTGGAGTTGATGGAGGGAGAACAGTGTCGGTGCTCTTCCTTTCTAGGTCTTTAATCTCCGCTTTTAGTTTATTGATCTGATCTTCAATTCCAGTTTCGACTTGCATCTGCCTCTGTCGGTAGCGTGCCTGGTTGATACGACAGCGCTCTCGGTGACGGATCTTCTTCTTCAAGGCTTCAGTCACGATCGCCTGTTGTAAATCCGTTGTGATATGGTGATCAGCCCCTTGAATATTTGTAATAATGCTCTCTACAGTCTTTAGATCGGACGAAATGCATGAAATTCGTCGTCGTCCCGAAGTTAAATCTCTTTGCCCGATAAGATGGGCGACTGCTGACGAGAAGAGCTGTTAGCGTTTAGGGGTCTTAACTCGGAAAAACCTCAGAGAAAAGTCCCTGCCCAAACCCCAGCCAATCGCTAGCCTAACAGCTCAAGGACCAGACAGCTATCGTCTCGTCAGCGGAAGCAGCCACGGCATTATCGACCCTCGCCACAGGCACCCTCAACGGGTCAGCGCGAGCAGCGGAGAACCAGTCAGTCGAGCACGAAGAAACGTCGATCAACTGTGGCATCAACGCCACGACATGGTAGCGGGTGTCGCCATCGTCAAGATCGGACTTCCCTGCTCCAAACAGATCATCCCAACTATTTGGAGACCTCTCCACCGTATCTTTTTGTTACGAAGCGCCAACAGAGGTCAGATCTATGGCAGTTCGTCAAGCTCTCAGCCAAACAGGAATTTTGGCATTTGGCTCCAAATTTCAAAAATGAACATGCGGAATATGCGTTTTGTCTACGATGCAGCATTTGGATCGATTTCAAAACCTCAGCTCACCAAGTTCTCCTGCACATGCAAAAGTTTCACGCTGCGCAATTAAAACGGAGCAGCAGTGCGGGTGGACGTAATCTCAATGATGACTTCGAACAAGCTGCTACAGGACTACGTGATATCACCGACGAAGAACAAGAAAACGTAAACAAACTGCTGGCACGATGGGTTGCTATGCATTTCCGCCCTATTATCATCACTGAAGACGATGATTTTCTCCAGTTTGTCAGATACATTACTGAAGACCTTGGCCACGTAAATGTACCGATCCCCAAGCGTTTTCAGCTTCGCCGGGCAATTGTCACTTTTGCTTCTGAGCTGAGAGAGTTTGTGAAGCGTGAAATTGCAAAATCCTGCGAGTACTTTTCGATGACTGCCGATATTTGGACCGCGCGAAATGGACGCAGCTACATCGCTTTCACCATTCATTATGTGGATGAGGATTTCAAACCTAAGAATTGGACTCTTGAGGTAAAAGAAATCCCTGGGAAGCATACTGGTGAATTGATTGCAGCCTTTCTCGATAATATTATGGATGAATGGGACTCAGCAAGAAGTACTGCACTCGTTTCGTGAGAGATTTGAGGTCCAATATGGTTTCATCAAGACCGATTCTTGGGGTTAAGCATGTGTTTTGCTTGGCACACGACATTCACCTTGTTCTATCAGGTGCTATGTCAAACGACAAAAGTACAGCCACTTTAGGCCAATCTCCGCCTTAGACTTCAGCCGTCGCTGAGGAACCGGACTACATCGAAAACGACTATGAAGAAGACGAATCTTTATCGGAGCAAGAACGATCTGAAATGGAGCGATTGCGTAAGGCGGCAATTAACTTTATGGACGGATATCTCGAGAAAACACTGACTAATTTGGAGAAAGGTGATATGGTAATCGCTCGAGAGGTTGTTCAGAAGTTCCGCTAATTGTCGGTATACTTTCGACGATTTCCAAAGGCTCGTACTCGCCTTGCTGTTGTTCAAAGTGAACGTTTGCGGATAAAATCTACTGATGTGGTGAACATGATCGTCGACTGCCTAACTCGATGGAACAGCTGCTTTCTGATGCTTCAGCGCTGCGTCAAGCTTGAGCTTGCCCTAAAGAGTTTTTCGACTATTTTTTTTTAGCTCTAAAGGTCGTGAAAAGTTTTCAGATATGCAGAACAAACTCTCGATGCCAAGGCATCAAGACTGGCTCACAATCAAGTGCCTCTTAACATTGCTGACACCTTTCGCAACGGTAACAGAACAATTGAGTGGGCAATCTTACCCCACGCTACCGCTGGTGTTACCGGTTCTTTTCGGTCTCGAAGCATCATTGAAGAACCGGAGCGTGTTTGACAAGGATATCAACCCTGTCGACGGAGAAGAGTATGCTGCAGAAACGCGTGTGGTGATGAACGAGTGTCGAAAGGTGATGCTTAATGTGTTTATCAAGTGCTTTGCAAAGCGTATGCGAGATGAACCGAAGTGAGTGGCATTCTTAGATCCACGGATCGTCCAGCAAATGGGTCACTTGGAGGATACTGAAAACGAGAACGCCAAGGAGGATCTTATTCGAGCCGCTGCAGCGTTGGCCGGTGAAGAACCACCAGTAGCTGTGCAACGATCAGATTCCGCGGCTGCTGAGGAAGCGAGTGATGACTTCATGTCTAGGTATGTCTTTGGTTGCAAAAAGAAACGTCGAAAGCCTCGCCAACTGTCCCGTATCCGGGAATGTAGGTGTCGTGCCAGGCGCTGTCGGGCGACTTTTGTGCCGAGGAATCTCGGCGAAGGTCGACGAGCTGCGACGGCGGGCGGCTGGTTCCCGTTGACCCCGCAAGCTCCCACTCACTTCGCACATGAGACCGGTGAAGTTATGGTGTGATTGTATTGGAACGCTACGATGGAGGAAAGGAACGGTGTGTGAGTTCCCTCCTATCGTCTTACGTGGTTGGGAACAAGGCCGTATGCGCAAGGTGGACCGCGTCTCGGACCTTCCTGTCGCCGCACGAGGACGGATGTCATGGAGAAGGACTCTTTTGATCAAGATAAACTGAAGAGGTGTCATGTATAGGTATGCGAGTTGGCGGTAGGCCCTCGTTCATTAGTCTCAGTCTTACATTTACTACCTCTTGCCTAAGCTGAGTGAGAAAAAGAAACAAGAAGCTTTTTGGTATATTAAGTTATCTTGTGCTACCGCTCCTGCCACTTCTCGAGACCGTACTCCCTGAACAGCCGCGGACTACCCGACCCTGGCGGTAGTGTACGACATTTGGTGGAAAGGCAGGGTAGTCCGCTTGCTGGAGAAGGTCTCGTTTCAGTGAAGACTCGCAGTAGAGCGTGTACTACTACTGCTTCGACGGAGAAACATTGGGGCTGAGATGTCTTCCGCGCAAGGACCTTACGAAGACGTCTACGACGAGTCTGGAGACGAAGGAACGGTCGCTGGACCGCAGGAGATCCTAACTGATCCTTCCCGACCGAGTTTGCCTACTACTGAAGGTATTGGGGCCGTGCACTCTATGGTACAACGTGCCCGTGCCCGAGTACGTGGTCAGAGTGGCTTGGATGCGGGTACTGAAAGGTCTGAGGAAAGCTCGGTCCCGAGAGACACCTCGACAAGCGTTCCCGCGGCGCCTCAAGACTCGAGCCCTGACACGTTCGTGGCGTTCCCGCCCGGATCTACCGACTCGGCTGAAGGCTGGCTTAACGCGTGTAGATGGCTCCAATCTATGGCGCCTCCTAAAGTGGCGGCGGACCTCCCTGGTGCTTCGCGGCAGCCCTCGCAGCCTTGGAACACTGAAAACACGGAACGCGTACCCCCGAACGGCGGGCAAGTGACCCCTTCCCCTGCGAGAGTCCGGATGGCGATACCGTCCTATCAAGGGTACACTATCCAGAGTCCGACGACAGTGGGACTAGGAGCTGATCCCTTCCTCCCGTCGGCCACGACGCAGAGAAGCACTCCTGTGACCGTCGCCCCAAGTTCGTTGGTGAGTGGGCCCGGAGCTGCTCGCTGGAACGCCCTGGCTCCTAGCAGTGGAGTAGGCGTGGGGTTTCCCCCGGTGGTAACTCAAGCGTTCCAAGTGTCTCCAGGCGTTCCAGCGCAAGGGGCGCCTGCCATCTCTTTCGCGACCGTTACGCCTAGCCAAGGTCCGGGGCCGGTAAACACTCCCCCGACGACAAGTGGATTCGGTCCAACTGTTCAACCCTCTGCTGCTGGAGTTGGTCCGTCTGGAGGATATGGGACCGCTGTGCCTGGTTACTCGTCGGCGAACCTTGGAAGAGCTCCATGGAGCGTCCCTAACGGAAGTTATGGCAGTAACTACGCCTCGGGGTACAGTCATCCCGCGCCGTCGACTGCTGTGGTGCCTTTTGGGATGCCTACTAACATCCGGAACGCTATCCGCATGATTCAGCCGTTCTACTCTGGTGGATCGTCGGTCGAGAAGGCGAAGACGTTCTGAGACTCTTTTGAGCGTGCTACTGTGGGTCTAAAGGAATCCATTCGTCTAAGTGCTTTCCGCGAGTGCCCGAAGGGCAAGACTGGTGAGGATTGGTGGACGTACTCTCGTATCAACTCTTTTGACACTCTCCGAACCCGGTTCCATAACCATTTTGTCTGCCAGACTCCGTTGCAGCTGATCGAGAAGCTCCAGAACACTAAGCGTCCGCGAGGAAAGTCCGCCGAAGTGTGGGGCGACATGATCTCGGGCTTGTGTGACGACGCTCAGTGTTACGACGAGCAAATACGCTACCAGTACTTCCTATCGGGACTACAAAACAAGCAGTGGAGAGCTGCTCCCGACGGGAGTATGATTGACTCTATCCGTGGTGCTGTAACACAGTAACTGTTCAAGAACTTTCATCTCCCTTCCGACAACGACGAGGAGCTCGAGAACACTTCGACGATTCGCACCGAGAACGCTGCTTTGGAACGGATGATGAACATGATGCAACAGACCCAGAATTTGCTAGTGCAGCAGCAGCAACAGCAGCAACAGTTGCTGGAACGTCCTCTAGCTGCTGCTTACCCGGCTCCTGCCATGAATGTGGCAGCTGCTTACTCTCCCCCTGCTCAGAGTGTTCCGATACCTCAGGCTCAACCTGCCGCGATACCCCGCTCCGTGGCATTCGTCAAGGCCCGGACTTGTACACTCAAGACGGTCAGATTGTGTGTGGTAGGTGTCACGTTCTTGGATGTAACCGGCTCAACTGTCGCCAAGGTAAGGCGACTTGCACCAACTGTAAGGCTGTGGGTCATATCAGCGTCGAGTGTGAACATCCTCCTACGAACGGTTATCGGAACAACCCGCCGAGGAACGGTCGTAAGTGCTTCTTGTGTGACGAACCTGGTCACTTGCTTTCGGACTGTCCTTTGAAGGCGTCTCTGAAGACTCTTGGAACGACTGCTCCTCAAGTGTCTACACCAGTCCAAGGACAAGCGCCCCGACAGCAGTGATGGGGGTGCTTTTCTGAGTTTGACTTATCCTAATCATACGACTGCCAGCACGGAGGGGGTGACACTTGACACCAATATTCCGGAATAGCGCTCACGTTTAGTCACATCAATCCATTCTACACTATGCGATCGTAATACGTACAGTACAGTATATACAGCTGTTGAGCTTGGGTGCATCGCATTCTCATTCTGGCTACACTAGACACTATTAAAGTGCTCACGTTTAGTCACACCTATCCCATCGTACACTATTCGAACTAAGTCGTCCCACTTTATTATTATAATAGTCTCTTTATAATTCAGGCCACACCTGTGGAGCAGCCACAATCAGCCACTTAATGCACCTTAGCGCTCCTATTTTACCATCAGCTTAACCCATTTAAATCGTGCAGAGCCATCGATGCAAAACGACTGAGTTTCCCGATCAGTGCTTAATTTGGTAGTGTATCTCGGTCGCTACGGATATGAAGGTCGCACACTAACCATTGAACCCTTCAAGAAGGCCCGCCTATCTCCACGAGTAGGCATACAAGCGTCTATGAATTAGTACAGTACACATCGACAACACTTTGTACTTAGGGCATACCGTAGGCCATATGTGTATCAGAACATACTGACAGCACAGTCTATGCGCGATAAAGGCATTCACCCTATCCACGTGATAGATCCCGTTTACCTACTCTTCCCATAGTTCGTAACCCGTTAAGCGCGTAAGACCCCCAGATTCTTGGCTTCTGAGTCTGACAGTCTCTAATTTCCAACAACTATCGCAGAGCGTTACAGGGTCTCACTATTCGCCAACCGCTTTTGTTGCAGGATGAGTTCGTACGCTCTCTTTCCGCCTAATAGCTCGGCACTAAGCGACGCCGTGATTGGAGCTGTCATGCAGCGTCCGAACTGGAATGCCCGTGACAGAACGTCTAGTCGCATTGGGAACAGTGCCAACGTTGCACACTCCTGCCAACAGAAGCCCAGACGTCAGACGCACCGCCACGAGCTATACAAAAAACTATGTTCAAGGGCTCCCATGAAAGTCCCGCTAAGGTGTCAGCTGCGACGTTCAAGAAAACTGTGTTCTCGTCATCGTCGCCCAACTTATCGGGCAAACTGATTTAACTTCGGGGCGACGACGAATTTCATGCATTTCGTCCGATCTAAAGACGGTACAGAGCATTACTGAAAGTATCCAAGGGGCCGACCACCATATCAGAACGGAGTTACAACAGGCGATCGTGACTGAAGCTTTAAAGAAGAAGATCCGTCACTGAGAGCGCTGTTGTATCAACCAGGCACGCTACCGACAGAGGCAGATGCAAGTCGAAACTGGAATTGAGGATCAGATCAATAAACTGAAAGCGGAGATCAAAGGCCTAGAAAGGAAGAACACCGATACTGTTCTCGCTCCATCAACTCCAACGAATTGGGCGTTGGCTTCCGAGTACTTTCGTTTGTTGAACTACTACATGTCGTCACCTGGAACGCTGTACAAGATGGCATCCAAGTTTCTACACGGTACGATGGCCGCTAATGTCATTGATGGTGCAACGTATGGTCCTGAAGCGCAACTGGACAACTGGCGATTCTTCGCCTACTACTTTGACGATGTCGTTTGGAACTCAAGGGCTTGAAGACACCAACTTCTGATATATTGGTAGCTGGAACAATTACCTCTGTAACCATCACAGACAACACGCTTCGCCGCGCATTCCCTCACCTTAACAGCGATGACGTCGGTGGGGCTAAAGGTGGGGTGTGGACCCCCGTAGCAGCTAAAATGATGACTAAGAAGATCGTCATGCAAGGGTCGGTAACGTTTGGCTGGGATAAAGCTACAGATAAAGTGACGAGCATTTACGCGCAGGCAGACTTGGTGATACCACTGCTTAACCTGCTAGGTAGCTTAGAGGACGTGGCTTGCGCTTTCTACAAGGCACGAGTCGCACCCGATTGTCGATTTGTTAGAGGTTCTTGAACCAACATACTAAGCTCACTGGTCGTAAGACCGGCGGCGAGAAGCTTGTTACCAACTAATATGGGGTACCACACCGGGTACGAGCTTTTGTTTTAGCTGTCTATTACCAAAATTGGGTACTCACAACCACTTCCGTTCTTACTACATGTACTACAGAATGTAGCATTGCTGAACGGGGGCTGAAAATCAAGGTTTCACCAGCAGAGCTGCTAGGCTGATGAACCGAAGCCCACCTGCTCGTTTTCAACATGGCGAAGAAGTGAACAGCATTTGGATATTATGTCGCAAGACGCCTTGCTGCTGCTGCTGTTGACGGTAGTGCTTTCTATTTGATAATTTACCGATGATTCCAGGATTATTGGACGTCATTTAGGCTCCAAGTTTACTGATGTTTCTTTATGGGGTCTACTTAACCAACTTTATTTCACACCTCTCGTGTTTTGTTGTTGTCTTGCCCCTCCTTTTAAAATTGTATCCTACGCCTCTGTCGACGACACGTCCGCCAGTTAAGTAGTATCGGATTTTGCTGTCTTAACAGCTCTTAGAAAACAATGGTTTACAGCAGTAACACATATGAGTTCATTTTATTCAATCCAAAACTATCTATTTATCTTTATGGATCAAGTGACAATGTTTATTTACGGCGTTTTCATCTTACAGCCAGCTTCTGTTGTACATGTACTACGATTTGGCAGCTCAGTTAGTTACCTCACTCTCAGATAATTTATTAATATTTCTGCAACAAAAGAGTTGTAGTTGCTATAGTCATTGTAACTTGCAGAAACTATTAAGTGCAGAGTATTATATTTTAGTATAACCTCGAAAACACGCATTCCTACGTGTACGCTAAGCACCTTGCAGCTTAGGAAGCGTCTTCAGGGGCTACTTCATTTGAGAATAAGAAGCTCTGTCTGTTTTGCCAGCTCGCCGCACATGCGCTGCCGCTCGTGAAGATGGAGGACTACATCCTCCAGTTGACAACAGTAGCACCGACGAGCTATCCCCTCTGGCGTCTACATTCGGACCAGCTGCGGACAAAGTAGTTTTCCCCTCTATGATATCAGGTGATAGCCAGGAGCTTGTCGGCGATGGCAATGACGGAGCGTCTAGCTTTGTTCCTATCTCTCGTGATTCTACATCTTCACTGACGATGCCAACGCCTTCTTCACCACCTACCACCTTGGGGCTTGTGACAGCAGCTCCACCTCCAGCACCCCGTGGCCGGCATGGAAAGAAACCTGACTCGAACACGCCGTTGGCATTTGCATGGACATTAAAGGCGTCTGAAACGCTTTTGCGTGTACGCTTTGTTGCGATGAAGCATCGTTTTCAGGGCACCAGAAGCTCGAAACAGCTTGCGGCTGCCTGGAGTTTGGTTGCTGCGGAGACGTTCCGCCTGGGAGGTCTTCAGGTGAACACAGGGCAGTGTAAGTCAAAGGTACGGCTATTCTTAAATATTAGGTTAAAGCCGTTTTATTAACTGAGCTTTGAATGCATGATACGTAGTTAAAGCACATGCACAAATAGTATACAGCGTATCGAGTAGCATTGCTGGATACTGGAAATGCTACGGAGAAGCAGTTAAAGGAACCAATGTGCTATGAGACGATGTGCGACGTGTGGACCGACCACTACGGCATGGACGCAGACCCGTTCTTTTCAAGTGACGCCCCAGAAATCTCGGTAGGTCGGTATTTAACCGAAACCGATGACGCGGTGATTGATGAAAGCCCGAGTAGCGGTGGGTGGAGACAGCATGCTGGTAAACGCACACGAGACAAAACCGAAACTGCTGAAGGAATGAAAGCTATTGGCGAGGGTCTCCACAGCATTGCGGAGGCGTTCAAGGTGTCAAGGACGCAGGGAGGTGACAATCATAGCCGTGAGCTTCTAAGCTCTATTCGAGAATTAAGTGAGACTGTGCAGGCACAGACCCAAGCACTTAAAAGCCTCATGGATCTCATTGGGGCCAGCGTCGCCAACAACGCGGCCTGCAACAACAGTTAGACTTGCGCGGACTAAATCGCTACCACTTTCATTGCTAACGGCAAATTTGACTGGCAATTGCATTACGTTTAGAAATTCCTATATGGCGTTGATTTCTACTTTGTTCTCCATCATAAATGTCGGCCTCAGCAATATTGTTATTGTCTTCGACAAACAAAGGAATCTCAGTGGTGTCTCGGAGGTGGATCATCAATTATGCAGAGTCATGGTTGCAACGACAAATTCTGCTGCTCGATGAGGTGTTTCCTGACTCATTGGGCCTAGCAACATTCTGAAACGACCTTTCCAAATTCCAAAGGTGCTCTCTACAGCCATGCGAGTACTTGAGTGCAAAAAGTTAAATTGTCTCTGTCTGGGTGACAGCTCTCCACCCTCTTCCCGATCACTGTACGGTACTATAAGTCCAGGCAGTAGTGCGTATCCAGCGTCACCAATAAAATGAGTTCCTGGTGGTATCGTACTGTATACCGTTCGACCAATTTTGCTATACTGCCAGCAATTTCGATCCGACCAGGAGCCAGGACGAACTTCAGCACTCAAGAAAACATTATCACTGGTGACGATCGCTTGCACATTCAACGCCGGATAGCACTTGCGGCAATAAAAACCATCAAACTCGTAGGGACGCTCGACTTCAATTAGAGATCCATCAATTGCACCTACGACACCAGGATACCCATGTCGCGCCGCAAATTCGGACTCGATTGCATCTTAACCGCCTTGGTCCCGTGGAAATGCCACAACTTGGGGAGCTGCAGCCCTTAGAACTCGAACAACTTCTGCAGTAATTTCTGAAACGTAGCTCCTAGACATACCATTGCCCCTCCAACCTCCCTGTATCCTCCGGTCGAACCCATGAAGTAAAGCGCAGCAGCGACCTTTTTGTTAAAGGAGTGCTGCTTCGATTTCGCCGCAGCGAATCGAACCCCCTGACATTGTAGGAAGTTGGCGACGCGTAAAAAGGTTTTCTTGGAACATCGAAGGTTTGTTTCAAGCTAACTGTCGTAGCTCCATGACAAAAGCATAGGCTCGAAGTCCAAAACGGTCACAGTGAGAATTTGTTTCTTGGGTCCTGGGGGCGCACGCTCACAAGTGGAGGCGAGCAAAGTAGCCGTCTGCGCGACAGCAGCACGCGTAGCAACTATAATAGTTTCTTCATCATCCATTGCACAGAAACAGTTTGAAAACGGTATTTAGTCGTCTCCAGCTGTCTCGACCTCACAGAGGTGGAGAAGGACGCAGGGTGAAACTCTCCAGCTGTGTGGTTGTAAGTTCAAAATTTCGGCCAATCAAGTATAAAAAAAAAACTGATCGTAAATCCATCTCCATCTCCATCTACGTAGTGAACCGGCTCTAAGAGCCTGTTCATATTATAGAACGTTTGCCAGTCCCTTCTGTCGTGCCCTGTCTATTTATTTTCCAAGAGTCCCAATTTGGGACTCTAACTCGACCAGAATGATACCACTATAGTAAATGACCATAAGTCATTAGTATAAATTGCGATATACGGTAATCTTATTGGTCAAATTTTTTGGAGGGACTCTAAGACGACCTCAGGTCTTAAAGGGTTAACGGAGCAAATTTAAAACTAGCAGTCGAAGAAGCTGGAAACCTGAATTCCATCTGGGAGCTTACGCGCGTTATTGATTACGAGCGATCAAAGGAGCATGTAAACGGGAATTTGTCACGTGGATAGGGTGGATGCCTTTATCGTGCGTAGGCTGTGTTGTCGGTATGTACAATAATAGCTCACTATTTTTTGAGCCACATTGAGTAAGGGGTTCAATAGTTTGTTACCAAAGTATCTTGAAACATCGCCAGAACAAGCACAATTTTAAAGAAACTCGCTTTAGGTGGATGAAACAGATGGTAAATAGGTGTTTACAGTAATAAGAAGAGTTACTAATCTCGGATCCAGCTGCCTGAATCAGGTGTGGTCAAAATGATAAAGTGATGTTTCAAACTGATAAAGTGCAACAGTCTGTACGACTGAATGGACCGCTGATGATACATATTACGTTCGAATGGTTTATGAATCGATAGGTGTGACTAAACGTGAAGGCTTTAATGATATCTAGTGGTCAGAATGATGATAAGATGTCTTTTAGCTTACCCAAGCTCATACGTATTACGATCGAGCAGTGTAAATGTGACTAAACATGAGGACTTTAATACCGAAATACATCGTGGCTTGTAAAACAATAAATGTCTACAATAGTAGAAGTACTACGGTAACATGTCAGTAGAGTATTTTATGTGTAAGCTAGAGTCTAAGGCGGTGTGTGTGTTTGAAAACTAAATCACGATTTAGGGCCCTAAATTGCGATTTTCGGCTGATCGTGAATTCTTGAAAAATAGCGATTCCAAACATGTTCGCGATCTTAATTTTCGAATTGCAATCTGGAAATTGCAATTTTGGTGCAAGCATGGTGTTTCCAAACACTGCACAAAAATCCGTGACTTAGGCAATTGATCGCGATTTTAAAGTTTCTACTCTGACTAGAAACTTTTATCGCGATTTTCCCTGGTGATGGGGCGCCAAACATGGGGTCTGAAGACCAGGAGCGCGCGTCTTGGGACAGTGCGAAGGATGCCTTCCTGGTAGAGATCATGATGCAGTAAGCGCAAGCAGGGAAGAGAACTGAAAGCGGCTTCAAGAAGGAAGCGTGGGCCGAAACACTCGCTGCGTTCAACGCCCGTTTCCAGACGATGCTGTCGAGGCAGCAGATCAAATCCAGACTGACAGCGGTACGTACAGCGCTCACAGCATTTATTTAGCAGGCTCTAACCAAGACATTTGCGTTTTACTACAGCTGAAAGGCATCAATACGGCGATCAAGGCAATGCTGGACGCGTCGGATTTTGGCTGGGATAATGAACGTCATATCGTGCTAGTGCATGACTCCGTTTGGAATGATTACGTGAGGGTACAGCTATTGCTCACTACAAGCATTGACAAACTGCCTTATCCTAATGTTCTACTGTGAATAGAGCTATGCAAAAGTTGTCGATTACCGTAGGAAAGCCATGCTATTGTTTGACGACCTTCGTGACTTTTTTAAGAGAACATGCGCTACGGGAGAGTATGCACTAACCTCTAAAGAGCCGTGCCCTGGAGACTATGCATTAGCTTCTGAAAATCCCTTCCCAGGGGACTTTGTTACAGGTCTATCTGCTCCGCAACTAACGCAAACACCAACATCTTCTGAGCCTGCAGCTCTCGACGAAGCTTCAAGCTCCGATCAAGCCGATTAATTTCAGCTACCAAAAATCGCTGTTACCTACATGGCAGGAAGCGGTACAACTACCAAGAAAAGGCACTGCGATAGCGGCGGTATACTAATTGCTTTAGCAATTAGTATAGTATACATTATACAAATTGCTAAAGCAATTAGTGAGGTTGGTGAGGTTGCACGGAAATGCGTTATAGAGCTACTAGGATAAGATCTCTGTCATCATCACAGAGAGCCATTAAATATCTGCAGAAGAACTATGCCAACGACCTCCAAACGGAATATCTCGTTCGTGCTTTTGACGTGATGCTCGACGAAATAAAATCAATAGGATTTTTTTAAAATTGGAGGCCGGACCAGCCCGGTATGCATGGCTGAATAAGCAACTTCAAGATGCTAAGTAAGAGCTTGACGTCAAAAGCACGAGTTCATTGGTGCATGCTAACTAGTTAATGATGAAAAGCTACATACGAATCCCACATGTTCTTTGCTAGTAGATCACGAAGATTACTCGCTCGCCGATAATTTCCAGTGGAATTTCTCTCAAGGTCGTAGGCATCTGGCGCTCATTGTCAGAAGCTTCTTCTTCCAGCACGTCATCTGGATCATCAGGTAAATCCTCCTGCAGCCTGATAAAATCATTATATTGTGAAGCACACAGCATGCTCGTACAGTTTTTGCCTGTATTTCTACTGAATACTCAGGAGCTTGCATCAAGATAGGAAATCTCAGCTTCAACACGTCAAAAACCCTTTCGATGACATTGCGAGCTTGCGCTTGTCGTAGATTATACAATTACTTATAATTTGAGACCTGTACAATATAGCGCTAGCATTTTAGCAGATTCTAGAGAGATATTAGACTTTCCTTTCGTCTGTTTGTCCCTACTCCTTCAAATGATAACGAACACCAAGATATGGAGTCATAACCTTTGTGGCTAGACCATATCCAGCAAAACCCAAGCCCGGTGGGGTCTTAAATCCCTTTCGCCTTGCGTCGGCAAGCACCGTTGAATCTGCTACAGAACCTGTAAGAGTATATTAGCTCATGCGTCAAGTGTAAAATATGAAAATACTAAACGTACCTTACCAACCTGACAGCACGTAGACGAACTGCATGTCGAACGTACACGCAGCGAACACGTTCTGACAAAGCTTTCCGGTCCTATCACGAAATGGCTTCGTACTCTCGCTCGGTACGTAGGCAGGAATGTGCGTGCCATCAAAGGCGAGGCGGCATTGATCGAACTGACCAGCTTTTTTTGGATCGTTTTGTAGGAGCTGTGGTGGGGTGACTGGTTGGACGAGATACGTGCTTGACCTGTTACAGACAGCATCAAGAACACGGTAAAAACGCCTGCTTAGATTATATCATTGAATTAGTTAAAAACACATACGTAACCACAACTTGAAGGCGCACCGATGAATTGTTTCTCCGCTATGCTGAAAGCACTCTTGAAGATCGCAGCTTGAGGCGCTCTTTGCAATGCTGTAAAGAAAGATTGCTGGCTTCTCCTCTACACTGACGCGGTACCAGGGCGTCTGTCGATCCGCGCTGCCAAGAGCAGTGCAAAAGCGCCTGAACACGGGCTACTTCATGCGGTAGCTTCGAAACATGCGTGTCGGGTTTCCTTCGATGCGCTCAGCTACCCAATCAGATCCCGTCAGGATAGAGTTGTGGAAAGGCTGCTTGTCGAAGTACGTGTGCCCATAGTATCCGGCGACAAGAGCTAATACCCGGACGACGCCTTCATCTTCGTCAGACGCATCTTCTAGCTGAGCAACCGAGTCTCCACTCATGGGGAGTCGCAAGGTCACCGCTCGTTTGGAACCACTGGATTGCAAAGAAGGCAACAATCATGATCTTTTGGTCTTAGCGATTTTTGTCGTGCGGTGCCAAACGCGTCAAAATGCTATTATCGCCGAGCAAGACGATTTTGCAAACTGTCGGGAGTTCGTGATAAAATTCGCGGTGGATTTAAACAGGGCCTAATATGCTAGTGGTATTAAAATGGATATCCCATAAGGTTTAGCTCTTTTCTACGCAAATAAAAAGCCGTTTTTTTGCAAGCGAGACGTTTGAGCAGATAAGTTAGCGATGGAGCGTATTGTAGAGCTATATTTCTGGTAGTGCGACGTGAATAGTATGTTCAGTCCAATAGGGATTATTTCAAGATGAAATATATGTGGTCCACAGAAAAATTAGGTACAGAAGTTCTCCTCAATCAGCGTTGCTTGTACCTCGTATTCCCTTTATATCGGATCACATAGATTGAAGGTACGTTTGACAAATCACAAGATCACTGTGATCCTCCTATGCTAATTTATCAGACAGCCTCCAACGCTTATTGAGAGGGACTTCTGTACTGTTCCACTACAAATCTCAAATGAAGCTCTCTTATATTATTCATTTCTTTCAAATACTACAGATGCTTTGTTTTCTACAGGTTTTTTACAGACATGCAACGCAAATTGTAATATTGATCAGGTGAAAGAAGAGAAAATATAAAATTTTCTTTAGCAGCTTAAAAAGGTATAGTGAGCAAATTCAAACTGCTTTTTAGCAATAGTGACGTAGGTTTTTAAATTGCTGCAGGTTTCGCTCCGTAAAATATAAAACTGAGCAGGTAATATATAGAAGTAAAAGGGATTTTTCCTGGATCAGTTTAAAAGGTTTTAAATGTGCGATGAACTTTTAAATGCTGCGATCGTGGGTGGGGCTCTTTACTTAAGAAATATCATTGAATTGATGGTGACAATTGCATTGTGTCATTACAATCAGTGTCAGCTTCGCACAGCAACACGTCGCTATTGTGAGTACGCTGAGGGAGCGGTGCAATGTTCAGCGCAGTGGTTTTGCTTGATACCACTCTTCGAGCAATAGGCTCGAGATGCTGTTTCTTCAACGGACTGTCATATTTTGCGATGGTCTGTGAGCAAAAAAACTCAAGGTATGCAATATGGCGGTTCGCGATCAGCATTTGACCAAGCGCCTTTATATCTTCTGGCAGCCGGTCGAAATCGGTGCCTCCATCCACAATTTTCCATCGCTTATCTACGCTCATCTTAAAGCATTAGCAAGCTGCCAGATGAATGGCACAGCTAACGTTTTCACAGGCACCTCGAAGCACGCTTTGCAACGCGCTCCAAACCGAGAATTGAGAGTGGAGGACTGTGCAAACGAGGCTTGCAGTCGATGTGAGTCAATGAATGGAAATTTGAAGATGAGATTGATTGAGCTAGAATTCCTAACACTTCTTTCATAATCATACATGCGCCCCCTAGTACTTCCTACCATGGCCAGTCTGCGTATCCAAACTAGTATACGCAACAGACACACCTGTATACTGGATCCATACTATTCGTATATGCAGCGGACACGCCTGTATGCAGAGGACACAATTGTATACAGGGTACACGCCACATTTCAAGATGGTCTTCTTGTTGCAGATCCCGTGATAGACCGAATTGAAGTTGATGCCCAATCACGTCCAGGATGCCAATTGATTTGCCAATCAGGGCGCACCGCTTCTGCCACTTCAAGTGTAGCACGCATTCGGCACGTGCCTCGCGATAGGTGCCTAGCGCAGTAGACAGCAATGTGCTACCACAACACCCCCACTCAATTCCATGTCTCGAATGTGGTCCCGATGTTGTCAATGTACTTCGGCTCAACTTCGCCGTTCGCAGCTATCTCGCGCATAAAAATTGTAGCGAATGTCGATATGCTTGATGCGAGCTTGATAGCCAGTGTTCTTCGCCAATGCCATAGCTCTTTGGTTGTCCTCGTAGATCACTGATATTTCGGCTTGTTGCGAGCCAATGTCCTTGAGCAGAAGGCGCATCCATACGACCTCCTTAATGCCTCCACTGAGCGCCATGTACTCGGTCTCAGTCGAACGCAGTGCGACGGTCCTCTGAAAGCTGGATCGCTATACTACTAGAATACCACACATCATGTGCATTACGCCACTTACGGAGCGTCTGTCGTCGCGGTTGTCCGCCCAATCTGCATCGGAGGATGCGGCGAGCTCCGTTCCTTGGTGGCCGTCGAACGTGAAGCCAACGTCCTTGGTTTTCAACAGGTAACGCCCCCCCAATCGACCCATCACGTCCGTATGCACCCAATCCAGCACATCGGCACTCTTCACAAGATTGTCCGGGTGTCGAGGGAAGTCGTCGGCACTCATCTTCCCCATGCATCAGCCTTCGCAGACTTCGTCACCTTTGACTCAAACCTCAACGCGAGCCACTCCTTCTGCCATGGTCAAAAGCCGCTTGTAGCGTCTGTACGGGATGTGGCCCGGGCGTGCGTGTACTACAACCCATGGTACAGCTCGTCCCCCATTGTCTTCAGCTTGAAGACGTTTCCATAACGCCAGGCCTTCATAATCGTTACGTCACCACAGCGAAAAACACATTTGTCCTTGCTGAACTGCGTGACGACGTTCTTCTCGGCCAGCGTATATACTGAGATGAGGCTTCCTTCAACTTCAGGGGTGTACAGAAACCCCCGTAGCGTGAAAGACGTCCCGTCCATCAGCTTCAACCTGACGATGCCAGTTGTAACTGCGTCGTTTGTCGTGTCATGCGCTATCGCGATACGGACTGGCGTCTGCAGGTCCTTCATGGACACAACCTTGTCCCGGACGCTGGTCAGGTGCACGCATGCACCTGAGTTGACGAGCCATTGAGCCTTAGTCATCGCACTTGCAGCCATGTGCGCGAAATCGGACGCTTGATCATGCGTCACTTATTCTCGTTCCTCGTCGCCCATCATTTTCCGGCACTCGAACGCCTTGTGCCCTAGCTTCTTGCGGTAGAAACTTGCCATGGAAGCCATTCTTGTTCTTGAAGTCCTTCTCTTCGTTGCAAACACTCTCTCTTGAGCCGATGCCGATTCGACCGAGGATTAGTCGCCAGAGAGTCCTTGGATCGCATACGCGAGCGTAACGTTCGGTGTGCTCTCCAGAACAGTCGCGAGCATACGGAACTCGTCGGTCAACTCACGAGTAGCAGTACGAGCTGTCAAGTATCATTCAGAGACCCACCGATAGACTCCATCTGGAGTACCAGATGGTAGTATTCGCTGGTCCGCTGGTAGTGTGGCGCTCTTTATGTCGGAGCGACGCTGAGCAACGAAAGCTGAACGGAAGGAAATTGTATCCGCCTGGTCACCTAAGAAACTGTTAAGAGTGTCAAATACTTCCTTTGTCACGTAAGGCCTTTTGATGCGATGCAAATTTCTAAAACAAATATTTATCAGAATATCGATCGCCATCACAATAATGTCAGCTTACGTACCGTAGTTCTCTTCTCTCTTACTTTGATAGCTCAGACCAATCAGGTTTTTTCGCGCTAGCGGCAATTTGTCTCGCGTTGACGTCTCGAATAAAGCAAAACATCTCGGGTAGGGATTGTACATTGTCTTCAACGGTTTTTTTTTTACCTAGTTGTACTCGGACAAAGGGCCGTGTACTCTCCCGAGATACGCGCGCTCGTCATAGCTGTCTTCTCGTCCCAAGGGAATCCTGCTACATACACAGTCCGCCATGCACATACAAGGGCAAGAGTGTCGTCCTCGGGTTATTTACGCTTTGTAAACGGAACAGAGGCAGGGAGATATGGGTCGGGAGGCCTCGCCTGTGGCTCTGCGCTCTCCGTTGCAGCATATTTTTGTAGGTCCAGATCTGAGGGGTCTGTCGACGACAATAGCTCACCGTAGGGCCAGAGGGCGACTCGGAATTCGTTTCCATCACGAATGGATGAAATTTGTGAGCTGTGTGGTGGAGCGAGGACTATCAGGCTATAGAAGTCTTCGATTCCAATGTGTGTCAAAGGTACCTGGGAAAATGCCATTGAAGCGAGGTTCCTCTTGGTGTTTTGTGCCTAATTCCCCCCCCCCTCCCCGGTTATGAAGATTTCTTTTTTTTCGTCGACATATAGTAGTTTAGGATGTTTAGGAGGCTTAGGAGGTTTTGATAAATACACTACATGTTAAAAACAATTTACGCTTAAATGTTGTATTGAACAATATAGGTACGAAACCGTTAATGCAATCGGGAAATCGCCAGACCAGTGATATTTTGATTGAAAACTTCCTCGTAAGTTTCTATTCCTCCATATGTGAAAAACACACACGCTCCAGTGTCGAGATAAAACTGGGTATATATCATACATGTTTGTAGTGTCCCTTTTCTTAGAAATGAACTGACAGCACACAAAAGGTTTTGGCTATGCAATGTGTCAACATTGATTGCAACCAGAATGTATTAAACCAGGTTAGCTATTGAGTGGTCAGCCTGATTATTTCACCATAAACTCAGCAGCGCTGTCCTCTTCAGCACTATCACCGCTTCTGTAGCTTGCATCGTCTGCCTCTCCGCCGCTGCCCTTCTCCAACGCCCCCCCCCCCCCACCCTCCCCCCGCCACAGCCGCTGCCCTCCCCGCCGCTGCGCTCTCCGCCGTGTCCTTTTCGCCATGATCGGGGCTACCCTCTCCGGTGCCGTCGACACGGCGGCGCCTCTTTCCGAATCCACGCATTTGGATGTCTTGTAACGGGCCTAGAGTGTCCGTTACTAGCTTACACGTAATAATGAGGAAGCGTGCAAGTTCCGCGATAGTGAAACCAAGTGCTTAGTCTGAAGGAAAATCAACTCTGTTTTTATTTAGGTCCAGGGCAGCTTGCCCTGACCACTCAAATACACGTCAAACCCCTATTGGCTGATAATGGGTCTGGCTCCCCATACATCAACCAATAGGATGACGGCAGCTCAGCACACGCTAGCCGTGTGCTGCTGCACCTACTTTTGTAATATAAATCTATCTACTTATGCAATGGCGTGGCCCACTACATGTCTCGACCGACTCGAGGCGGTGTTCTCTCCTGACCATTCTTCCTCAGGACGTGCCAGATTCACCACAGTGTGGTAAACACTTTCCTCCGGTTCCGGCAGGACTTCGTGATAGTTTCAAATAACCGCGGAAGGTCCCGAGTTCGGATCGGCAGAGAATCTAGCTAAACTTTTCACCCAAGTTCGTATGTGTGCTGATTGGTTCCACAATGCACCTCGAGTTTACCATGTAGCAAATACGACATGAGCAAAATTTCAGAGTCTGTAATTAACAGCTTTGTCGAAACTTGCAAAAAAGGGGGGGGGCTCCAGGCCAGAACGTCCCGCACTAGCAGGTTCCCGAGACAATTCGGAGGCCTCTGCCCAACACGTCATAAGGAGATTCGCTCCCCAATTGTGGACCTTGTCCTTCATGAATTGTCTGGTGACGTTGTGGCGACTTCGGGAAGGAATTGTGGCCTCGTCGAAGGCTAGTACGTCTGGCACCTCGTATCCTCTTCTGAACGGAGTTTGAAGTGTATCGAGAGCTGAGCGGACATTACAGACAGGATCGGCTGCAGCTTTGGCACGAGCAACTTCCTTGGCTTCCTTGGCCTCCATGGACGCTCTAGCTATGGCCGCGCGCGTGATTTTAGACATCTTCTGCTTTTCCTTGGCTCTTCTTCTTCGCTGGCTTCTTCTCGAGGTTGCGCTTGGTCTATCCGCACGGCGGGCAGCCATCCACTTGCTTGCAGCTGCAACATATGCTGCTGTCTTGCTCTGTGTGCGAGGGAGTGACAGAGGAGGCCGCACCGGAGTAGAAGTCGTCACCCTCACCGTCATCATATGTGTGGTCTGCACGTCCGCATGCGTGTGTCCTCCCTCCTCCCTGGTGTTCAAAGTACCTCCGTCACCAAATATAGCGTCAGTCTCCCGCTCCTCGCTCAAATAAGTCTTATACTTAGCTATCATGCGGCGCCGAGTCTCCCCACTTTTGCGCTCGAGCTGCGCAAGAAACGCTTCCGACGCGCGGCGTGTTTCGCGACGAGCAACCATCTTTCCACCTCTCGGAGTTTTGCCAACTGAATCGAAACGAATGAGTGGCTGGAGACTGGTCGCCGCTGCGACAAATATATGAACTGTTCTTGTGAACATTGCAGGGTCTTCTGCTAGAATTTTGCCTAAGCTTGTGCTTTTCACATTCTTTTGCATTTTGTATATACACATGTGTAAAAAAACGTCATATGCTATACATATGTTGTCAAATACAACGTGTAAGTGCTGGGGGTTACCCTCCGGCTACAGGTCACGGATGCCGAACAAAATTCTCCTGAAATCTGGCAAAGTGTCACTATTTTTAATTAACTGGGACGACCACCATTCTCACGAGGGACCGCACGACGGCGGTTGTTCGACGCGTCAATCGCGTCGATCTCAATGGGCTCCGGAGCTGACTCGTGAGCTTCCCCGGACATTGCCCGCGCGTACGACGCCGCCACCACGTAGTCTTCACGAAGAGCGAGAGCAAATGCCTCCTCGAGAGAGGAGGGTTCCGCTCGAGTCAGACCGTATCGCGTCATGCCTTCACGCATGCCGAACACGAAGACGTGGACTTGAGATGCCATGTCAATCGGATTGGTGACGATGCAGGAAGCGAGGCGGCGTGTCTTCTGGACGTAGTCGCGCATGGTCATCTTGCCTTGTCTCTGAGCGAAGAAATCTGCGCGCACTCGGGACTCGTCTTGTGGAGGCTCGAAGGCGAGACGAAGATCACTTTGGAGAACCTCCAGGGTGGAGAACGAATCGTTGTTGACGACCAGTTGGCCGAGCGCCCACCCCTTGGCTTTCCCGGCCAGTCAGGAATGTAAGAAGTTAACTTTCGCCCCTTGCACCTCGATCATCCTCGAGGCGATAGCGATGTCGATTTCGCGAAATCAGCGATTCAATGGAAGGCGATTCGCTCCTTCACCGGAGTAGGTTGACGTCTCCAACTTGACGATGTCATTCTTCAAGGAACGTGAGGGAGTTGTCGCTCGCCGATTCGCGTCGGCGAGCTCGCGTTCCATGAGCTCTTGAGCTGCTTGACGTTGTTGATCGGGAGTCGCTGAGCTCAGCAGCGACGCGACAACTGCCTCACCGGACACCGCCGCAAGGCGGTGAAAGGCTTCCCACTCGACACGAGTGAGATGAAGGAAAGCGGCATGCTCCAGGGCTCACTTTGAAGCTTTAGACGTCTGGCCTTGGCTCATTGTGAACTTGGTCATGGGAAGGACTACAAAGTGCTACCAGGTGTAACGGGCCTAGAGTGTCCGTTACTAGCTAACACGTAACAATGAGGAAGCGTACAAGTTTCAGGATAGTGAAACCAAGTGCTTAGTCTGAAGGAAAATCAACTCTGTTTTTATTTAGGTCCAGGGCAGCTTGTCCTGACCACTCAAATACACGTCAACTCCTTATTGGTTGATAATGGGTCTGGCTTCCCATATATCAACCAATATGATGACGGGGGCTCAGCACACGCTAGCCGTGTGCTGCTGCACCTACTTTTGTAATATAAATCTATCTACTTATGTATAGACCCCTTTATCCTCCCACCGTTTTAGATACAAGCAATGCTCTTTCTTGCATCTAAAAAAGCCTAAATCTTTAAGGAATTCATTGATAGCTCCATACCAAATTCTAGGGGCCTGTTTTAAGCCGTGCAAACTTTTGAGCACCTTACATACTAGGTTTCTGTTGCCTTCACGAAATCTTAGCGGTTGCCTCATGTATATACTCTCACTTAAAACACCGTTTAGATATGCAGTAGATACATCCATTTGATGTAAATACAGTCCTAGAATTGTAGCCAATGCGAGCATAAGCCGCAGAGATTCATATCGAGCTACAGGAGCAGATACCTCTTTTTAATCAATACCATACATTTGGGTATTCCGTTGAGCTACAAGCCGAGCTTTAAAGCGATCTACAGACCCATCAGCATTGTATTTAATATCAAAGAGCCAATGGCAGCCAAGTGACATTCGTCCTTTTGGAAGAGGTACTACCTCCCATGTATTATTACTTAAACGCGCATCATACTCAGCTTTAATAGCACACTCCCACTGCTTAGCATGTGGGCTAGATCGAGCCTCTTTTATCGATTTCGGAATTGGTATTTTAGGCATGTTAGCCGTTACAGCATGCAGCCGTGTGACATAACCTCTGAGCCGAACGTTCGGTAACTTTTGGCGTTTTGACCTACGTACGTCACTTTGTGACCTGTTTTGTACTCCCACTGTTTGAGATCTCGGCGGTCGTGAACTTCTGGACTCAACAGGTGTTGCCGCTACAGCTTCAATATCACTTTTAGCTCGCTTTCCTAAATTGTGAATAATACTTTCTTCTTGTGTATTATTACTACTATCCACAATAGTACAGTAGGAGAAAACTTATCATCTCGATCTTATAAGGATTTGTTAGCTTGTACATCTAACATCCTGTATCCCTTATATTTAGGAGAAAGTCCTAAAAGCTCTTAGCTTTGGGTCCTTTCGTTATTATTTGGGAACATGTGCATAACATGTAGAGCCCCATATTATTAATGCTAAACCATTGGTTTCTTACGGTGCAGTAGCTCATAAGGGGTCTTCATCCCAAGTCTAGTCATAGGTAGACGGTTAGTGATGTCCACAATGTATAATAAGGCCTCCGGTCAGCACTTAGCAGCCATATTGGCACCCCTTAGCGCACAGCGGACCTCGGCCATCATGGTCTGGTGAGACCTCTCTGCGCTACCGTTTTCTTCTTGAGATTCTACATTTGAGCTCTGAAATACCAATCAGAGTTTTAAACACAGTTTAGATACCTCCTTATTTATAAATTCTGAGCCTCCGTCAGTTTTAATTAGGCGTACCTGAAATGACGGAAATTGCACTGACAATTGTTTCAACAGGGTTTTTATTTTACCCGGTATCTCTTTTAGAGACTTGACTACAATTTACCACTTATAGGCAGTTGCATCATCGACAACGGCTAACGCATAGTAATAGCCAAACGACCCATAAAGACCGTTTACTCTTATCCTTCCGGCTGAGTCCATATGCAACGTATGCAGAGGCTCAGTAGCCTTGTTTCCGATCATATTTCTATATGACATCCTGCGGTCCGTCATGCGGTCACATGTATTACAAAAGAAGGGTACTTTATTGAGTTTAGAGTAGGGGATATTAGGCAAACCCTCCATTTTCTGGTTACTCATACTCCTAATTAGCCTCTCTCTACCGACATGGCCTAATCGTAAGTGCCATTCTTTGAGGATATCACCCAATTTTTCACTTTGAGCACTAAATACACTCGTCTTCGATGGCTTTACACTCGGCAGGTAGTAAACCTCACCTTTCGCTACTGCTGAGAAGAGAAGTTTACTGTCTTTTCCTAAAAAGCACACAACCTTTTATGACTTTGCTTGGATGTGACTGTAACCTTGTTTAGCCAGATAGAATGCACTCAACAAATTGCTATCGCACTTTTGGTCAAATGATATCAGTTAATGTTACAGAACTCAACCTCCTACTAGGGTTCAAAACATGTAGTTTTATTGATCCCTTAAGTGTACTGTGAGAGGTGGATCCATTACCGTAGGTGAATGTGTGGCTCTGGCCAGGTTGGACGCTCCCTCTAAACCAGTCTCTATCTGGTGTTATAGCTCGACCAGCACCCGGATCAACCACCCACATATCATCCGACAGAGTAAGCCTTTCTAAGAGACTCAAATAAGAGGCATAACGTTTACTTACCTCTGCTTCAATGCCATCCATAGTTTGAGGCGACTGGAGCGGTGTCTTTGCTGACTTACCGCAATCCTCAAAACCCTCATGGTGCGCTGGGTCCAAGCTTTCAATGTCGTCCATGTCCTCATCGTCAGCACATTTCTCCAAAAAGGTCTTTTCACCCACTTTTAGGCGCTCCATACCTTCGCTCATGATTGCCCTAATAGTGTTAACCGCAGTTGTCTTGGCCCCTTTTTTTAGCCTTCTTAGCCCCCGGCGCAGTGTTAACGTCAGTCCTAAATAGGTATCCACCTGCTCGATTTGGGTCTCTGTCAGCCAGCTTTTGGGGACATTCCGGCTTGAAGTGGCCAGTTTGGAAGCAGTAGAAACAACTTCTTTCACCTTCGTTTCCACTGGGTTTTTGCTTTGCGCCCTGCTTGACCCGCACATTGTTGACAGTAACTGCATGGGACTTATCCATAAGTCCCACCTCTTTCTTCGTATTGTCCCCGAAAATCCGGCGCAATAACTTTCCACCTGATCCACGGTAAAGTCCTCCTTTTTCATTGAAATTGAGGATTCCCAAAACTCACTGGGCAGCTGAAACAGCACTTCAACGCAAAGTCGTGGCTCTGTCACCAAGTCCTGCCCCAAAAGCTTGCGAGACTTCCTATTAATCTCTTTTTTTGCTTTGTTAAGTTGCGCGAACAAAGTTCTTAAGTCGCGCCAAGGAGTGCGTGCCAACTTAGATCAGGCTCTCGTTAACTCAATGAGGCCGGCTGCATCTCCTTGCCCAAAATCCTTTTCGAGGAGTCGAATAACCTCACATGGATCCATTGAGGAAACCACATCCGGTAGGGTGGACAAAAAGAAGTTGGAAAGAACCTGATTCAACAGGTTCTGAAGGTCTCCCCTTGCCCTTGTCCAATGCATCACCTCCCACCGCATTGCGTACGCCTCTTCTGTGGCGGTTTCGGTGGTCGGCGACGCCGGCTTTTCGGGGTTGCTTCTGAGGAAGTCAGCCATCAGTACCTTCGCTTCGGGGTGCCTCTTCTCAAGCTGCTTCGTTTGGTACACGTGGTCCAATTGGTTGACGTGTGTAAGTAGCTTATCCTTCCACATTGTGTAGGACTTGCCGTTAAACTTCTCGAGGCCGCCACCAGACCTCGCATCGGTAGTAATCGTACTTGAAATGTTGTGTCGGACGAGTAGTTGTAGTTGTAATGCCGTCAGTAATTGGAAAGTGAGATGGCACGCACCATCTCTCCGTAACATCCCTCGGCTTTTCCTTTTGTTGGCCAATGCTGGCCTATTTTCCTTTGGCTGGCTGTTAGTGCATCTACTGTCTTAGCCAATAAGAGCTGATTTACATTCTTTAAGCCTATCATATTACTTCAATTGGTAGCATACAACGTGATGTATTCTTTGGTACAACAGTAAGCTACTCGTTAGGATGTCTTCAGCTATTAAGAAAATTGGCGTGACTGCTTTTGCTCCGGGTGCAGTCTACCGGTACATGATTTTGTGCAGGACAAACTAAGTATTGCACTGGAGAATCTAAAGAGCATGGCCTGCTCAAGAATTTTTTTTTTTGGAACGAATACTTTTTTTGCTATGATGGCACTTGTACCTGCAGGTGCACAAGGTAGATGAGTGAGGAAATGTACATGTCGACAGGGATATCGAAAAATAAATTGGTGCTGCAACTTTTGCAATTAGAATTCTATTGGGGGCTTTCTGGAGAGGAGGACCAATTATTTATTTTCGCTCCCGTAGTAGCACCAATATTCTATTGGGTGTTCAATCAGATTAGTACTTGTGCCCTCGCAGGGTACATGTACCAATATTGCAGCACCAATAATCTATTTTCTGAGTTAAGGAAGTTCAATAATCTATTTTGGTCTAGCCCCCAGTTATGCTTTGATTAGCAAGATAAAAATGCAATACCGTATTCGGCATCCCTGCATGTCGAGCACAAATCGAATCGCGAACGCCACGGTTGTTGACTACGTTTCAGTATGGTAGAGGTGATTTATTTAGTGTGTCGACACCTTTGAACATCCTCATTATGACGAACATGTCGTATGTAGATATTCAAGGAGGCGCTGGGCTACTTGATGAACAACTTCATGGATTCTGTAGTAGGTGCCAACCCAAAACGCTCACGACGTTGACAAGATTCGACGCAAGCTGGAACATGTTGGGGAGGAAGACTTCCAGCTCGAGATGACCGCGAAAAATCGTCTTCTCGTACATGGCAGCGCATCCATGTTAACGCGGATCAACTCGAGCGTTGCGTACGTGGAACTAGTCCAATACCCACCAGGAAGCACACAAACGCTATTACCATTGTCTTTATATCCCTCGTAAGGGCAGAAAATCAAAAAAGAATTGTCAAAAAAAGCTACTTGTTCGCTGGTTGCTTGCTACGTAGACTTGATCTTCGTCCGTCCCTCCTCTTAGAAGCCGATCTCGTATTTGCGCGCCAACTGCTGCTGATACTGCGCGTCCGAGCCGAATGACAGCGCCATCGACTGCTGCGACGACGCCTGGCCGTACGACGTTGTGGAGCTCTGGTACGACGGCTGCATCGACTGCATGGACGACCCCGCCGGCAGCGACAACGTGGCGCCGTTCGAAGACTGGGCGAGTCTGCTGTTGTTCATGCCGTTGGCAGTGAACTGACTGGCCCAGAGCTCCGACTCCGTGTCCGTCTGCGGGTCGTACTTGATGACCGAGTCGCTGCGACGAGAGTCGTCGTTCGAGCGCACCATCCACGCGCGGATGTACGTGCTGAAGACGATGAGTTGGCGTACGAACCAGACGAGAATCACGATCGAGTTGATGCCGATGTACGCCTGCGCCACGCGCGTCCGAGCCGTGGCCGACATGGAGTCGGAGTTGAGGAAGGCGAACGCCAGACCGAAGTTGAGGATCTTGAGCAGACCCAGGACGTACGTGATCCGAAGCACCATTTGGTCGGCGAACGGCGACAGGATGAAGACGCACGCGAGGTACAGCGCCTGGATGCCCATAACCACCAGCAGCTGCGTCGGGTCACCGGACACGCAGCCGACCAGGATCCCCGTCGTGATCTGAACCACCACGTCGATCACGAAGAACATGCGACTACGGTACGCGTACTCGCAGTACAGTGAGCCCCACGTTGCCAGGTTCTCGAACTGCTCCAGCTCGTCCTTGGTCTTGTGCATGATCACACGACCCGCGACGGCCAGCACGCCGAAGCACACGAGCACCAGAGCGATGACGGCGACGACAAGCGAGTCGGCGATCGTCGAAGCCTGAACCTCCATGGAGATCTCGAACGACGCCAACATACTCAACGGGAACAAGGCAAAGTACCAGACCAGCACACACAGACCGAGCGCACGGATGGACACGCTACGCAGACGGTGCACGCCGGACGTGTAGCTGCTCATGTCGGACGTATCGTCCAGTGCACGTTCGGCCTTGCGTTTAGCCAGCATAGCGAGAACCAGGAAGACGACCAGGAGGATGCCCATGATCACTGCAAAGCCCACGGCGCCGTGATTCAGGATACTCTCCTCGGAGATGCCGATACGGTCGGCGTACGACACCAGTCCACCCAGGACGATCGTTTCGAGACGACGCGCGCCGGCGTCACTGGACGACGTGTCCTGGATCAGGAAGTTGCTCCACGCGAACGAGTCCGTGTAGTCCCATAGGAAGTATGGCGTCTTAAGTAGAGTCAGCTCGGACGTCGCCTGCATCTGCTGCAAGTAGCCCACGTAGAAGAGGAACTCCCACGTGTTGGGACTCCACGCCGCGTTGACCCACAGCAGGTTAGCATCCAACGATACGAAGTGGAAGAAGAGCAACAGAGCCACAGAAATACCGGCGAACGCTACGGACGAGTAGCGTAGGAACTCGTGGAAAGAGGCAGCTGACGCAGACAGCACATCACTGTCCTCCGTGTCCACGTACGTGTTGCGTCCTCCAATCACGTTGCCGTTGTTGGCGGCTGTGCTGCCCGACGTTGCCGTCTTCCCTCGGACGTACGTCACCAGGCCCTCCGAGCCGGTTTTGGCGGTATCTCCGGCGATGTTCAGTACCACCGGCTTCTCCGTTTCCGTGTCGTCGTCTGGGATGGCGAACGGATCGTACGAGCTGCTCTTCGCCGTCATCGGCGTGGCAGATGCGTTGAACATGATCACATCCGACTGCGTCTGGTCCTTTATCTCCGACGCGTCCTGTTCGTCCTCACTGCCCGAGTTCGTCTCGATGGCAATGGGCGACTTCGTTGCCGTCGGCGTCTTCGTAACAGGAGCCGGCGACTCCGTCTCGTCAGGGGAGGCCGTCACAGGTGCAGGTGACACGGTGGTGTCGTCGGATGAACCAGACGACGTGTCCGGCTCATCAGTCTTGGATGGCTTGTCTGTAGCAGGCGTCTCTGTCGACGGGGTCTCAGTTGACGGAGTAGCCGTTGACGGGGTAGCAGTAGACGGAGTCTCGGTGGACGGAGTCTCTGTTGCAGGCGGGGTTTCGGTTGACGGCGTCAGAGTCACGGGGTTTTCAGTCCCCGGCGTCAGCGTCAGCGGTGTGTCCGTCGGCGGGATTAGCGTCACGGGTAGGTCGGTTGACGGGATCAAAGTGAGCGGTACGTCCGTTGCTGATGGAGTGGTGGTGGCACTAGGCACCAGCGTCGGGAGGTCAGGCAAAAGCGTCGCCGGTGAGTCCGTCCCTGAAGGCGTCAGTGTCGGGAGGTCAGGCAGGAGCGTAGCCGGTGAATCCGTCCCTGACGGTGTCAGTGTCGGGAGGTCAGGCAGGAGCGTAGCCGGTGAATCCGTCCCTGACGGCGTCAGTGTCGGGAGGTCAGGCAGGAGCGTAGCCGGTGAATCCGTCCCTGACGGCGTCAGTGTCGGGAGGTCAGGCAGGAGCGTAGCCGGTGAATCCGTCCCTGACGGTGTCAGTGTCGGGAGGTCAGGCAGGAGCGTAGCCGGTAAATCCGTCCCTGACGGCGTCAGTGTCGGGAGGTCAGGCAGGAGCGTAGTCGGTGAATCCGTCCCTGACGGCGTCGTCGTGGCGCTAGGAGCCAGCGTCGGGAGATCTGGCAAGAGCGTGGCAGGTAATGGCGCCGTCGTGGCGCTGGGTACCAGCGTAGGGAGATCCGGCAGGAGCGTCACTGGCGATGGAGCAGTTGTTCCTGACGGTACCGTCGTAGGAGCTGTGGTGAGCAGATCCGTGATTGGGTCCAGAGGCGACGTGGTAATGGGGGACAGAATCGACGTGGGAGCAGGCGCGTCTGTTGCTGACGGAGCGTCCGTGTCTGGGGTCGGCGTCAGCAAGTTCGTCACCGGGGAGAGGATCGAAGGTGCATCAGTCGCCGGTGTCGACGGGGCATCCGTATCGGGTGCCGGCGTCAGCAAGTTCGTCACTGGGGAGAGGATCGAAGGAGCATCAGTCGCCGGTGTCGACGGGGCATCCGTGTCTGGTGCCGGCGTCAGCAAGTTCGTCACTGGGGAGAGGATCGAAGGAGCATCAGTCGCCGGTGTCGACGGGGCATCTGTATCGGGTACCGGCGTCAGCAAGTTCGTCACCGGGGAGAGGATCGAAGGAGCATCAGTCGCCGGTGTCGACGGGGCATCCGTGTCTGGTGCCGGCGTCAGCAAGTTCGTCACTGGGGATAGAATCGAAGGAGCATCGGTCACCGGGGTCGACGGGGCATCCGTATCGGGTGCCGGCGTCAGCAAGTTCGTCACTGGGGAGAGGATCGAAGGAGCATCAGTCGCCGGTGTCGACGGGGCATCCGTGTCTGGTGCCGGCGTCAGCAAGTTCGTCACTGGGGAGAGGATCGAAGGAGCATCAGTCGCCGGTGTCGACGGGGCATCTGTATCGGGTACCGGCGTCAGCAGGTTCGTCACTAGGGAGAGGATCGAAGGAGCATCAGTCGCCGGGGTCGTCGGCGATGAGGGAGCGTCTGTGTCCGGTGCTGGTGTCAGCAGGTTCGTCACTGGCGATAAAATCGAAGGGGCATCGGTCTCTGGAGGCGAGGGGGCATCAGTCGCTGTCGGCGCTGAGGGAGCGTCTGTGTCTGGCGCTAGCGTCAGCAAGTTCGTCACAGGGGAAAGAATCGAGGGAGCTTCCGTCGCTGTCGGCGCCGAAGGAGCATCCGTGTCTGGCGCCGGTGTCAACAAGTTGGTCACCGGGGATAGCAGAGACGGAGCGTCAGTCGCGGGCGTCGACGGAGCTTGCGTCGCCGTTGGCGTCGAAGGCGCATCCTTGTCGGGCGCTGGTGCTGGTGTCAGCAAGTTGGTCACGGGGGAAAGAATCGAGTTCGAGCTGGGCGATTCGGGTGTCGGCGCTTCCGTCGCAGGCGTCGACGAGTCCTCCGTAGTCGTCGGAGTGGACGGCGCTGTTGTAGCAGTGGGGGTGTCCGCGTCCGGCGCTGGCGCTGGCGTCAACAGGTTAGTAACCGGGGACAGGAGAGAGTTGCTCGAGCTAGGAGAGTCTCCCGTCGATGGGGTAGAGTCTGTTGACGGCGTGGCGTCCGAAGGTGCGTCGGCTGTGGATGGCGTGGATTCTGACGTAGTGCTCGTCGACGGGGAAGACTCGCCCAACGGCGCCGAGGCAGGAGTGTCCGAGGTGTCTGAGGGCGCTACTGTGGCTGCGTTCGTGACGGTGTCTAGGTTCACTCCTGTATCGAGGTCGAGCAAAAGTTTGCGGGGCGTGTCGACGGTCAGAGCGTGTGTCTCGGTGGCGAGCGCGACGGCCAGCGCCGCGAGCGCCAAGCCGCGCACTGCGCGCATGTGCACCA
Source organism: Phytophthora infestans T30-4 (assembly GCF_000142945.1). Taxonomy (NCBI): domain Eukaryota; phylum Oomycota; class Peronosporomycetes; order Peronosporales; family Peronosporaceae; genus Phytophthora; species Phytophthora infestans. The sequence continues at coordinate 799,427 of NW_003303748.1, read as the reverse complement.
TGTCTGTCTGTCCTGTTCAGTCAATCAAAGTGTACGTCGACGCGCAAGCAGCGTCGAGCGTGGGGGAGCAGCAACCGAAAGCGATTGATGGAATGACGGGCACGCGAGTAGGCGACGCCGCGATAGGCTCGAGGAGGACGGTAGAAGCGGAATGCGGGGCTGGGCCGTGCAGCCAGGTGTTGTGTGTTCGAAGCTCGCATTTGATTGGCAGAGGCGCAGAAGGGACACTAAAGGTGTGTAGACGAGACGATAGAGTCGGACTGACACTGAATACATGGGACAGTGTACCGTTCGGTGGAGCCAAGTCACAGCTTTGACTGTAGCCAACTTGGCTGCCAAGTGGCCAAAATGTGAAATTGTGGAAACGTTGCTTGCCAGGGGATCGCCGATCCCGGGCTGCTGTGGACCGTCCGGGCGCCCGGTAGGAATGTGCTCGCGCTGGGCTGCGAGAACGCTGAGAAACGGACGTTACAGGCGGTTCGCTCTGTCTGCTGAACTCGACAACATTGCATACGTGGCCAGGCCATCTATTCACAACGTTAACGAAGTGTACGATCATCTTACAGATAAGATGCGGCCGCTGTGTAGCCATCTTTGTAACGCGACATAATTCACCGGCGTCCTGTTATCTACCTGAGTGTGCTTTCGTGCAGCCAGCTTTGCTATAGCCTTGGTGCTGTAAATGTTCTTTTTAAATCGGTATTGCAGCAACCTCGACGGTCAGAAAATAAAGACCAGCTGCGCAGTAATCACCTCTTGCGTTGAAATTCTCTGGCAGAACTACTTGAGTGTCAAAGAGAGCAATCAGCTGGACGATAAGTTTTCTTGCAGCCTCGTAGCAAGTAGTTTAAAACTCCCTTAGTATCTGTTTCATTTTATACTGTATCCGGGTATGTCGATAAAATACGACTATTATAATGAGTTATTGAATGGTGCTGGTCCCGTTGGCAGCAGCTGCTTGCTCGAAGGGGCACACAGTGTTGAACATTATTAAAATGGTTCGGTAACTAAAGTTTCTGCCTTTCAACCTTCAACATGAGCTCTTGCCTGATTCAAACAATCAAATCATTTTCGGTCACTGCAAATATTTAGCGTAACTCCACCTAGAGACTTCACAACGACTTCGAACTTGCTAGTGCTATCGAGCTCGTTTCGCTGCTATCTGGACAGCTCAGTGGAACTCCCGCTTCATAAAGCGTGCCAACGAGGGTCACTCGAGCTCCTGGATGGCGATCAGAATAGTAGTGACGTTTACGCTAGCGGCGCAGCGAGCAATAACTACCGGACGCTTCGCAAGTACATTCGCGCAGATCGCCACAGCAAATAGTACCAGTTCACGCTGCCTTTATCCGAAGCTGCGCGTTTGAAGAGCTTGGAGATGGTAGAGTGGTTTTAACGGTTAGATATTAGGGATCTATCGTCCGAGAGATCGTAGTAGTTGACGCTGCTAGCGTTGGAGCCAGTGTGTGCAAGATACGTGTAGATAAAGTTTGGTACACAGATACATACAGTAGATACACACTTTTCAACAGTAGGCATACAACATGCAACAACCTCTGACATATTATCAAAGATCATCATCTTCGCTATCGGCATCCTGAACATCTAACTGATCTGGAATGGAATCCAGGTCGTTAGTATCGTCGAACAAGTCGATATCATCCAGTTCTTCACCAAAGTAGTCGTACGTGTCCACTGAGTCGAGTAGGCTGCTGTTGATGTAGTTGAACGCCAGCTTTTCCATTGTGACAGCATTCATTCGGTTCCGTCGGATCGACCACAGAAAGGAGTACACACTCCACACTCGTTCTGCAGCCAGGGATGCCGAAAAATAAATTGGTGCTGCAACTATTGCAATAAGAAAGCACCAATTATCTATTGGAGACTTTCTGGAGAGGAAGATCAATTATTTATTTTCGCTCCCGTTGTAGCACCAATAATCTATTGGGCGGTGTTTAATTGGCCATACATTCTTTGATACTGGTGCCCTCGCTGTGTACCAATTTTGCAAAATACCGGCAGCTATGTTCTTCGAGGTTTGCACAACTCCACCTGTGCTTACTGATTTCAGGAAAAATGGCTTGAAGCCTGGAACAATGACGACGTAATTAACGATATGCTCGTTTGAGTCGTTTGACCACCCATCGCTGACAATTGAGAACCACTTTGCTGACCGAATGGCTTCTCTTACACGCGACAAAAGTTTGTTGTAGGTCGAATTGAGATGTTTTCCAGCAATCGAACGCGCCGATGGCATGATTTCAACGTAGGATGGCCGTAGAAGTCGAATGACTTTCTTCATGGCTTCTGAATCTATGACTCGAAATGATATCCCAGTACGGAATACCAGATCTGCAATTGCAGCGTCGATATGAGCGGCATCAGCTTTTGAGATGGCGTCCAGAAAATTAGCCGTCGTCTGGAGGAAGAGGCGTTTCTTATGCGGACGCAGGACGAACGTGAGCTTCAGCACGCTTGGTGCCAACCGACACAACAACTCTGCCGGCACGAAGATGTTTCAGGTCCATGAACAGGCCGTTTTCGTTTTCACTTATCCCTTCACAGTTGTTTGAGACCTTGTGTGAAATGACGCGCTCTCGCACCCACGGAACATCGCGTCGACAAACGCGACACTTGCCTTTCTTGACGCCTGATTTTGACAAGTATGAGTTGATGTCGAACTGCAGAGGGTCGGGTGTTCTTCTGGCGGATAACATCGTGTCGATCGCGTTAATGAAACTGGACGGCGGAGATACCATTGATGAACACGTTGTCGTAAGATGGTGCTGGAAGGAGGGTAGACTTGTACTGTAGGGTGTTGGGCAGAGCAGATCGAAGAATGGCGCTTCGGAGAGTAAACACCATTATATAGACATCTTGGTGAAGCTCGCTATAAGTGAACAAAGTCGTCTTTAAATGTGCTATCCCGCAATACTCAAGCGCGCTTCAGATAACCTACTTATAGATGAAGCATGTCGACACCTTCAGCATCTTATCCATAGCTGAAATCCTTCCTGGTTGAAGGAGCTTTGTGTGCAAGATACACGTTTCCGAATTTTAGTACACACATACTTTACGTATTCCTACGCGTACTCTAATCTACATGTATCTGTAGATGCGCACACTAGTTGGAGCTATCGAGATTTTGCAATTTTTCCAATGATAACGCCTCGGCGGCAGGGAACCTGAAAAAAGAATATGCATCAATATGAATCCTAATTTTTTTATATAATTATTAATTCTTACCCCTCAATTCATTTTTGAATTTATTACAAATCATTCATGAATTGCCAAGGTACAGGCCATCAAAGTCCACAGGGTCGCTTGCTAACCAGTCATTTACAATACAGGCTGCCGGCCACGTCCAAACCTACAAAACGTCCGCTCAAAATTCAATCTACAGTCTTCTGGACACCCCTCTACCGCTACAGTGCCCTCTCTGCCCATCATGGTCCTAACGAGCAGCACAACTTGCTCAATACTCTTCACTGAGGTCAGTGGCGGCTTCTACAACTGCACGACCTGCGGCAAGCAGTAGAAGAAGGCCAACGGCTACACGAATCTACTGAACCACCTACGACGCAGCCACGAGGACTATGAGCAAGAAGCCCAAGAAGCTGCGCGCCATCCGAATTCCCTAAACCCTCGCCTAGTCAGCCAGCATACGCGGGATCTGTACCGTTGGATCGAATGGGTGATTTGTGAGCGCCTACCGTTTTGCATTTGTGGAGCGAAGGCTAACCCGGCTGAATGTGGCACTTTCTACCGTGTCAGAGGACACGCTACTGCGCTATATAGTATTGCTGCTCGAGGTAGTTGAGGGCTGTGTAGCCAGTGAGTTACCCGAATCATTTTGTCTCGTATTGGACGGCTGGACAAGCGACAACCGTCACTACGTCGCAATCTTTGCGGTATTTGACTGTGCCACCGGTAATACCGGTAAAACCGGTAGCAGCACGGCCAGTGAGTACTACGAGGACTTAGAGTGCTTATCCCGTCGCTTCGTGATGTTAGCTTTCTCGCCCGTAGAGACGGAGGAAGATCTTAGCGCACAGAGCCAGTACGACCTAATCGCCGATACGCTGTCGCAATACAACAAGCCCTGGAGCGCAGTAAAGTTCATGGTCGGAGTAACTGCTCCGTTAATCAGTACATTGGCCGGAAGGAGGGTGCTATACCGCTAATCGGATGCGCAAGCCACCGCTTTAATTTAGCGGTCAAGGACTTCCTCAAGAACGAAGACGAGTTGATAACCAAGGTCCATATCGTGATGTCCAAGTTGCGTACGATCAAAGGTAGAGCCATTCTTCGACGCGTCTCCCATCTGTCACCTCTGCTGAGGAACGACACCAGATGGTCGAGCACGTACGAGATGGTAGAGCGCTACGTCAAACTCCAGTCGCCAATTGTTCATCTGGGCCTCAATGTCCTCGTGGAGCATGATGTGCAGCCTCTCCTACTACGGCGTGCGGGGCACGAGCGCGTCAAGGCGCTTCTTAAAGATTTAGCAGCTTTTGAGGCCGTTACCAAGGAGCTGCAGAAGTCTACGCTAACTTTGTCCGCTACGCGACGTCTTTTTGACCAGGTTGTAGAGGAGTACCCAGCCCTGAAGCCTCGGCTGTCAACAACGGCATCTATAGTGAGCAACCCCAATTTAAAGCAAGGCTTAGTCAGGTTACAGCGTGGGGAGGCGCTAAACGCTGCGGAAAAAATAGCCTGCGCTGAACTTAGGTCGCCTGATCTCGAACGGTCGTCTTCAAGAGCCGCCCAGGAGTGTTCAATTGTGAGAGCAGCGTTCAAGAAACGCAACGTCGTGAAGCGCGCGTACTACGTTGACGTCGAGTACATCCCGCCAACGTCTAACGAGTGTGAGCGCTTCTTCTCTCTTGCTAAGCTGGTGCTGTCTGATCTACGGAAGCGAATGTCTCCAGCCAGGCTTGAAATGATAATGTTTCTGAACTACAATCGCGACTTGTGGAACATGAGTGCGCTGGCAAGGTACGCTCGAGTATGGGCCGGAATAATGCAAATAATTAAATTATTAATTTACTCAGCTCCCATCGATGTATTAATCAAGTATTGCATTTTCGGGTTCCCTGCTCGGTGGATCCTTCCTTTCGAGATACCGGCGTAGGGCTCCAAGTTCAATGGACCGGTCAACATGCTCTCGCTGCGGTGGCCAACGGCCACGAACGGGTCGTGTGGTGGCTCCGAAGTAAGCGACCAATGGAATTGATCATAAATTGGAGACGGCGGTGCTGAACGGCGACATTCCATTGGCAGAGTGGCTGCTGACGAAAGGCTCCAGGTGGCCCATACGCCTAACACATCCTACAAAGAAGTTGCATTGTCGCAGCACTTGGGCAGTTGGACGTGGTGGAATGGCTATTCAAGAAGAAACATGGTCTTATTGTCCGTAACAACGCGGGACTGCTGATGGTAGCAGCTGAAAAAGACCACCTTACTGCTGTGCAATGACTTATTGATCGCGCCCGCGAGACATTACGGTCATGCATCAGGTTCGCGCTCCACAAAGCTCATGGGTCATAGTGGAGAAGCAAGCTTAACGATCCGCGCTGCTGCTGTGAGCGGGCACCTCGAGGTTGTGAAATACCTCCGTGCACGAGCAGCTAGTCGTATTGATTCGTTACAGCGGTCCAAAGCTGGTTTAGAGCCAGCACGACAGCTCGAAATACTCTTTCAAGGATGTGGTGGTGTGTTACATGTAGACGCTGCTGATGTATATGGGAGAACTTTGGCCCTTACCGCGTCGAATGGCCACCTTGATGTTGTTAAATGGTTTAACAAGGAATAAGAAACTGACCCTGATACCAAGCTATTCGACTATTAACCTCCAAGAAACCATTTGCGCTGCTACGAATATACACCTGGAAGTGGTACATCAACTTGCGGTATCTCGGACTGCTCCATCCAAAAAGCGAAATGAGCGACATAATCAACCTATTCCAAAATGCGCCATCCATCGCTGCTGCTAATGAACATTTGGAGGCTTCACCAGCGTCGAGAAGAAGGTTACACTACCCACGTCATGGATGATGCAGCCGCGGGCGAGTATTTAACCGTGGTGCGTTGGCTGTACGATGCTCAGTCGGAGGGATGCACGACAGCAGCAAAAGATGCAGCGGAGAATGGCTGCATACTAATCGTGGGGAAGGATGCACCGTGGCAGCGATATTTAATTCGACGTCGTATGGCTATCTGAAAGTGGTGCAATGGCTGCAGTTGCATCGCTTCGAGGACTGCACAACAAACGCTCTCGCTGGTGCTGTAAAGTCAAGAAACTTCGAGATGGTATTATTCCTTCGCTTCCTCTACCACACCCACTTCATGGACACTCCAGCTGCCGATGACAAATAGCCCCATATCAATGCGTGGATGTTGGAGAACTACTACTCGGAAAATCTGAGCTGGTGTCCTCGCCATGTTATGAAGTATCAGCAAAATTTCAAAAGGGGATAACTGCAATTATGTTGTCTACGTTAAGAATGTATACATGTATACGCTCGTTACACAAACAACGCAGGATGCTTTAAAGGTCAAGCTCCATCCTGAAACGAGTGTATATCTTTGGTTTTGAACATACAGCCCATCGAATCGATGAGTTGTAATGAGCTGACATGCCGACCGAGCTGTGCTTTGATGCCAATTTGAATGAAAAAAACAGCATTTCACCAAGAAGCACCACAAAGTTTTATTGCAGTGGAACTTCTCTAGTTGCTGTCGGTCTACAGCTCATCTATGGCTCGATTCCACCTGGAGGTACACTTGTATGTGTACTTCCATTAATTAAAAAAAATGGTATTTTCTGCCTCAGCTTGTGCTAATAAAAGAGAAGAAGCTTCAAGGTTCTAGTGCTGCTGACGGAACTAAAAGGGCTGTACCCTACTGTAATTAACTACGCAGTACGTTTAGGTAATAATGAACTTGTCCGTATGAGCCGATCGGAGCCGTGCACCGGTACTGCTTGCAAGGTGGTAAAGTTGCTCTTTCATAAAAAACGTCAATGTCCGGAAAAAAATGTTTTGAGTCAGCTATATTCCATGTCAAAGACCTTTTGAAGTCTTCGTCGTTGTGCACGAGCCGAAATAGGAAATGTGAAAATGTACCTTGAACTTCCAATCTTCACGATAGTGATTCCAGCTCCAACTTTGCTCGGAGTATTGAAGACGGTGACAGATGAAGGACCAGACCTCCAAAACTTGGTTGGAATTCAGCTCGAATTCTTTGTTAGATTTCGACGAGGGTCAGTAGAAATGTGATTTTGGTACAAGGCAACGAGCAGTGATTAATTAACAGCCCGTCGATAATATACTATCTAAAAGGTCCCTTTACATGCCGACGTAAACGATATGCTCTAATGACAATGTCTGGGGTGTCTACGAGAATGTTATTTAACAATATCGCTTACGTCGGCGCCTCAAGCATAGTTTGCACTCGAGAATCTACTCGAAACTCATCTCGTTTCCATGGTTTTCGCAGGAATACATCATTCAATGTAACGTTAGCTACCCGTTGCATGAAGGTACTGGGGTCAATTCTTGTGGCGTCCTGAAATTTCCTAGTCTTTCAATGAACGCCTCCGACATACATGTAGCGCTGTTTCTTATGGGATTAATTATTCTCATTGAGAGCGTTCACAGAAGGTTTTAAATTCTTCGATACGATGCATATCGAAGAAATGCCGCTAGTACTCGGTATTAATTGGCATCAATGAACGTCACTCTAAAATGAAATGAAAAAAATTGCTCCAAGCGGAGCACTTGCAATTTTAACAATGTATTTAAAAGTATAGAGGTTTTAAGGCAACGCTGCAATAACGCCATTTTGAATGAGTGTCTGTGGTTAATCACTACAGGTCCAATTCATGAAACAACCCCGGAGCAGCTCTGCATTTTGTGCCGCTAATAAGATTTTTGACAACTCAGCGCTGCGTTGATCCGTCTACAGACTGAAAATATCTTTAATTTTCTTATACTAACAAAGCCAAGCATTCACACCGAACAGCTCACACTATTTTACTATTCTCAATGTTTAACCCCCCAAGCCCGAGGCCATTTGGTGCTCACCGTCTCACACATACCTACACACGTTAAGGTTTATCCGCAAGATGGGCACCCATATTATACTCCAGATATATTTTAACGTGTCGGTACTAAAGCCGGTCCATACCCCCAACCCCAAACTTTGCTATCGTGTCTTCCCCGCCTAAAGTGTCTTCTTGGTACAGAAATCTGCCTGAATAAGGAACGCCTGATATAAATTAAGAAAGAGATTGCATAAGCTGACAATTCCCTCGCTAAAAACAGACTATGATATCATATCATGTGCATGTATTGAATTAAGTTAGGATAAATTGAAGATTCGACTTTTGAATGAGACTAGAGTGATTCCAGCAGTGCTGAATCGTAGAAGCGCTAACTTTAGACCATGCAGCCTCACACCAGAGCAGTGCAGTTAGCTGGTCGACGTTGTACGGGTTGTCGAGGCCTTCGCCTAGGCGATCCAATGCGAACATCATTTTTTGTGATAAGACGTAGCGTTTAATGCTATTGATGATCCCCTGATCCAGCGGCTGGATCTTGGCGGTGGTGTTCGAGGGTAGCTTCTCAACACGGACGTTGCTTAGAGACAGACCAACCTCATGGTGAGGCGAAGCGTTATCTACCAATAGTAGAATATTGCGATTCTGGGCTTGCATTCTCTCATCCAGCGCCACCAGCCCTTCTCAGTCCCAAAGTAGTGTAGGGAGGAGAGCTTTTTGTCAAACCACCGCGGCTTAGCTGCCGTTCCCAGGTAAGGAATAGGCAGCTTCAGCTTTTCGGAACCATCTGCATTCGTGCAGACGGGCATCGTCAACCTTGCCTTGCTTTGCTTTAAGGCAGGTGCTGAAGTTTTACAAATAGAGCCCCGTGGTACGGCATTGTAAAAAAACGCGCTCTCGTCCATGTTAAAAACATCCCGAATCCGGAAGGAGCTGATAAGTTGCCTTAGACGCTCAATATGTTTCTTGCAAGCGTCCAAGTGGACAGCATCAGACTCCCCAAAAGAACGATGCCAATGAAAGCCGTAACGCTCTTGGAAACGGCGAAGCCATGATAACCCCAGCCGGGGGCGTTGACGTGGCGGGATTCGGAGCTTCAGAATGAGCTCACGAGCATGTTGTATGATCATTGCGCCAGTTCGACACACCTTCCACTTCAGCGAGAAGTACGAACTCAACGACGTTTTCGTCGAGGAGAACGTGACTTAGGGGCTGCACCTTCTTGCGTACAGCCTTCTCCGCAGGCCGTCCGCGCAGTACAGCACTTGATTTGAGCAAACGGCATATTGTCGTTTTGCCGGGGGCCGTCGGAAGCCCAAACTCTTGAACCGCCCACTCAGCTAGCTCATTGTACGACAGACTAGATGAGCGAGCAGCCTTCTCGAGGATGGCTACCTTCTCGGACCAGGTGAGGCGGAGACGATTGGAGGACATGGGGGTGCTGAGGACGCAGTCGGCTAGTGAGCTTGAATGTAAATGTAGGAATGAAGTTCGGCTCGTAGGGCTTGAAGCGAAGGAGGATCACCTGCTGCGCGCCATTTTTTAAATCGAAATCAAAGTCAGTGCCTGGATTGTTTTGTCAGTACCTTGCCCATCACTATCCCATCTCCCTAAATCTTTCCTGACTATAAAAATTGCGAGGTTATTAATTGAAACCCCGTTCCTTATTCAGGCAGATTTCTGTACATGGTATATCTATTATTGTGTCTCCTGTACGCAAAGACGATACAGTACAAGCCTGATTTATTTGTCGATATTTAGAAAAACAAACCAGCTGGGAATACGTGAACTGTGCAGTATATTTAATGCAAGTCAAAAATCAGAGCCGGAGCCTGCCTAAACAACGTCATCACTTCTGCGGGATTGCTTCTGGCGTGATGATCCGTCACTTCCAGATTCACCGCCCGACTTCTCGGAGTTCTCAGCATCACCTGCAGTCTCATCGGTAGGTCTCTTCGGCTTACGGGCACGAATCTTGCGTTTGTTCCGTGTCTGAGGGATCAATGTGCCGTTGTTCCAATGTTTATGCCAGATCTCGAAGCACGATGCTGAAACACCGTTCACGGAGTGCTTCACTTTGTTGCAAAGGAAGACACGAGCTGCTAGAGCATTTTTAAAAGACGTTTTTAGCCTGCATTCACCGCAAAAGAAGGTAGTATCACCCCCACGCAACTCTCCATCGGCTTTGAGCACTGAGCACACCTTACAGGCGCGCTGACGGCGTTTTCGAGCTCGTGTGGCGCTCCCTTTACGCCACTCGTCGGTCTGAACAGGCACATGTCTGGCGACTTCTCGAGCTTTTGTCGGTGTCGCCTGGAGCCCTCGGCGGCGTAGCAGCTGCTGCCAGTCTTCAGGTTGAAGCTGGAACCACTCCAGGTGAAGCTGTTTGAGATATTGCACGTGTGATAGCTGTTGTTCACCATCTCTAACCCGCCGGAAATTGAAGACAATGAATGCATTGATAATTGCCAGATCAATAAGGCCTAGGAACAACGACTTGTAATACTTTCTGTAGCGTCTTGCCAACTGCAACGAGTATCTACGGAGTGCATGTAACATACACGATTAGCGGAAATGGTAAAGCTGTCTATACACGATAAGACAACTTACCTTTGAAGGCGCAACTGGTCATGCACATCCACGCCGCCCATAAGGTCTGGTTATCTTTTACTACTTTTGGTGCCATTACTTCCCCTTCCAGAGCCGTAATTGGGTCTTGTCGGACAATTCTGTCCTGTTGCGCACTTCCGCCAGTTGCTAATACGTGCACCCCTTGCTTGTCGTACCACCGGATTGCTTTCATTGCAGGAACATGAACGGATGTCGCCACTTCGTACGTCCCCCTTTCGATATGTGCTGGCCGCTTGTTCGACGCTCGTCGGCCATTCTTCTGCTTTGCTGGTAGGATGGGCTTGCACAAGCCTTGCTTGCTCATCATAATCGTTCCAATGATGTAGAAAGACATCGTAAGCAGTTGCATTGCAAGCACCACGAAGGTGTAGAACCGATCTGTTACAACCATTCGAAAGTCGGAGGGTCCAGTGGAGCCAAATACATGCTGGAGATTTCGCACCACTGCAGCAGGGCCGGATTTCTCGTCAGATGGAGTGCTGTCGTCTTGCATTTGGCGTTTACCACAGTAAACCTCGAAACTGTATCAGACACGGTAAAGAAAGCGTTAGCATGTAGCAGACACGTTAAGACAACTTTAGAGCCAAAAAAAAAAAACGCGCCCGAAGGCGCGTCAGAAACGTACCGGATGCAATAAGCCGTCTCAGAGCAGCACAGCATGAAGAGCTTAGTCCCCCATTTGTGAGGCTTATCTTTCATGTACACCCTCATGCGATTGAAAGCCGATCTTGACGGAAGCATCGCTTTATCAAACGCCATGACCGGTGGTGGTATAAAGCTGCGCTGGAAAGTATATTGCAGTACGATGATTACTGGCCGCAGCTTCCACGCGCGGTCCGTCGATGCCTCAGGAGCATCCTTGCGACTGAAATGCATGTTGCGGGAAAGATGAGTGAACCGATCTCGCTTCATATAATGGCCGAAGCACCCACGCGGAATTGCGCCTTCGTCGGTAGTCTTCCAGTCGTGGTCAAATTTCTCCTTGTTCGGCGCAATTGTTCTGGCAATGAGTAGTCCAATAAAAATACAAAACGCTCTTCCAGATATGTCAGGTGTTGCCAATAAATTCTCCTTGATTTGTTCTTGCGATTTCACTTCATAATTGTTGTCCTTCCGGTGACGGGCTTGTTGCTTTGCACGCTGTGCGCCGACACGCTTATCCAAATTGTGAAGGAAATAGTCGTCACTAGCTCCGGCAATGTCTTCCCAAAGATGGGGAGGTGCAAACAAGAAGAATGACCTCAACGCGGTCGAAGCGGCGGAAAGGGCTTCTTCAGTAGGCCCGTGATCCCCGCTGTAAATATTGGGATAGTCCTTCATAAGCCATGCATCAGTCCGAGCCTCGTACGGCTCGTCCATGTAGGGAAAAAGGCAATTGGGTATCAGGTCCATTCCATCCATTGAGCTTCATGTCTTTTAGAACATCCTTGTGTACACTACCGCGCACAAGTGCTCCAACTCCGCCAACTAAAGTAGAGATGGCTCGAAAAGTAAGTCAGGAGCAGCAGCAGAATCCTCCACGACGGCGTCGGGCTTCTTCGAGGCCTAAGTCCTCATCATCATCGTAAATGGATATATTCTCATTGTCACCATCGGAATCCAATGCTGCAAAATCTGCTGGATTATCTCCAGGCGCGATAATGTTTGGGTCATCTACATCCACATACACTATAAGAATCCATACCGTGTACCCTTAACGTGTATATACACCATAAGCTTACCCATCATCGATCTGATTCCATGTGCAACGCTGACGCTTGGTTGCACTTCTTCAGGTGGTATGGCGGCCGGTTGCCCTTCTTCACCTGGCATCGTGCTTTCTCCGTCGCCATCAGGCTCAGAGCAAACATACGCTGAGCCAGATGTAGCAGCAGCATCGAATTCATCATGTAAACTACAATTGGGATACTCGTCTGCACCTATAAGGGAGTGGTGTGCTAGCGTTAGCAGTAGCTCACGGGTACAAGCAATGTATTCGACAGCTTACCGTTTTCATCACCAGCTGAATTGCCCAAATCACGCTCTGCCAGATGTGGAGAGGTAGCCTGAATGTTCGGACAAACAGTCTTCGTCGTGTCTGGATCTAGACTGACAGTTCGGTCAGCAACTATATACACGATAGCGTTAGAATCATAACACGTACATACACAATAAGATCAAACGCACCATCTTGTCTATCAGGCACATCGGTTTCAGGCTGTCCACTTTCCGGAGTAGGTTGAGTCGCTGCTGCTTTTGCTTGTTGCTTCGCCGCTGTAGCTTTCTTCATCTCCTCTAGCAAAGCACACGTATTAGAGTCCACACAAAGACCTTGAAAGGCGATACTACTTACCCAAGGCGATACGGTCCAAATATGCCATCAACGCAGCCTCTCCAACGAAAAAGTCCACGCCACGTACGTCCTTCTTCGTCTTCCCCGGCATAAGGTACGTGTAGTCGTTTGACAGGCCCGTAGGGGTATTTGATTTCCATCCTTCCTTCAGAAGCTCTCGCCATCGGCCTCTGAACCCGGACATCTGAGCGGCAGCGGCGAAAATTCTCGAATGACCGAGATATGGGTGGCGCAGAATTCCACCTGCAATCCTTCATGCTAATTTGTGTGACACCCATCAAACCTGTGTCTTCTAATTTTCTAGAAAAACCAAGTTCAAGGCACACGCATAGCTATGTACTGGTGTGCGGGAAGATGGGAAATATGCCTACCCCTTCTTGACTGACAATTTGTATGGTCCTATACAAACTTTACGTTTAAAAGCTTAACGTGTCTCAGACACGTTAACGCGGAATCGTGTCTCATACAGGCTCTCGGGTTTGGGGGGTTAAAGCAACTCCATTGCTTTTTGATGAATATGTTCAGCCTGCGCCCGAGAACAGCGTTGCTCCCTGTTTATACTTAAACATGTGAAGTGGTTGGAGGGTACAAAATTGTAACGTCATTCTCTTTAATCGTTGGTATTGTGAGCCAAATATGTCCTAATCACTAGCATTCAAAATTCCGTTATCGGCCCAGATCGTACTTATGTGGTCGTGAAGCGTACTTAAGTGGGATCTATGTCAATAACAGATTAGCTCTATTGCGCAATTTCGATTAGAACGTACAATACATCCATTTGGAATACATCAGTGCGCTATTACATGGCATGCGCAATCATTTTTAAGCACTACAGCTTTCTGAGACTGTTTGTAGCTGTTAAATTGCTGCTTGCTTTCTTGGAGGCAAATGCCGAAGTGAGTGGATTAGTGTTAGCCGAAACTTTCCTACATGTCTTTTTAAAACACTATCCCTCTATTGTCGTCCTTGTTGTCTTCTCGTAAGTGTTTGTGCAAGCACCGCTCATGACGTACCTGAATCATTCATACTTTAACTTCTGCCCATTGTCCAATCACAATCGTTCCTGATCGGAGCGTAATCCGATCTGGGACAGAACGGGACGGACTGTATCCGATCGACGGTCCGAATCGTAGCCGAACCGTGCTATGGCGGCGTACTTCAACACTCCTACTCGCCGTTACTGCACGGTGATCCTCTCCTTGATGCCGCTTGCGCCACGCAGGTACTTCAGTGTCCTCGTCCCGAAACCTTCGTCAACATGTCGGCAAGCTGATGCTTGGTGTCAACATAGGCTAATTCGACCGCTCCCCGCTCTACGATCTGGCGCATGAAGTGGTGTCTGATGTCCACGTGCTTAGTCCGCGCATGATATCCAGCGTTCCTAGTCAATGCGATTGTACCCTGATTATCTTCCCAGACTTGTGTTGCCTTCACTTGCTCGTGACCCATGTCCTTCAACATAGCACGCGTCCACAGTACCCTTTACGTACACGGCTTAGAGTCATGTACTCCGCCTCAGATGAGCTAACCGCGACCGTCCTTTGGAACTTGGACTTGAACACCACCGGTGCTTCTCCAATCATCACCATGACCCCGGACACCGATCGCCTATCGTCGATGTTCGTTCCCGCGACTGCTTTGATATTCTCCGTCATACGGTTTACCTGCCCGCATTTTTTTCGTTCTGGCATTTTCCGCCCCATAATTGTCCGTCCTGCCATTTTCCGTCCTAGCATTTTCCGTCCCACCCTGGTATACGATACCGTGCTCGCGCGTCGTCTTTAAGTACCTCAACACTCGGATAGCAGATCCACAATGCTGAATTCCAGGACTCTCGACAAAACGTGACAGCTGCGTCACCACGTATGGAATGTCCGGTCGAGTCCATGTCGTAAAGTAAAGTAGACAGCCGATAAGAGATCGAAACGGTTTGGACCGCATTTCCTCTTCTGTTCCAGGGGACTGCGGCTTGGATAACTTCAAATTAGTTGTACATTGGTTGTCCACAGTCTTTGCGCTCTACTGACCGAATCGCTGTGCAACATCATCGATATATCGCGTCTGCTTAATCATGAGCGTCCGCTCCGTTCTCTTGTGATCAACCTCCATTCCGAGAATGAATTTGGCCGTGCCCAGCTCATTCATCTTAACCTTGACTGCCATCTTCACTTCTTGGATCGCGTTATTCATCCTGGCAGCAATGAATATGTCGTCCACGTACAAGCACACGTAGATGAACTCGTCCCTGGAGCGCTTCACATAGACGCACTGATCTGCCCCACAGCTCTTAAATCCGTTCTGGACGAAACCGCAATGGATCGTCCTGTTCCACCCACTTGCGGCCTGATTCAGACCGTAAATGTCCTTCTTCAATAGGCAAACGAAGTAGCCTACTCCCTCAATGTCCAAGGTAATCTCCAGGTAAACACGGTCCTTCGGCACGCTGTTCAGAAACGCAGTGTCCGCGTCTAATTGATCCATCACGTATCCGACCGCAACATATACGGCAAGTATGACTCGAATTGAGTTCACGTTTGTCACGGGCGAGTAAGTTCAAATAAGTCTATTCCGAACTTTTGTTTGAGCCCTTCCGCAACCAGGCGTGTCTTGTATCGGATCACTCGTCCGTTCTCGTCTCTCTTTTTCGCAAAGACTTAACGGCAGCCTATAGGACGCATATCCGTCCTGCGTGGGACAATCGCCCACGTCCCCATTTCGTTCGTGCGGGAGTAGTTCGGTCTTCACCGCCTTGCACCACTTGTCCTCGTCCGAGCTAGCCTCGCCTGCGCATGCGTACTGTGTGGATTTGCTGCGTCCACTATGCACGCAGCATATGCCAGTACTGTCTCAGCAATTAGTCCGTCCTCGTTAATTCGCGCTCGCTTCAGTGATGGCGGTCCTTCCGAATATTGATCTTCGTCAGTTTCTGGTCCGTCCTCAAGTAAAAGAACGGGCTCACGACCCCGTTGTGGCCGTTCTAATTCGGGACGAAAAACCAACCCGTCATTTTGGAACGCGGCCGAGTTGGGCCGGAATCCGTCCTGGAAATCTGACTGTGTTGAGTGGTATTCCGTAAGCTCCAAGCCTGTCGACGGCTCTGCTGACGACAGCAACCTGTTCATACTCGCGCCTTCGGTAGGTTCCACCGCATCTATCTCAATATCCTGGATGGACTCGTCGACATCTTCCATTGGTTCGTCTTGAACCGATTCCCGCTCCACTCGGTCCGTCCGGGTCGCAGCGCATCCTTCATCAGATTCCTTGGTTATCTGAATGATTGGCCTTTGTTTTGGAACGGATGTTTCGTACATGCCGTCCACTTCTCGCTCGTCCAGTTCAACCGATCGCGATACCTTGGCCTTGAATCGTTCCAAGTCATATACCCGGTATCCGCTCACCTTTTCCGCGTATCCGAGGAACATGCACCTGAACCTCTTTGGTTCCAGCTTCGTCCTCTTCGCGCCATCGCCATGAGTGTAACCCTGGGATCCGAACACCCGCAAGTGGTTCATGCGTGGTTTCGCCTTGAATGCCAACTCATATGGCGTTACCGTCCTTCTCGACGTGCTGATGGACCGGTTGATCAGGTACACAGCTGTACTTACGGCTTCGGTCCACCATTCCGTAGACACACCTTTGTAGTACATCATACCCCGTGCCTTTTCCATGATCGTACGGCTCATCCGTTCAGTCACTCCGTTCTGTTGAGGGCTGTATGGGATGGAACGCTGATGCACGGCCCCATTCTTCATGCACATCCCAGCGACCTTGTTGCTCACAAACTCCGTCGCATTATCCGACCGTAGATATTTCAATCTTTCTCTCCATTGGTTATCGTAGAGCGTCTTGAACTCGTCTTGCACTCGACCAACTCTTGTTCTTCCGGTAGTACGCTACCACGTATCTTGAGTGATCGTTCACCAGCGTAAGGCCTTACCGTGCGCCTCTCTTTGAGACCGTCGGCATAGATCCCATCACATCGGTATGTACAAGTCTCAGCGCACGAGATGTCTTCTTTTCCGACCGGGTCAAGAGCGGTGTTACCGTTTGCTTGCCTCTCAGGCACCCGCCACACAGCTTCTTTGTGTCCTGCTTCATCGCCGGCACTCCGTTCATAGTTTCCTGCGTTCGATCATTCCGTCCCGTCCGGGAGGTCCCATCCGAGCACGCCATACCTTCCACTCGCTGTCATCCCCGGCGTACTGCACAAGCCGTGCCGCCTCCTGCTGACACTCCAGGACCTACGCTTTGCCGGTCGGCTTTCCCAGTGCGATCGCTCTGGTTGCCCCCTTCCACCAAATGGTACAAAGACGCTCTTTGGAACTCCACGTTTAGACCGCGTTCGGCCAAATTTCTGACCGAAAGCAAACGTCTGTCTAGACCGGGGATGTAGAGCACCGCGGTTATCCTGATGCGTCCTCCGTCCAAACCGGCCAACCGGACCGTTTTTTTTGCCCGGCTACACGCAGTTTCTTTCCGTCCGCGATGGTCACCTCAACTCAATTCGTATTCGAATAGATCCTCGCGGTGGGGCGTCATGTGGGACGTGGCACCGCTGTCGATCAGCCATCCGTCCTTCCGTCCTTCGCCAACTACGAACACGGAGTCGCCCTCACAATCTTCGTCCTTGACCGGGCAGTCCCGCTTCATATATCCGACTTGGTCGCATTTAAAGCACTTTCCCTTGAAACGGAACCCGTTCTTTCGTGGCGCGATATGTTTTCCCGTTCCGTTCTCTTTTTGACCGTTTCTTCGTCCAGCCTTTGAACCGGCTGCCGTTTACCTTGAACGCGCGTTCCGTGGTCTCCTTCTTTTGATAAATGCTCGTACTTTCTTAAGAGTTTCTCTTTTACATCGTTGAGTGTAACATCTGTTGCGTTCTCGATGATCGACGCGATCAACTCGTAATCGGATGGTAAGCTACTTGACAGCACAACCATTTGTCGTGCGTCGTCAACTGGCTCTTCCAGCGTCTGCGATCCGACGACCAGCTCGTCGAACGCGGCCAGAAGCGAGGACTTCCGTGACGTGGAGAAGCTCGGCAAGTACTCGACCTTTTAAGTATCTTGCATCCACATTTGATATGAGCTAAAGCTCTCTTTTATTCGAAGTCTTTAAAATTTAACACGTAGTTCCCGCTCTAGGTTTTCATTCCTTTCAGACGTGGGTCACTTGGTTAGGCGGACCTTCTTCATAGTGCTAGACTGGCTGCGAAAGACAGAGTACCACCATACACCTTCCTGTCTGGAGTGAAGACGGTGTACAGGCCCAAAATTGATTGCTGCTTCGGCATGCCGTAGGTCGCAAGTCAATTCTTCAAGCTGGCAATTGTGGTTTCAGTGTACCCCATGTCTTGACCATCGGCACTCTTCTCGATCTTTTCAGTGAGCTGGTCGATCTGCTTCTGGAGCTGCAGAATCTGTTCTTGCCATCGCTTCACCTCGCCGCTACGCACGGCGTTCTTGGCGTGTTCGGGTTGTTCACCAAAAGTATGCTGGCCGCTTGGATGCCGTGAAGGCCTAGGGCAGACACGAACAGCGAATGAGTTACACAATTCACGAACGGGTGGAGCTCATGTAGCCGTCGTGTCATCGTGACACGATCGTAGAACGTCGTGTGGCTGTAGTATTCTCGCAGAGTACTCCAGGCCTGCATTGCATGGGCCGCAGAGCGAATCTTTGTTTGATGTTGGAGCTCTACGCCTTGAGCGATGATAGCGAGCGCTTTTCCGTCCTGGACCAGCCAGGCCTCCGTGAAATCTTTTTCCGGCTTGACCACCTTCACATGCGCAAGCAAACCCTTACAAGCCAGCGTCATGCGCATGTTATACTCTCAGTGGAAGTAGTTTCCACTACCCAGGAGGACTTCGACTTTCTTGGACGTCATGATGCGAGCGTGCGTGTAGAGCGTTCTTGCGGCTGTTAACCTGTTGAATTGCTGTTTGCTTTCTTGGAGGCAAATGCCGAAGTGAGTAGATTAGTGTTAGCCGAAACTCTCCTACATGTCTTTCTGAACACTATCCCTCTATTGTCCTCCTTGTTGCCTTTTTGTAAGTGTGTGTGCAAGCACCGCTCCTGACGTACCTCAATCATCCATACTTTAACTTCTGCCCATTTTCCAATCACAATCGTTCCTGATCGGGACGTAATCCGATCAGGGACAGAACGGGACGGACTGTATCCGATCGACGGTCCGAACCGAAACCAAACCGTGCGATGGCGGCGTACTTCAACAGTACTCGAAATATGTAACGGGGTACGTAGCCCTAAGTGTACCCAGGTTACATGAAGTGTGACACTTCCCACTTCAGGCGTATGACAAGTCATACTTCGGGATATTTGATACAAAGTACCAAGGTCGTTCAAAGCCAACCATTGGTTAACGACATTGCATTTCTATAGGTGACTTATAGTTTGTATTAAACCCAAGCTTTATCTCCCTATAAATATACTCAGTTTACATTCTACCTTAATTAGGTCATTTTGCTCTCTTTTGAATAAAGAGGGGACTTGTGAACTGCCGTTCACTGAGAGTTGGTATACTCTCGGAAGCTAATTTCCTCTAGCGCAAGGTACTGTGTGACCCCGTCACACTTAGTAGCACTCGTAGTCAATCCGCGCCACCGCGGGTAGACTACCTGAACCTCTCCGAAGTTCGTTGCCATGGATAGGAGCGACTTATCCCATCTGAACGACTCTCAGCTCGAGTCGGTTCGGAAGATGGCAGGCATCTTCGGGATGAAGGCCCTGCAGAGCCTGGTGGTGTCAACACCGGCCGAGCATCTCGAGCACGTCAATGCGTTTGACGCGTACGAGCAGGGCCTCATCGCGCATGTGCGGGAGAACCTGCAGGCTCCGGCGGCGGAAGTTTATCCGCCTCACCCGAAGCCTATACGGCTGAAGGTTAAGCCGTATGAAGGGAAGGAAGGCGAGAACCTTCACTTCTGGGTCCGAGAAGTAGAGCTCGCGTTGAAGGCGGCTCCGATCTTGACCGAGCAACTTCGTGTTGCTTTTGCACTCTCCAACCTTAGCGGCCGTGCTAAGCGTTGGGTGTACACACGGGAAGCAACATCCGCTGGATGTTTCACATCTTGGGTTTAGCTGTGTGAACAGCCCTGAGCCGCGTTCCTCCCGGCGAATTACGAGTACCGCCAGCGTTCGCGCTTCTTCTCGTGCAAACAAGGGAGGCGTGAACTGCACGAGTACGTGCAAGAGATACGGGAGCTCACGGCGTCCCTAGTGGGAAACCCACTCAACGAACACATCAAGATGGCTGTGTTCATGGACGGCCTTCGAGTGGACCCCGCACGCACTCAGCTGTTCCGGGTGCAGTCAAACACCCTTGAAGAGGCGATTCAAGTGGCTCTCCAAGAAGAGGTCAACCATCGCCAGGCGCGTACGCCGGCCGCAGCGTGGCCTGGGAATTCCATGTCAACTCCTGGTCGAACGATCCCAACGGACCTGTTTCCATGGACTCGGGTCCGCCGAACAGCGTGACGTCCGCTGCTTCGGCTGTGGGAAGAAGGGCCACTTCAAGCGCGACTGTCCCGCGGAAAGACTCCGTAGACGGTCTTTTCCCAAGCCCGTCCTCAAGGGTTGCTGGCAGAAGCCAGGACCCCGGGGACAGGGGAATGCCGGAAACCAGTAGGGGCGGGGCGCCCTACTGGGGAAGATCTAAGTCTTCGTGATGGGTGCGCGAGTGGCGCGTACCACGGGAACATAGCCCCTGAAAGTCTTCGCACTCTCGAATCGGCGAAGAGCAGCGGCGGGTTGCTTGTAGTACACGGATGTGTACGGGGGTTCGATCATCCCTATAGAATCTTGATCGACTCTGGGGCGTCGAAGAATTTTGCACGCCGCCAGACGGTTGCTCGCAACAGCAACAAGTTGTCCGATGCTTTGAGAGAAAGCAAGAGCAACGGGACGGTGTCAGTGCGACTGGCCGACGGGAAGGTCGTCACTGTTCCCTACGTCCAAGTGGATCTGGCCGTCAAGTTTGAAGACGTTGACAGCCTCGAACAGCTCACTGTTCTCGATATGGATCCATATGATATGATCCTGGGCATGCCCTGGCTTGACAAGCACGAGCCCTGGATCGACTGGCGAGGCAAGGCAATCGGTGTCAGCCGCCCTGCGCAGTCCGACAGAGCATTGGTGAGTCATGTTCCCACCTCTGTCAGGACCCGGGGCGCCCGCAAGGGCTGCCAGGGTACCAAAGCATTCGGCAGATGCTTGGGGGTCGTCGACGTATATGACGACTCCGAGGATGTTTTAATGGTGGCAGCGCCCAGAAGCGGCGCTGGCCAAGTGGGTAACTTAGGTGCACAGGCGGATAACTTAGTTCCGCAGACAGCTGCAGCTGTCACGAACACTGAACAGCGTGTTCAGAGTGGGTAACAGAGTTCCACTCACGGTCGCCCAGACCTTAACTGAAGAGGAAGACGTCGGATACGCTTCCAGTGTGGGTAACACAGTGCCACACGCGGTCGCCCAGACCTTAGCTGAAGAGGAAGGCATCGAACACGCTTCCTGTGGGGGTACCACAGAACCTCACGAGGCCACGAGTGCCTCGGATGTCGTAGCAACGACATCCCTAGACGTGGGCAGCAAAGCTCCCCGTCACAGTCGCCGTCGTCAACGACGCACCGCCGCCTCAAGTCGGATCCGAACTGCGTTCCGATCGACGTCGCTTCAAGCGACTCGGTGTCCAGGGCCCGGGCTCCTCCGACAAGGCCGGTGGAAGAGTGTTATCACATCTTCGATGGCGAGACCGGTTTACCCGTCAAGGCATCTGGTGTCCACTTGGAGCCGTTGCCAGAGGTTGCAGAGATACTGCACCTCGAGGAAATGACGGCTGAGGCTTTCCTGACCAACCTCAAGGTTGGAGAGATTGCTGAGATGGTACTCATGAGACCTGAGACCACTCGGGAGGAGCTGAACGCCTCCTCTGTTTTGAACGAGAACGTCTTGGAAGACCTGAACACGCAGCTTCAGGCGCGCTTGGGCTCTGAGATTCTTAAGAACCCCAAGGATCCGGTGTATCCTTTGGTGAAGGAGTATGCGGACGTGGTGAGCAAACACCCACCGACCCAACTCCCACCGGATCGAGGCGTACGGCACGAGATTGATCTCGTGCCCGGCACAAAGTATTGTGTCACGAGGCAATGGCCTCTCCCGCGCGAACAGTGCGAGGTCATTGATGCCTTCTTCGCCGCGAAAGCGAAAGCAGGCATGGTGCGGGAGCCGAAATCTCCGCACTCGACGCCGACTTTCTGCGTTCGAAAGCCGAGCGAAAAGTGGCGTCTGGTTCACGCTAATAACAAGCTGAGCAACGCAACGGTGCCGGCCCAAACACCAATCCCACGGAAGGATGTGCTGTTAAACAACATGGCCGGGAGCGTACTGTACAGTGCGCTGGATTTTTAGGAGGGATACTACCAGATCCTGATGCGGGAGAGTGACATCCCGCTCACCGCGGTGAGCACCCCAAGCGGCATGCTTTGGGAGTGGTTCGTGATGCCACAGGGCTTGTCTAACGCCCCGGCGACGTTCAATCGCCTGGTGGCGCAACTGTTCCGCCCTTTGCGTACCTTCGTACGGACGTACGTCGACAATATATTCGTCCATAGCCGTACCGAGAGGGCAAGACGGCCATGGAGGTGCATCTGGGGCACCTCCGTCGAGTGTTGGACGTGATGTGAGCGAACAAGCTCTACGCCAACATCGACAAGTGTGTTTTCGCGTCATCAGAGATAATAAGTTCTCGGTTGCTTCGTAAGCAACGTGGGCGTTCGGGCTGACCCAGACAAGGTCAAGGCCATAGCAGCATGGCCGACGCTCCGATCCCAAAAGGATCTTCAAATGTGGTTGGGCTTGGCCAACTACCTTCACAAGTACAGCGCAGGGTACGCGGGCTTCGCTAAGCCCTTGTCGAGCCTCCTTCAGAAGGACGTCGACTGGCGCTGGAAGCATGGGCACCCGGATGCTTTTGACATCATCAAGGCCAGTCTCCAAGAGGCCCCTGTCCTGGCCCTGCCGGACGAGACGAAGCCGTTTAGCGTCGTCTGCGATGCCTCCGATTCCGCCATCGGATGTGCATTGCTGCAGGCCGACACGGCTGGATATGAACGAATCATCTCGTTCCAGTCCAGGCAGCTCAAAGCAGCCGAGCGGAGCTACCCTGTCCACGGCAAGGAGCTCCTGGCAATGAAATATGCCCTTGTGAAGTTTCGTGTTCACCTTCTGGGCTCGAAGCCCTTCGTGATCTACACAGACCACGCATCCTTGAGGACGGCGACTGACAATGAGTCGGCCCACATCACGCGGGTGACAACGGATCTATATGATCGGATACGCATGGCGTATCGGGACGATGAGGCTGTCGCGCCTATCGTCAAGTTCCTTATGGTAGGAACGAGCGCGAAGTCCGACTAGCTCTCGTCGCGACAGTGCTCACGGCTTCACTGATACGAGTTGAAGGATGGCCTCCTCTATTACCGGGTGGAGCCCAGTGAACCTCCACGGGTGGTCGTACCCAACGACGAGGATCTGAAGCTCGATATCCTCGCGGAGGCGCACGACGCGCCCTCCAGCGGCCACTTGAACCGCGAGAAGACCTTTATGTCGCCTTCGGGTGGACCCACATGTACAAGTGGGTCGCCCGGTACGTTAAGACATGTGAAACATGTCAGCGGGTCGAGCCCGCAGGGCACTCTTCGGCTCCACTACAGAGCCTGCCCGTACCGGCTGACTGTTGGAAGTCGATGAGTCTTGACTTCATCTTTGGGCTTCCCGCCGACGGACACGGCAACACCGGAATTTTGGTGCTCGTGTGTCGGCTGAGCAAGATGGTACATTTTGCTCTGGTTCTCGTCACTGTTACGAGCGACAAAACCGCAAGGTTGTTCGTCGATGGCGTGTTCCGCTATCACGGTCTCCCGGAGACGATTGGCTGGGACCGAGACCCGCGGTTCACGGCTGCGTTTTGGAAAACGCTGTTTCCTTTACTGGAAACCCGTCCGCAGATGTCCACTGCGGACCATCCACAGACGGACGGCCAGACAGAGCGCGTCAATTGAGTGCTCGAGGACACTTTGCGCAGTGTGTGCGCGACAGCACCATGTACGTGGTCGGCGCAGCTTCCAGTGTTCAGTTTACGCTCAACAACGCGGTGCACGCGTCCACGGAGCTCACACTGTTCTACTTGAACGGCTTCCGTCACCCCAGAGTGCCTCTCACTCTTCAAGGAGACACTGACTCCTCTATTCTAAGTGGGGGAGAGGCTCGGAAAGCCATTTCCGCCCAGGTTTCGGATGTGAGACCGTTTTCTCGGCGGAAACAAGTGGGATCCTTTATGGATACCAAGCTGAGCGTTGTCAGCAGGGTCCGCGGTGCCATGGCAGCGGCCCAAAATAAACAAAAGGAGTACTCCGACAAACATGGAAGAGGAAACTTAAGTATATATAAGGTGGGGGACTTAGTGTTGCTAGACACGAGGAACCTACTGTCAGCTCGGACGAAGAGGCCCGGCGATCCACCCGCAGGTGCAGGCTCGCGACCCCTCGCTCCAACAGTTCCAGGCGGCCCGGAAGACGAGCGAGCTCGCCCTGATTCCCGGCCTGGGCGGCAGCATCACCGCTAGTCCCAAGGCCAAGTGCAATCTCAAGCACGAGGACACGTTGACGGAGGCGGTCAACCTCAGGGCCCTGTGTCGGAATCGCAGTCGAAGCACTTGGACGAGAGTGGCTTTCAGGAGGTGCCGAGTACTCGTACTCGTACGAGGGCACCTCCGCCCCTGATTGACCGGAATGGAGAAGTCCACTTCCACGTGTAGCGGATCCTCCAGGAGCAACGACGTCGCTGTAAGCGACAGCTCCTCGTGAAGTGGAGACGTTATGCCCACTCCAAGAACTCTTGGGAGCCGATTTCACGGCTCCTGATTGACTGCACGAAGGCTGTCGCAATCTGGGAACAGAAGCGGCGTCAGCTTCATAAGTAGTCCGGGGCTTCTTGCCCGAACGGGGTACGGACGATGAATAAATTCCGTACCCGCGCTCATCGTGAGCGCTGGAAGCCGCGCGCTTCAGGAGGTGCCTTGGCAGCATGCGCTTGCTGATCAAGTGGGCAAACCGAACACGAAAATCACGCTGGTCCAGGATGCGAAACAGCAGCTGATCTTCATGGGGTTCCCGTAACTCCGTGGGTGAGTACTTAAGAGGCTCCACCCATGCCCAGAGCATGTCCTCAAGTGGGACAGCTCTCGGGCATAGCTCAGGGGATCCCCAAAGCGGATAGAGACCAACCCGGGTCTCGGGCTTCTTGCGACAAGTCGTGAAGTACTTAAGGGGGATGCGGTGTGGCGCGAGAAGCACACACCGAGCGGCCTCCAAGTTGTCAACGAACAACTGTTCCTTCTGAACAAGAGCCCGTTCATAAATGCCCCTAGAAGTGTGGGCGCCCACAAGGCCGCGAGGAGCGACGAGAAGCTCTAATAAGAGGTCGGCCCCAGAGCTCTCCTCGGGAGGCCAATACCCTCTTATGTTGATGGCAGCTCCCTGGCTGACGGGTGCCACCGCCGAACCCCCACGCACACGCTGGGCAGCTTGGAAATCCTCCTGCTACTGGTCAAGGTCATTCGTGACCTCCCGGGGCTCAGAGATAGCACCCTCCTCCTCTTCTTCTTCCTCCTTCTCCTCCTCTTCATCCGAGGAGTCGAAAATACTCTGATAGGAGTGTCGAGTCTCCTTTTTCTCGCGGAGTGGAGACTTAGAGGCTGTACGCTTCTTTGAGGGCTTGACGCCTTCGGCTTCAGAGGCCTTAGCACGCGCAAGACCCTCGGCAAGCGAGATACGTTTGCGAGGATTTTCTTCCTCATCGCCACCGGCTTTGGGAGTGCCCTTAGCCTTGACGGTCGGACTCTCAGAGCGCACAGACGTCCTGGGACTGTGATCACCTTGATCACTAGCGAGCGACTGCACGCTGGCATCCTTGTGCTCACTGGGCACTGGGCTGTGCCCTCCCGCAGAGCCCGCAGGAGCATCGTGCGTGCTCTCGGACTCGGCTTCGTCCTCACTGGCAGAGTTGATCTCACGCTCTACGAACCGAGGGTTCGGGCGGTTGTCTGGAGAGGCTGAGGGCGACGGGCTGCGGCGCTTGCTTGCCCGCTTGCCCACAGCCGCGTCGCCCGAGGAACCGATCGCCTCGGAGAGCACCTGAGTAGCCTCCTTGAGTGCCGAGCCTTTGCCGTGAGGCTTAGTGCTCTTGGATTGCGCCTTACCGGCAGCAGCCTTGGAGCGTGTCTGAGCACCGCTCTTTGCTGTGCCACAAGGCATGGTAACGGTCGAAGTGGAGACCTAGAAGAAGAGCGCACAGACATCTGCTCGAGGCTCTAACTGTGAAGTTAGCCTCCGCCGCGCTCGCGCGGCCAAGTCAATAGTTTTCGACTTTGATAATGAGAGTTTGTGACGAATACCTCTTCATTCTGATTGGTCGGTAAACCGAACCTAAGTGGAGGAGGATGTAACGGGGTACGTAGCCCAAAGTGTACCCAGGTTACATGAAGTGTGACACTTCACACTTCAATAGTGTGACACGTCATACTTCGGGATACTTGGTACAAAGTACCAAGGTCGTTCAAAGCCAACCATTGGCTAACGACATTAGGTGACTTATAGTTTGTATTAAACCCAAGCTTTATCTCCCTATAAATATACTCAGTTTACAATCTACCTTATTTAGGTCACTTCGCTCTCTTTTAAATAAAGAGGGGACCTGTGAACTGAGAGTTTGTATACTCTCGGAAGATAACTTCCTCTAGCGCAAGGTGCTGTGTGACCCCATCACAAAATAAGAGAGCTACTGTACAATCGCTGTACCGAATTATGCGTAGATTTTATCTTCGGTACGCCGCTGCTCTCCGTAAATCACGGTAAGCTGCTACGTTTCTATGCTAGTAAATTAGAATTACAAATTGTGATGGCTATATGTCTTCGCCGTACCAGTGCTGCTTAGCAAAACCGATCGTCGATCATATCCAGATGCTGTGCTCGTTTACATTAATAAACTCACCGAATGTCATTATTAAAAATAGTACAATCGCGAAGTGGTGCGCCTGTATAAAATACTACAATTTCAAAGTGTAGAGGCAAAAGGAACGCAATACGATTATGTGGTCCCGTGGGTACAGTACATGAATGCATAGATACGTGTCATTCAACTAACAATAACGAGGCTCTCGACTTTTGGTTGTCAACTCGTATTTAAAAGCAGCTTTCAAATTGGACCGGTATGAAAAGCAAGGCGAGGATTTGCCGTTGTCCCAGTACTCTGCATGTAGCTATATTTAAACACTAGTATAAGGACCGTATTATCCGGTTACTACTAATATGTTATAAATAAATTGTTTTGGATAATGCACCTCGTCAAAGATTAGTCACTGTGGCAAACATTCCAGCGATAAAGCGTCTTTGATTTGAGCAAGTGGTCGCGTGATGACAACATGTTTTGCGTGAACCTCTCGAAGACCTGGCGTCTAACTCGAAAGATCCATTATACCAAAGCTACGATACACAAGGGGGGGGGGTCTTGACCGGTTCTTAAGGAGTTTCTAGCGATAAAATGACTTATTCGTTAGTGAGTTTGAGGCTGTGTGCACTGTGTCGCTTTGAACGTAATATACAGTACATGTTTACTTCGGTTCGTAATCCCCAATCATCTTTGCTGTACAGACTCGCATGTCAATACAAATGTTTAGAGCTTCAAGCACGATTCCGCTGTCTGTTTCGAACAAATCGATAGTACTTCACTGAGTAACACTGAACTCATTTTTCAATCTCCCACGGACTTCGCTGACCGTTTAACAAGCTCCACTGACGGATTAAGCCTTGTGATACAATATGAATTATTCCGCTTTCGGCACACGCAACAGCTCGGCCCTGAGCGACGCCGTGGTCGGCACTATCATGCAGCGCTCCGCTTGGCAGACCCGAGACAATCCGTCTACTAGCGTTGACGACGTCAGAGGCAACAGCCTCATCGCTGCAAACTCGTACCATCAACGCTCCAGACGCCACACATCCCGTCACGCACACTGTCAACAACCTTACCAGAAGTACACTGTCGAAAACCGTATGAAGACCACCGATGCGTCCATGGGTGCCGTTCTGTCACCCTCCATTGCAGAGCTGATCGGGCAGAGTGGTTCATCGTCAAGAAGAAAGCGAATTTCTTGCCTTTTATCCGATCTGAAGACCGTGAACAGCATCAGCGAAAACATTAAAGGAGCCAACAGTTTTCTCACTCCGGAGTTGCAACACGCCATCGTCGCGGATGCTTTGAAAAAGAAGATCCGCCATCGAGAGCGCTGTCGTATCAACCAGGCACGATACCGACAGAGACAACTGCAAGTCGAAACGGATATTGAAGATGCGATCCACAAACTCAAGTCGGAAATAAAACAGCTCGACAACAAGACCTACAATGAAACTCGACAGCCAACAGCGCCGACAAGTTGGGCTCTGGCATCCGACTATTTCCGTCAGCTCAATTACTACGTGTCCTCTCCTGAAAAGCTGTACAAGTCGGCATTCAAGTTCATCCATGAGTTCATGGCGCCGGATGTCGAGGACAGCTCGTCATTTGAAGCTGACGAGTGGCTCAAGAACTGGAGATTGTCCGCCACGTACTTTGAAGATGTCCACGTGGAGGTAAAGGGCATGAAGACGCCAACGCCCGATACATTGATTGCTGGTACAACCACCAGCATGACCATCACATCCAACACGCTCCGCCTCGTATTCCCTCACCTAAACATAGATGGTGTCGGTGGCACTAAAGGTGGCGCGTGGTCACCCCTTGCTTCGAAACTGCTGGGTAAGAGGCTCGTAATGAGTGGCTCCGTCATTTTTCATTGGGATAGCTTAACCGGGAAAGCAACGAGTATTCAGTCGCGGGCGGACATGATAACGCCGATGCTAAAGCTGTTAGGTAGCTTAGAGGACGTGTCGAACGCATTTTACAAGGCACGAGTGACACCAGACGGCAACTTCACGAGATGTTAGCTTTAGAAGAACAACGAAGCAGTTTGGAAGTGGCATACCAAGTAGTACCGCTCGTAACGTATGTCGTTATAAAATAGTTGCTACAGAAATCTGCCTGAATAAGGAACGCCTGATATAAATTAAGAAAGAGATTGCATAAGCTGACAATTCCCTAGCTAGAAACAGACTATGATTTCGGATCATGTGCATGTATTGAATTAAGTTAGGATAAATGAAGATTCGACTTTTGAATGAGACCAGAGTGATTCCAGCAGTGCTGAATCATGGAAGCGCTCACTTTAGACCATGCAGCCTCGCACCAGAGCAGTGCAGTTAGCTGGTCGACGTTGTACTGATTGCCGAGACCTTCGCCTAGGCGATCCAATTCGAACATCATTTTTTGCGATAAGATGTAGTGCTTCATGCTATTGATGATTCCCTGATCCAGCGTCTGGATCTTGGCGGTGGTGTTCGGGAGTAGCTTCTCAACACGGACTTAGTGGACGCAGTCGGCTAGTGAGCTTGAATGTAAATGTAGGAATGAAGTTCGGCTCGTAGGGCTTGAAGCGAAGGAGGAACACCTACTGCGCGACATTTTTAAATTGAAATCAAAGGATTGTTTTGTCAGTACCTTGCCCATCACTATCCCATCTCCCTAAATCTTTCCTGACTATAAAAATTGCGCGGTTATTAATTGAAACCCCGTTCCTTATTTAGGCAGATTTCTGTAATATTAAGGTCCACCCCAAATTTGCATTTCTAGTACTTCGAAGTGAATTTTCATTTAGCTTGAAAAGTTACACTTGTAACCAATCCTTGCTGCAGAGTCTCTACACCCAGTGGCTGGTTTTCCTTACTCGTGCAATTGGCTACAGATTCGTTTTTGCTAAACTGTTACGATAGGGCTTTCCACATCATGCCCAGGGTGTATTCCTACACTACCGGTACTGTCCTGTTATTCATACGTGTAGAGTAAAGACACCATTTAATACGAATAGTTATTATTAATAAGCATATGCCTGCATTCCTATACTCTTTTTAACTTGCTAAGACGCCATGAAGCCTAGCATTCATGTTTAGTCACAGCAAATCTGGACAGGTCGTAATACATGAACGAGGTTTGCTTAGGACTGTTGCACTTTTGCCTGAAAATCATTATCATTATGACCACTCCTGATTTAGGACAGCTGACCCAGATTAGTCACTTCATTAAACTTCGATAATCGCCAAAATTCCGCTTTATTCATTGTTCAAAAGCGATCGCGTAAAGGACGAATGACTTTCTTTACAACTGTGAATGCATTGGCGATGTCTCGCGGGCGCTACGGATACGTATGTACCCTATGTACTCAACATGGGTAGCCTAAACGACGTGACTTATTTTGTACATATCGACAACACAGCCTATGCACGATAAAGGGATCCACCCTATCCACGTGATAGATCCCGT
The DNA here is from genome assembly GCF_000142945.1 of Phytophthora infestans T30-4. NCBI lineage: Eukaryota > Oomycota > Peronosporomycetes > Peronosporales > Peronosporaceae > Phytophthora > Phytophthora infestans. The sequence goes on along the minus strand of NW_003303748.1, from coordinate 768,916 downwards.
TTACCTACTCTTCCAATACTTCGTAACCCGTTAATTACAGCTGGTAACTCAGGCACCTGGCTTCTTCGACTACCAGTTTTCAATTTGCTTCGACTATCGCAGAATGGTAAGCGCCTCACCAATCGCCGACATCCTGTGTGTGCAGTATGAATTCGTACGCTCTTCTTCCGCCTAATAGCTCGGCACTAAGCGACGCCGTGATTGGAGCTGTCATGCAGCGCTCGACCGTGACAGAACGTTTAATCGCATTGGGAACAGTGCCAACGTTGCAAACTCCTGTCAACAGCAGTCCGGACGTCAGACGCACCGCATCGAGCCATACAAAAAACAAGTCAAGGGCGCCCATGAGAGTCCCGCTAAGGTGTCAGTTGCGACGTCCAAGAAAACTGTGCTCTCGTCATCAGTCGCCCAGCTTATCGGGCAAACAGATTTAACTTCGGGGCGAAGACGAATTGCATGTCTTTCGTCCGATCTAAAGACTGTACAGAGCATTATTGAAAGTATTCAAGGGGCCGACCACCATATCACACCGGAGTTACAGCGGGCGATCGTGACTGAAGCCTTGAAGAAGAAGATCCGTCACCGAGAGCGCTGTCGTATCAACCAGGCACGCTACCGACAGAGGCAGATGCAAGTCGAAACTGGAATTGAAGATCAGATCAATAAACTAAAAGCGGAGATTAAAGACCTAGAAAGGAAGAGCACCGACACTGTTCTCCCTCCATCAACTCCAACGAATTGGGCGCTGGCGTCCGAGTACTTTCGCTTGTTAAATTGTTATGTGTCGTCACCTGGGACGCTGTACAAGATGGCATCCAAGTTTCTCATCGATACGATGGCCGCTGATGTCATTGATGGTGCAACGTATGGTCCGGAAGCGCAACTGGACAGCTGGCGATTCTTCGCCTACTACTTTGACGATGTTCGTGTGGAACTCAAAGGTTTAAAGACTCTAACTTCTGAATCACCTCTGTAACCATCACAGACAACACGCTTCGCCGCGCATTCCCTCATCTTAACAGCGATGGTGTCGGTGGGGCTAAAGGTGGGGTGTGGTGCTATAATGGTGAATAAGAAGATCGTCATGCAAGGGTCGGTAATGTTTGGCTGGGATAGTGCCTCGGATAAAGTGACGAGCACTTACGCGCAGGCAGACTTAGTGACACCACTGCTGAACCTGCTAGGTAGCTTAGAGGACGTGTCTTGTGCCTTCTACAAGGCACGAGTCACACCCGACTGTCGATTTGTTAGAGGCTCTTAAAATAACATATTTGCACAATCCGTAGTACTACCTCCGTGCGGAAAATAATGCACCTTGCCTATCATACTACTACTTAAATTGAATACCCCGCTAAATATGCTAATCTCATGTACATTCACAAAATCCCGTTTTCAAAGGTATTCGTCTAATGTGTGTAGGGGGGAGGGGCATGCACACGTGAGCCGGCAGACCCAATTGGCAAAATATTACTACAGTAGTAGATGGCAATGAGCAATTAAGGTCATTACTATTTTTATACATACAATTACAAATTACACAGTACTGTTGTGAATCTGCGATCGGGTGTAACTCGCGCCTTGTAAAAGACACAAAACACGTCTTTTAAACTACCTAACAGCTCCAGCATCGGACTTATCATGTCCGCCTGCGAGTGCATGCCTGATACTTTCCCTGTCGTGTTGTCCCAGCGAAAGAGTACCGACCCATGCATAACGATCTTTTGATTCAATAGTCGGACCGCAAGAGGAGACCAAACCCCGCCTTCACAGCCACCGACGCCATCGCTGTTGAGATGTGGGAACACGGGGCTTAGCGTCTTCTCTGTGATGGTCAGGCTGGTGACAGTGCCAGCGATCAATGTGTCGGGCGTTGGTGTCTTCAGGCCCTTCAGGTCTACGCGAGCGTCGGTAAAGTAGAGTGCGAAAAGCCTCCAATTCTCCAACTGCGCGTTAACACCAAATAGTAAACAATCTATGACGTCGGATGCCATGATCTCGCGGAGAAACAGGCGTGCTATCTGGTGCATCGTTCTGGGTGACGTAAGATAGCAATTGAGCTGCCGAAAGTACTCGGATGCCAGAGCCCAACTCGTTGGTGTTGGTGTAGGGCGAATAATGTTGTTGAACTTCGTTTCGAGCTCCTTAATCTCTGATCTCAGTTTGGCGATGCGACCCTCGACTTGATTCTCCTGGTGCATCTGTCTCTGTCGGTAACGCGCCTGGTTGATACGGCACCGCTGTCGGTGGCGAATCTTCTTCTTCAAGGCTTCCGCCACGATGGCTTGCTGCAACTCAGCAGTGATGTGGTGGTCGGCACCTTGGATGCTCGACATAATGTTCTCAACAGTCCTGACATCGGACGCAAGACACGAAGCTCGTCTCTGACCTGACGATAGATCTGTCTGTCCGAGAAGGTCGGTCACGGGTGATGAGAGCAGTGGCTCTGTGGCCATCTTGGCTGGAATTTTGCTGACGCTCTGTGCGGTATGTTGGTGCGTGGCATGATTAGCGAGTGCTCGGGACGTTTGAGGTTTCGACTGCTGCTGAAAGGCCTGAGAGCTGCGAACGCTGATGCTTTTGGTATCTCCAACGGGAGGAGCTGGTTTGCCCCGGGTTTTCCATGCAGGGCGCTGCATGACAGTGCCGATCACGGTGTCGCTGAGGGTGGACATGTTTGGTGGATTAAGAGTACAAGAACTCATCGTACGGCACAGCGGAGGGGTGGCTACAGGACCTCGGGAACCGATCATCGATCGCCGTGGGAAATTGGGAACTGAGAGTCGACTTGCCGGTTGATTTGACCAAACCATCTGTGGTGGATTACGAAGTGTGGCTAAAATCCGTAAGCGTGAAAGAGAGATACATGCACTATACATGTAGTAGTACTACGTACTGTAGTCTACCAGATATAAATAAGGGCAGTCAAACCTAAACGCGGCTTGGTCTATTGGTATGCTGTAAAATACTTCTTAGATCACGCGTGGAACTAAAGTTTTAAGTGTTGGAACAAATCATACACATGTTCTTGAGGACAGCAGGTTGATTGCATAAGCGTTGAACTTGTGTGGGTACATCTACATGTTTTAATAGTTTATTGTTGTGACTAATCTAGGACGTTTTATCCTAAACATCTGGTTCCACAAGTAAATGTGCTGGTTACCGAAGCAGCATAGTTACAGTGCTTCAGACTGCGAATATTAATAGTTTGGTAAACAGACAGCTTTTACATGGATATTTATACAAATGAAGCAAGAAAATCATTGGGACCTATGTAGGTGATCGATAGCCACAAAAGCATTTTGTGGACTTGTTCTCGACAGAATCGGTCCATAGAGGCCAAATTCTCATTTGTAGTAGGACATATTATCGCTCCTGGACCAAGGCTCGTAACATGTCAAGCAACAAAACGAATGGAAGATCTCGCCTAGACAACACCAGAAGATGCACTTGCCGTCGATACACACTAGTTATGCAGTAATATCTCCTAGGACACACTACCACAATGATAGAATATAACAGAAAGTAAGTTTAACCGTTCGGTTACGTATACAGTTCATGCTAATGGGTACCCGTTGTTTTTCGCTTACTGAAAGTAAGCATTTGTTTTTCGCTTACTGAAAGTAAACATTAGTATATTGTTGTGAATTTGCAATCGGGTGTAGCTCGTGTCTTGCAGAAGACACAAAACACGTCTTCTAAGCTACCTAACAGCTCCAGCATCGGACTTATCATGTCCGCCTGCGAGTGAATACTTGATACTTTCCCTGTTGTGCTGTCCCAGCGAAAGAGCACCGACCCATGCATAACGATCTTTTGATTCAATAGTCGGACCGCAAGAGGAGTCCAAACTCCGCCTTCGGAGCCACCGACGCCATCGCTGTTTAGGTGTGGGAACACGAGGCTTAGTGTCTTCTCTGTGATGGTCAGGCTGGTGACAATGACAGCGATCAATGTGTCTGGCGTTGGTGTCTTCAGGCCCTTCAGGTCCACGTGAACGTCGGTAAAGTAAAGTGCGAGTAGCCTTCAGTTCTCCAGTTGGGCGCTAACTCCAAATAGTAAACCGTCCATGATGTCGGATGCCATGGTCTCGCGGAGAAACTGGCGTGCAATCTTGTGTATAGTTCTGGGTGACGTAAGATAGCAATTGAGCTACCGAAAGTACTCGGATGCCAATGCCCAGCTCGTTGGTGTCGGTGGAGGGCGAATAATGTTGTTGAACTTTGATTCGAGTTCCTTAATCTCCGATCTCAGTTTAGCGATGCGACCCTCGACTTGATTCTCCTGGTGCATCTGTCTCTGTCGGTAGCGCGCCTGGTTGATGCGGCAACGCTGTCGGTGGCGAATCTTCTTCTTCAAGGCTTCCGCCACGATGGCTTGCTGCAACTCAGCAGTGATGTGGTGGTCGGCATCTTGGATGCTCGCCATAATGTTCCTGACAGTCTTAAGATCGGACGAAAGACACGAAGCTCGTCTCGGACCCGACGATAGATCCGTCTGTCCGAGAAGGTCGGTCACGGGTGATGAGAGCAGTGTCTCTGTGGCCATCTTGGCTGGAATTTTGCTGACGCTCTGTGCGGTCAGAAAAGAGTGTTGGTGCGTGGCATGATTAGCGAGTGCTCGGGACGTTTAAGGTTTCGACTGCTGCTGAAAGGCATGTGCGCTGCCAACAATGTTGCGTTTGGTATCTCCAACGGGAGGAGTTGATTTGCCCCGGGTTTTCCATGCAGAGCGCTGCATGACAGTGCCGATCACGGTGTCGCTGAGGGTGGACATGTTTGGTGGATTGAGAGCACAAACATTCATCGTACGGCACAGGAAAGGGGTAACTTGCGGGGACTCGATAACCGATCAGCGGTTGCGGTTGGAATTTGGAAACTGAGAGTCGAATCGCTGACCCGAATAACTTGGTCGTTTCGTGCTTGGTGGATTACGAAGTGCGGCAAATGTCGGTTAGCACGATTGGTAGGATAAATACCGGTAGGCTAAAGGATGCACAAGTTGTGTTGATTGTGCCTGCGCACAGAATCGGTACAATGAGGAAACATCCGATTACAGACTATTGCCCCGTAATCTCTCCAGTTTATTATCATCAGCTCGTAAGCAAACACAACACAAACTGGAGCTCTCGAATTACGATGCAAAGTACCTCCTTCTGCACGATCAACAGTAGGTTGCATGCCGCCTTTACAGACTCTGATACCATAGACGGACACAGCGATAAGACCAGCATTTAGCATGTTCATATTCTACATGTAACAAAATGAAGAACTAGCCTAAACAGGGCAGGCTGTCTACTTAAATTGACAAAGAAATAGCCAAATGATAAGTCTTGCTAATACACGTATCGATGTCAGCGTTGATAGCAGCAAATCATCCTTTTTACGTCTTTTGCGAGACGGAAATGCGAGTTGAGTCGTCTGGGAGGCGTTCGCGTATGCCTTCGCGGTCTCCGCGACCAGCATCAGCGCCCAAATCTATCTGGTCTCTTTACTGGCTACACACACTTTGAAAGCGTACCGTATTGTCTATTCCCTCTGCACGATATCCGGATATCGACAGTTGATTTCCTTACTGCATTCAATACTAGGGCTAATGCGGACACTGAGATAATATTCCACGCTGTCTAATTTTAGTGAGAGTTTGAACGAAGGATTGCTTATTACAATTATTAGAAATGGGACTAGAAAATATGTTTGCCATCATAAAACATGAATCTCTTCTTCTTCTAAGATAAAGTACAGTACTGTACATACCTAGGCTTCAACAACACTCAGCTTGAAAAATGAACGCTGGTACTAATGGATAGTACAAACAATGATGTTGGGGGTAAAAAGCTACTTTGCATCAACCTCACTTTCAAAATTGCATTTATATGCTCATATCGACTACAAGCTGTGCTCGCAAACGCTCAGTTGATTTAGAGCACCATCAATGCCGACATCATCGACAAGCTCGTGAAAGACAACTACTTTCATTGGGAGATTAATGCGCGGATGAAGCTAGCCCAAAAGGAGTCTACTCCCGCAGATTTCAAAGCCAGCGTTTGACCAAGTGAGTGATCGCACCATAGTTAAATAGAAGATCAACGATTTGACGGCCCTTCATGTGATCGATAGCGACGTCAGGCACACTTACCAAGTCTACATCTGTGGAGCTCTGACCTTCGCTGAGGAGTGGACCCAGCTCGAGGGGCACTTCAATTGGAAGACGCTTTGGAATCAGCCCCTCGTCTCCAAGAAAATTCATGGCTTCGAGATGGAGCCCGGGACAAAGGTGGCTCTCCATATGGACGTGTTTAAGGAGCTGGCACTCCAAATGGAGTCAATAGGTGAGCTTCTGAAGGAGGCTCGGCAGCTAGTGCTGCTACACACAAGTTTGGCTGACGCGTGCCACATGCATGTGGCTGTCCTCAAGAACATGCCAAACGCGAGTTTCGCTTATGCGATCCAAGCCCACTCTGGTGCTGAAGCTGGGATAAATTGTTATTGGCTCAAGCGAGGGTGCTCGATTCGAAGTGAATGGGTTTAACAAAAAAAACTTCCATTAATGATAGGTGTTTCTACTGCAAGAAACAAGAACACAAGGAATTAGAGTGTCGAAAGAAGAAGCTCGCCAAGTGACATGGTCAAGAGACGCAGTCTCAAGCGTCTGACGTCGCGCTCCCGGCTGCAAGTGTGATGACCAAAACGGAGTGGAACGTGAACCCAGGTACAGGTTTGCACATGACAAGCGTCCGGGACAGATTCGTCTCAACGAGAATTCCGTAGAGACCAAACCACATCACGATTGCAGATACCATGAAGATCACTGCATCTGCAGCGGACACTGTAGGGTCGTAATTGATGGACGAAACGGTCGTCACATTGTCGGAAGTCCAGTACATCCCTGAGGCTGATGGAAACCGCATCTAGGTGTCCAAGCTGGTGGAGATGGGCGTCGTCGCGCAGCCCAGCAAGGACAAGTGTGTCTTTCGCTATGGCTTCGCAACGGTCATGGAGGCTAAGCGCTGTGGAAATGTCTACACGCTGAATGCAGGGGGGGGGGGTCAGGCTGCGACAACTCGCAAACGCCGTGTGAATCGAGACTACAAGGTGGGGAAAACACAGGAGTAAGGGGTGCCCGGAGAGTGAGCAAACGCTTCGTACATAACGCGGAGAGAATACTCTCAGCAAGTTGGCTGAAAGTCAGGCGAAATTCACACAGGTATTGCCATTTATGCTAAAAACTACAAGGGCTTAATAGAATCGAAGTAAAATTACCGTATACAGTATGTAGGTATTGCTTGGCGATCTCAGTCGGGGCCGCTGTGCGGTTTATCAGGCGTGTGAAAGCCAACCGAGTCGGGATGCTGGACATAGCAACCCGTTTTGGGTAGTCCGTGAATAATACGTGTAGTGGGTCTCGCCAAATGAGGACCAAAATGGGGAGCTGGCACTCCCTTCACATCTTTGCCTCGTGAATTAAGCAAAACGCAAATTGTTACTCTCTCTCTATTCTAATGCGCTATCTAGCAGCTCGGGCCAGCATGTCTCTCAACCAGCCATTCACTCGAAGGTTGGCAGTGGCAACCCTGCCACTGTCGATTTGGAGATTGCCTTGTCGCCCACTGCACGAGCCAAATGAAACTATCCAATCTTTAAACCCACTACAGCCCCCCCCCTCCCTCTTTTAAAGCCTCATTCATACTCGTGGCCTTTGCTCAATCCTGTGCTTCGTCGACACTCGCCAACGTCTCTCTCCTGGAAATGTGTCACCTCGTCCACAATCCAAAATTTCTTGAAAACGAAGTGTCACTGTAGAAATAACCCAAAAAATTCGCTTATCAAACATTCACCAATCGAAATGTCCGGAACTTTAACTTGACTTGGTGCAACTTGGCTCTGTTGAAATCGTGCAATCATATCCAAACAGTACACCACGAACACTTGGAAATAGTACACAATCCGAACCTGACCGTACACTAACTGCCGCTTCTCTGAGGTCAGCTTAGGCGAGTCCAATGTTCAGCAAACTGCGTATCCTCCGCGGTTGTAACATAGTTATCCACTAGAGCTCTCACATCTCGTGACATAGCAGCAAATGGCTCCCATGAATTCTCAATACTCTCGAGACCACGCCTGCAGCGGGGCTGCCGTAGCTTTAGCGTCAGAGGAAGACGTTCCACTCAAAGAGTCATCAATACTAAGTTCCTTATCCAAAGGACACTTACAGCTCAAGACCAGGGCTCAAAGTTAACACCTTAACTTTTATGCTTCAAAACCAGACGCCCTTTATTTACTATTATTGCGGCCAAGCCGCCTAGGGGTAAATGTATCTGTTTAACTATATAGCATAGTTAAACCTAATCAAATGCAAAGCGCTTTCGGCCAACGTACTGAGAGACCTTGTTAACTCTCCAACTTATGTACTGAGAGTTTGTTAACTCTCCGCGTACTTCGTACCCCTCTGTGTTCCACACCATGTAACCCCGTTACACTCTCCCCCACTAAGATGAGAACATTCCGTTCTCGAAACTCTCCTCAGCGAGGTCACGTCTTGTTAAGACGGCGGAGGTTACTACACCTCACACCAGCGTTGTACAGCTCCGTGAGCTCACAAACGCCTACGCATTGTTGATGCCCAACTTCTCGTCGTCGGCCCACGGCCCAATGCTCCAAGCGCAGCGCGCATCTTGCTCTCAAGCGGTCTCAGACCTACGCTCGCGCTCCGCGCCTACTCCAAGAGCTGCGAACCGTTTCGAGCAATGCTCTTGACTCATTCGAGTCGTCGACAACAGCTCAGCGGTTGAACACTCGCTTCACAAGCGATAGGTCGGTGGTTCGAACCCACTAGGGCACAGTCGTGTCGTTCCATGAACAATTGTCCACGCTTGGACAAGCGTAAGAGCAATCCGCTTTTAGCTCAGTGGTCGAGCGTTGGCTTTGAAAGCCACATGTCGGTGGTTCGAACCCACCAGGGCACAGCCCTCTCGTTCCATGAACTGTTGTCCTTGAATGGACAAGCGTAAGGGCAACGCCCTTCCAGCTCAGTGGTCGAGCGCTGGCTTTGGAAGCCACAGGTCGGTGGTTCAAATCCACCCGGGCGCAGCCCTCTCATACCATGAGTAGTCCGTTCTCGGACTGACGTACGGGCATCGCCCTTATAGCTCAATGGTAGAGCTCCGGCCTGTCAAGCCAAAGGCCAGTGGTTCGATCCCCGTCCGGGACACCACTTTCGCTGTTACAGCGCATCCACATTTGGATCATGCTCATCGAGCAAGTTGTTTCAAAACAGCTATGCGTCTATCGAGACGCTTGTGCCTGAACCTTGTTCAGCACAACACGAAGCACCTGCTTCTTTCGGGACCATGTCCCTAACACTACGAGGTCTCTCCACCTCCTGCCCCCGCTGCGAGCACCGCTCATACGTACGAGCTGGCTGAGGCAGCCACTGGTCAGAGCCTGAGCTCAACTACTGACCTGATCGCCCCCCCACTCTAGTGGGAGGCGCCCAGCGCCTGGCGACGCTGTCGCACGCCATGGTGGCGCTTCGGCCCATGATGTGCCCGGTCGTAAGCGTCAACGACGCCAGGGCAATCTTGCCGGAGGATAACCTCAAACTCCCATGAGTTCTGTGAGTGAGGGTAACCCCTCCACTTCACTAAGTACTGGGTACGACCCTGGCGTCTACGCGACGCCACAAGGCGTTCCACGTGAAAGTGGAGCTCACCATGCTCATCAAGCAGAGCAGGAGGAGGCCTTGCCTCAGCTGGGCTCTCGCGAGGAGAGTCAGCACTTGCCGGAACGGCGTCTGCGTCCATACGACGCCGGCGTCCACGACGCGAACGTTCACGTTCACCGCCCATCGGTCGATCTCGAAGAGATGATCCACCTTGTGGATAGGTTAGAGCCACCACTGCTGACTCACAATCAGGTCTCGGATCTTGAGCGTCCAGTCGCTCGGCTGAACGTTCAGCTTGTCTTGCTCCTGCATCTCGAGCACTTCGATCTGAGACCTGTGGCTCTGCCACATGCTGTTGAACAGTCATCTGTGGATCCACCACTTGCTGTTGTTCAGCCTCCCGTGGCTCTACCACCTGCTTCCCTGCAGCTGTCCGTGGCCCAGCCACCGTTGGTGCCAACGCCTCCGCGCTCACCTGAGCAGGGTCTTGGTATGGCTAAAGCAAGCCAACATAGAAGACCGGATGCGTGCGCATCTTCTTCGGAAGGTTGAGCGTATACGCTAGGCCCTTCCTGGCCACGACCTTGAACGGTCCTATGAACTGAGGTCTTAACTTCGTCTTGAAGACTGCAGACACTGCATGAGTAGGTAGGTTTTTAGCGTTTAATAAAACTTGGTCACCGACCTCAAACTTCTCAACATTACTTCTGCCCTTAACATCTGCATGTTCCTTCTGCGTGTCTTGGCTTTCAGCCATGGCGTCGCGTACTTGACGCATTACGCTCAGTCTCAAAGAGACAAAGTCATCGACTTGCTTGCGAACCGCAACAGGGCTGACATCAGCTAGACGCTCGGCTATCCCTCCCCCATCAAGCCCTGAGCCACTGCGTGGCGGCGTCAGTGGGACGCGAGGGTTAACCAAGCCGTTCACACAGAACGGAGTGTAGCCTGTCGCGGCGTGCACTGCATTATTTAATGCGAACTCAACGAGTGGGAGCATCTGGCTCCAGCGTTTTGGCGCCTCAGTGCATACGCTTCGGAGGGTATCCTCCACAACACGATTCACGCGTTCGGTCTGACCATCGGTCTGCGGATGGACATGTTCAAACGAGTGCCGAGCACTCTGAAGAGGGACGTCCAGAACTTCGCGGTGAAGCGCGGGTCTCGATCCGAGACAATTGCCTCAGGCAAGCCATGCTGGCGAAAGACTCGGTCTAAAAACAGCAAAGCTGTACCTTCATCATCAATGGTGTCCGGCACTGCCGCTAAATGAGCCGTCTTGCTCAATCGGTCTACAAAGACCACTATACCCGTGTTTCCCGCCTTATCCTTGGGAAGGCCAAACACAAAGTCCATACTCATGGACTGCCAACATCCCTTAGGGACAGGCAAACTCGCCAATGGCGCTGCCGTGCTCGGCGCGGACTTTGTCCGCTGACACGTCTCACACGTGCGTACATAGGTGCCGACCCACTTATACATCTTGGGCCACCAGAACATCGAGCTCACCGAGCCATAGGTCTTCTCCCGACCTAAGTGCCCGCCCACGGGCGTATCATGAACCTCATAGAGGAATCGATACTTTAGATCCTCATCATGAGGAACGACTGCACGAAGGTTATCCTCAGAGTCGGTGCTGTAGTACAGCAGGCCGCCATCGAGTGAGTATCGATGCAGCCTCGCGCGTAAGCGCCCAGACAATTCCTTGTCAGAGTCTTTAAACCCTTCGCTCACAAGAGCCCGTAGCAGCGCTACGCGCATGTCGTCTTGTGCATACGCTCCGCGTATCAAGTCAGGCACTGACGACGTCACTGTCGTGACATGAGCTAACTCGTAGTCCGGCCTGCGCGAGAGCGCATCGGCCATTATATTAAGCCGCCCCGGCTTGTACTTCACCTCGAAGTTATACTCGGCAAAGAAGGAAAGCCATCTTGCCATTCTCTGAGAGAGATAAGGCGACTGTGTCGCAGTGCGTAACGACGCAGGATCAGTAAAGATCACAAAAGGCTTAGAGCCTAGCAGGTGTACCCTGAATTTGACTAGAGCATACTTCATTGCAAGTAGCTCTTTGTCATGAACTGGATAGTTCTTCTCTGCAGCTTTGAGCTGGCGAGACTCAAACGCGATCACGCGTTCCCGCCCTTCGGCGTCTGCTTGTAGTAAAGCACAACCGATTGAAAAATCGGAGGCGTCACAGACGACGCTAAACGGACTATCCGGGTCCGGTAGCGCAAGGATCGGAGCCTGGAGGAGGCGCTTCTTTACAGCCTCAAAGGCGCCATTGTGCTCGACGTTCCAGCACCATGGTGCGTCCATCTTAAGGAGATCTGATAATGGCCGAGTCATCTCCGCGTAATTCGCGCTATGCTTGTGCAAGTAATTGGCTAAGCCTAGCCACTTGCGTAAGTATTTTTGGTTCTTGGGAACCGGCCAGTCCACGATGGCCTTGACTTTGGCAGGATCGGCCCTTAAGCCTCGCTTCCCAATGAAGCACCCGAGGAAAGGTATCTCCTCCGCGCCAAAGACGCACTTGTCCAAGTTGGCATACAACTTATTAGTGCGCATGCACTCGAGCACCGCTCGCAAGTGGTCAATGTGGTTATCCACGTCTGACTTTCCGTGCTCGGCACGACTATGGACGAATATATCGTCAAAGTATGTCTGAGCGTACGCCCGGTGGGGCCTAAACAACTGCGTCGCAAGACGATTGAACGTTGCTGGTGCGTTCAAAAGCCCCTGGGGCATGACCATCCACTCCCAGAGCATACCGCTCGGAGTACTCACCGCTGTCAGCGGAATGTCGCTCGCTCTCATGAGCAATTGGTAGTAAACGACCAAGTCGAGCGCGCTGTACAACGTACAGCCTACCATGTTGTTCTGCAGAACATCCTTGCGAGGAATCGGCGTTTGCGCCGGGATAGTGGCCGCATTTAGCTTGTTAAAAGCATGAACAATGCGCCACTTGCCGTTCGGCTTTCTGACACAGAACGTGGGTGTCGAGTGCGGAGACTTACTCTCACGCACCATCCCTGCCTCGTGCTTGGCACAGAAGAATGCGTCAATGACGTCATACTGCTCTCTCGGCAAAGGCCATTGCCTTGTTACGCAGTATTTGGTTCCAGGAACCAGGTCAATCTCATGACACACGCCTCGATCCGGAGGCAGGCCCGTCGGTGGGTCTTTCGAGACAACGTCTCCATACTCCTTCACCACCGGGTAGAAGGGATCCGAAGGATCTTTGAGGATCGCCGATCCACTTCTTGCGCTCGGTGCCTTCTTGGTGTCCTCTAGGACCGCGTCGTCCACGACGGATGAGGAGTTCAACTCCTCCCCAGGTCCCAGCAAGACCACCTCGGCTAGCTCGCCTGCCTTTAAGGCTTCGCCAAACTCGGAAATGGACATCACGTCCAGCTCTAACAGAGCATCTGCAGCGGGCAGAGTATCAAGGCTGATGTCGCCTTCTACCTCCCCCGTCACTCCGTTCACGAGTGTATACAGCTGTTCACAGCAATCACGTGGAGCATCACCGCTCGTCACGTTGGACACCTCGTCCGACGTCGAAGACGTCACAGACGCCCCGCGTCTTCGTCTCCTCTCCCTCCGCGACCGAGCCCGGCCGGATGAGGGCTGTGTGGCGACATCTCCGTCACCACCACCGGGTGCAGCAGCACCATCACTCCTCGAAGAGGATACAGTGTCTCGCAAGACACTCGACTGAAAGCCAAGAGGCTCTTGACCTTCACACAGTGAACTAGGTGTCACTTCACCTGCATCTCCTGGGCCACGCCCATGATGCCTCGACTCGCAGTCGACCGCGACCCTCGGGTCACGCAGCGGTAGGTCATCGACCAGATTCATACCACTCAGTGGATTACGCGCCACTCCGCGCTCGTCCTCACCAGGACCCAGCCGTTGGTCATTGACCTGACCTGCACCGCTCAGCGGATAACGTGCCGCACCACGTACGCCCTCAGGGCAAACAGCAACCTCGTTGCTAACAATTTCGGACATACCAATGTCCAGCACTTCGGCCGCCTCGGCCTCGTGCTCGTGCCAAAAGCGCTTCTGCTTCCTAGCAGAGGTGGGTTCATGACTCGCCAAAGCTCCACTAGGAGCAGGGTGCGACGCACCCAGCGTTTTCGACTTCCAGTCGATCCATGGCTCATGGCGTTCCAGCCATGCCATGCCAAGGATGAGGTCATACCTCGCATCCAGGTCTAACACCAAACAGCGTTCCACGCTATCGAAGTTCTCAAACTTCACTCCAAAGTCGACGGAGACCTTCGACACAGTTACCAATGTCCCCGTCGCGAGACGGACAGAGATCGTATCTCTCGTTGGCACTTCCAGTGCCTCAGCATTCAGCTGACTCCATTTCAGGGTGGAGCGACGGGCGTAGTTGCCCGAGGCTCCCGAGTAAATCAAGACTCTCCATGGCTTTGCAAAGCCCTTCACGTTCGCTTGAACGACCAGCAAGCCCGGCTTGCACACACTCTTCTCGTAAGAGAGCTCAGCTCTCTTCGGGGCTGTTGCCCTCTACCTCCTTAAGGCGCAACAGAACTCAATTCTTCCCCAGTAGGCCGCCCCGCGCCTACTGGGAATCGCCGTTTCCCGGCGATGACCCGGAGGGTTGGCTCGCGGGAGCCACGCGCTTCTTGCGCAGAGGGCAATATGCCCTCAAGTGCTTAGTGCTATTACACACAAAGCATCGGCGGATTCCGGCGCGCTGCTCCGCAGCAAGAAGCCCCGCTTCTTCATCTTCAGCATAGCTGAAGCCCATCGGCTCTGGACCGCTCGAAGAGCTTGCGCTACTAGCGCCAACCAGGCCGAGCCGACCTGAAGTTGTGCTCGGCATTCAATGCCACATCTACCGCCATATCGAAAGAGTTAGGGTGTACACGGAACACTTCCGTTCGAGCTGCGCTCACACGAAGTCCCTTCATGAACACGGTCACGCTGTATAGTTCCGGAAGAGGGTCCGCCGCCATTCCGGCGATAAGAGCTCTCAACTCGTGGACATGGACCAATAACCTTTTCTTACCCTGGTGGGTAGCAAGGAACTTCGACCGGATTCGGTACGCCTGATTAGGCGGCGCGAACACGCGCGAAAGCTGTTGCTTCAGCTGATCCCAAGTGGAAAATGCAGCGTCAACAGACGTGCCGCACGCTAGTGCCCATTCGCGAGCGCGACCTCCAAGCCTGGAGATAGCCAGCGCTACGCGCTGATGCTCAGACTGGAGCAGGGCCGATCCCATGGCCATCTCGACCTCACGGGTCCAGAGAAGGAGATTCTCTCCATCCTTCCCCTCGAAGGTTTTTACGCTCACCATGAGCGGTTTCAGTCCCATAGACTCTTCACGCGGCATCGACGCCGCCGCCGTTGCGGCGCTCATCTTGTCTTGGACATGCTTCAAGAGCGCGTTCTCGTAGCGGGAGAACGATTTTAGCCTGGCAGTGACCGCCTCTGGACCTTGCGATGCAAGATGAGCCACGCCCTCCGGGCCAAGCAGGGACATAAGCTTAGTAAGCGCGTCTTGCTGCGCCGGGGGCAAATTCGCGAACCCGGGGTGTTCCATCCTCGCAGAGGATATAGTCAAGCGACTCAGGAGCGGGATTGACTACAAGTACTACCAAGTGCAGCGGGGCTGCCGTAGCTTTAGCGTCAGAGGAAGACGTTCGACTCAAAGAGTCACCAATACTAAGCTCCTTATCCAAAGGATACTTACAGCCCAAGACCAGGGCTCAAAGTTAACACCTTAACTTTTTATGCTTAAAAACCAGAAGTCCTTTATTTACTATTATTGCGGCCAAGCCGCCTAGGGGTAGATGTATCTGTTTAACTATCTAGCATAGTTAAACCAAATCAAATGCATAACGTGTGGCTTTCGGCCAACGTACTGAGAGACCTTGTTAACTCTCCAACTTATGTACTGAGAGTTTGTTAGCTCTCCGGGTTATTCGTACCCCTCTGTGTTCCACACCATGTAACCCCGTTACAACGCCAAACAAACGTAGAGCTCGTGGTCCTTTCGTTGTACATTCCAACGATGCTGCTTAATCGTGTCCACATCGAGCACAACACCTTAGCTAGTCACATGTTGTAGCAATTCTCCAGTTACTTCTAGGTCACTATCGGCAAAGAACGTCAACCGTGACGCGGGTACGTCGCGTGACTTGCCGGTCACTAAATCGCTAGCCACGAAATGTCTCGGGTGAGCCTCCGTCACCACATACGGCCCTACCCAAGTAACTAGAAGCTTGCTCACGTGTTTCTCATCCACTCGAGAACGTAGCACAGAATCTCCAACCGAAAAATTCACTAAGTTTTCTCCACGTTTCTTCTTGTTCAATAAAGTTTGCTTCTCCCTCGCATTACTTACATTTCTGTGCATATTGTGAATAGTAGCACGTAGCTGCGCCAGCGAGCGCTCAATTTTGTCAGAGCTCCCAGCCTTAATGATCTCACCTTGGCCTTGTTTGCGTACGAAAGCATGGTCAAAAACTTGACGGCGGCGACAGCCCCGTAAAAAGTTTCAGTGATGACTTGTAGGCTAGCGAGGGTAGAGGTGTGTGGCTCAAGCTAGACTGTACTACAGAGACCAGTGACTCCCCGTCACGATGGTTCACTTTGTACTCCAAAATCATACTTAAAAAAACTTGTAGAATATCCCATTTAGCTGCTCAATAGATCCATTTATCCACGGACAATATGCCACCAAAAATTCGTGATCGCACTTCAGCTTACTCCTCAAGGTGTCAGCCACTTCACATTTGAAATGAGTGCGTCACTTCGTCACTAATCCATAGCTGCGGCAGGAATGCCGCTGTAGAATAGCCTCGGCGACCACGGCACTGGCCGGTGACTCACAGACTACTAATTCACAAAAATGACTACAATCGTCCTTCAGCGCCAGTACGTACTGGTTGACTCCAAATGATTAACCTATAAATAAATAGTCATAATGTAGCGCTTCATTCCACGTGTGATCACGGTACGTATCTCCCCATGGACTCGGAATGATCCCCCCGTTCTTTAATGTGCATACACAGCTGGCACTTCGCCAGGAAGCGCTCTACGTACACACGGAGCCGTTCAATCGAGAACGCACTGGCCAACAGGGCCATTATTGCATGCCGACCACGATGGCCTTGAGGCTCACAATGCAATATAATCACCCGCCGACGCAGCAATGCATGCTCTTCGGTTGGTATCCACAGTAATTTTCCTTTTACTAGCAGTCCATCAGACAGTTCTACCAGCCATGATAGTAGTTGCCGCGGTACGTGTCGCTTTTGAGCCCGCGACACTGTGTCAAGTGTCGGCCATACAAATTTTTCATCGTCCAGAGAGCAGAGCGATCTTTGCTCCTGCTGTTGGGCCCGACGGGTATGCACTCGGCGCACGTGAACAGGTTCTGTTGGCTGGCAAGCCCATAGGCTCAACATATCAGCCCACACGTTAGCGGCCCCAGCGATATGATTGATAGCGTACCGAAAGTCACTCAGCTTCAGTGCCCAGCGAAGGAATTTACCACGAATATGCTTCTTGATATTCTCCGCAGGCGCAAATACATGTATCAAATTTCTGTGACCGCAGAACATCCAAACGCCTCTCGGTCTCATCATTAAATACTGTAACGTTTCGCAGGCAGTGACTAGGAAGAACGCTTCCTTCTCAATTATACTCCAATTCACTTGAGCATCAGTAAATGTGCCACTTAGACACGTCAAACGTCGGTGAGACTGCTCGCTTACATGCTTTGTAGAGTCCCAATTCTCACCTTCAGTCACTAAAATGCCCCAGCCCTGGTCAGAGGCATCCGTGCCTAGCATTATGTCTCAATCGGCACTGGGGTCGTGTAGAGTAGCAGATGTAGCTAGCAACCGACGGACTTTGTCACAAACTACTCGAAGCTCAGCAGTTAACACTATATGCACCACGGCGGCAGCTCGCTTCGACTACTTTTTGCTCCGGAGTGCAACGTCAAAACACTGCTGAAGTGGCTTTACAGCTACTGCGTAGCTATCGCAGCCAATTAGTTGTTCACAAGAACTGCTGTAGGTCTGCCGCCGTCAGCGGGTACGACATTTCCCGTAGTCACCGTATGCGCTCATTTGGCATGCGTTACTCCAGCGCAATCTAAAGTTTTGCCACACCACCCCACGCTTCTCTGATAGACTAGATTTGTTCACACTCAGTTTCAAACCAAAGTCGTTTACCAAAGAAAAACGTTTTGAAGCTTCTCTAGGTACTCATCAATTTTACTACCATACAGTAGGAGGTCATCTACCCAAACTAGTAGGTGCTTATACTGTAATTTCTTAAAACACGTCTCCATCGTTTGCTGAAAATGGACCGCATCATCACTACATCCTTGTGGCACTCGAATAGGTGTATACACTTTACTATCGGTCATGTACGAAAGAAACGCCTGACACTCCTTTGCCAAAGGGAGCTGCCAAAAAACTTTTAGAAAGTCAAGCAAACCGAAATGATCCATACCACATACGTGCTCCGTAATGGCAAAAAGAATTGGCATCACACCCGCCGCAGCTTCAGTCTCAGTATTCACCGCACGGTAGTCACTGGTCTGTCGGTATTCGTGAGAGCCGGGCTTCCTCGCAGGTGGTGCTGGACTGGCCCATCGACTGTGTGGGTTTTTGTACCCTCTAGCTCAGTGTTAAAGCCTCTAAAAAATTGCTCTTAAATGCGGCGGATACTGCCTCGCCTTGCACTTCCACGCTTAGCTTTACTAACAGCGGTGGAACCGCTGCCGGAGGGTCACCACCGAGTTTCAGTCTCCAAATGTCAAACATCACTGTTTCTTCAACAAATCATATCTTCGCTTGCGTGGAAACCCGTTATCAATGGCCATATCCACTAGATCATCAGCTCCAGCTCTCACCATACTGTCACGTTTCACACCGATCTCAAAGTCGTCATTCCATTTCTCCAGCTTCATCGCTGGATCCTTTGTCATCAACTCTCTAAGCTTTATTCTGCTGATGACGCTTGTATCTGCGCCTGGATCAGCACAAAAGGGCATCGAGTGCACAGTGTTTAGCTCAACTAGCTTTACAGACCCAGACAGGGCACTCTTAAATGCGCTTAACACTTCAGTCATGAGCGACCTTCGTGCGGTCACCTCCCACGGTTGCACCGCTCATGCTGCTGCCGTAATAGATCGCCTTTTCCTCGTGAGTCGCAGCTGGGCACTTCACGAACCAATGATCTCCCTTACACTTGAGGCAACCACCGATCCGATTTGCAGCTCCTGCTATTGAAGGTCCCTGTTGGACGTCCCGACCTTGCTTTCTACTCACAGTATTCTTTGGCTGGCTTCGCTTCGTCACTGTCCTAGGTCATAAATTATTTTTTCTTTGGGATACTCGATTCCCGTGATCTGTTCAGTTCCCCCCCCTCTCGAGTCGAACTGAGTTACCGCTTACGGCACTGAAAGTCTCTCTGTACTAAAGAGCTTTCTCCAAATGAGCTTGAAAAGTACCTTTTCGTCACTACGCGCAGCCCCATTCTGATATGTCAGAATGGACCCTATCTCGTCCCGCAGTGCCTGAGGCTCAAGAGTCGCGACTAGCAATATGCACCTCAACTTTTGACCTTCTTGGTCAATAAAGAATTTGCACCATGCTCCCCCGTTCGCACTTCCCACTCACCAACATCAAAACTACGCTTAATGCATGATGTTGCAGCACTGAATACCACAAATTATTCCCATTGCGTGGGTACGCTTGCCAGCATTGTGTCGCGCAGGTGTTTTATGCTAGAGAGAGAAACCCAGGAATGCCTTCGGGCTGTCGCGAACTTGATGTATGCTTGTGCATGGCAGTAATGAGATGGCTTGTTATGGTAGCCTGGTGATACTCACTGTTGAGCCAAGTCGGGGGTGCTTCCCCAGCAGACGTTTTAGCTGGGGTCAGTTTAATTCGATCCTGTTCGTCGTCGTGCTACCGGCCGGGAATAATTTTCTCCTGACGTATTCTGCCCACATTCCAACACAAGATTTCCAATTCGCCCCAAATTATTTCTGCAGTGCTGGGTATTCTAGCTCACCAATTTGTCTGAGCGTGGATACTTCTGAGGCGAACGTCATTTAGGTTTTGCTGTTTTCATTCAGCAGCACAGCCTACAACATACCGTTTACAACACAACAAACAACACAAGCTAGCAACGCAACAAACAACACAGCACAAACACACACCAGTATATCAGTTTCGCGAATGCCGATTCCCCCGTTTCCATCTCTGTTACCTTCAAAGTGTACTCTGTTCGCTTACACACCTTGCACCAGTACGTTAGCGCATGAAACTGACAAAGTAGAGCATCAGCGCCAGGAAATGCCTTCCTCATCGCTCGCCACTCAGCGATGTCCTTATCAATGACGACGATCTGGATTGATTGCCAGGATGGATTCTTACGTTTGAAAAACTCAACAATGCGTTTAATCGTGACAGCGGTTTGGTCGAGGGCTAGAAAATTAATTACAGGCATTCCCCTGCCTGAAGCAATTGTAACAACAATACTCCCGGTAGCATATGCACGAGTTTGATATTGAATTTCATTTCAAGAAAACAATAATTATCGACGTTACCCAGATGATATCCCAAATTATTGGTCATATGTGTCCAGTCCATATCTAGCGTGTCGCCACATCGTGCAAGACACTTTTTCTGAATGCACGTTTGCATCGCAATCACACAAGTGATATCCACTTGGTCCTGAACTAGTAGGACGTCATTGCCGGCATTTCCGTCAGCAAAATAATCGAAAATAGTTTTGGCGCGCTCGAGGGTTGTCGTGCCCAATACTTGACGGAGAAGAATTCTCGTTTGTTGTGGTGTTAAAACCATATCTGGGTATCATCAATGAAATATAGGAGAGTGATTATAAAATGAGTTAGCAAAACTAAAAAACAAAAACTGATACTGCTACGGACAAATTCACCAGCGACATCCACCAAGCTGATTCGAAAGATATCGGCTGATATCAGAAGTGCTCGTTTTCATTTCTGTCAGAGGCCCAAGCTCCTCGCGCACCTGGGGAGGGACCGACAACAGCTTGGCCCCGCGATAGGAATCGAAGATATTCTTGCTTGTATTGTGATTGTGTGTGGATATCTAAGCAAAACATAGTTATTAAGAAACGTACAGACAATGCAACGTAATATCCATACCTCCTAGTCCGGGTCCAAGGTCACCTTCCGTTTGGCAACTCCTTTCTCGACTACCTGGACAGCTCGCACCAGGAAACTTGCCATGCATCCCGTGTATTGCAAGTCACAATCACGCCGTCCATCACCACGAGCCGTCTATGTTGCGCCATGAGTGCACCACATTCGCTTATAACTGTGGGAAAACCGCTCGGAAATGCTCTTTACTCTAGAGCGACTTTGCTAAGCAACACAACAAGCAACACACACAAATTGCATACCAAACAACACAACAAAATTCAACAATGTTAGTAACAGCGCACGCTTTTCATGTGCCAGTAGAATGCGGACCTGTTGTACTTTGCACGAGTTTCAGAGCTTCGAACACGATAGTACTGATTATTTTCAGTTTCGTAAGACCGACGGGCCTCTTGAATAGTCTCCAACCTTTCAAACGTCATCACAGGAAGTGGTGGCTTGACGTTTTCGACAGCATGGTGTGCCTTCATCATCTTTTCATGACTGGCGTACGTTTTGTCAAGCGTCGCACTATTTTGCTCTTCGCCGACACCGTGAAATGAGCCCCAGTTAAGCCCAGGCTCTTTGTGCCGGGTTTGGTCGCTTCGGTGAGGGATCTTGGTTTTCGTTCATCTCAGAGGCACCATGACAGGATATGCGGGTGCACGCTACCGACAGTTGCTTCCGTTTGCGGCTTTCTTTGATGACATTGGTCCGGGCGGCATCAACAAATGCGTGTGCATAGGCTTTAGTTTTGTAATAATGGAAAGCAATATGCAAGCAACATAGTAAGCAACACAAGTAACGTATTAGCAGCAAAAGAAAATAGTCCGGGATATATTCCTGTATCGGCCAACGCGTTGTTATCACCCGGCTTCGCGGCGGAGGCTTTGGTGTCTGCAGCCACGGTCTTCCCGCGCGCAGCGTCATCCTTCTCACCCGCAGCCACGTCTATCGCACCCGCAGCGCCCTGAGCCCCGGAAGGGCTGTCTTTATCGTCCGCCGCAACGCTCTTCTCTCCGGAAGCGCCATCCTTATCGCCCGCCGCAACGCCCTTATCCTTCCCGCCCGGTAGCGTATCGACCTTGCGTGTATCATCGTAGGATTCGCTCCCCAGGTCCTCCACGTCTACATCCTCATTTGCGATATCCTCCTCCGTAACCAGAGGGTCATCGACGTATTCTTCGTCGCTACTGACATCGTGTATAAATCCGCGTCCAGCAAGTAGATAGTCGACATGCCGTAGACAGCGCCCTATACATGATAGAACATAACGTTGTAGATTAGGTCAGCGTGTTGCAGGCTGCCTGTCACTCTGTCTCCCGTGTCTTACATGTGCTCTGAGCTTCTCGGCGAGCTTGCTGCTTCTGCATCTTGCCCCCCCCCCTTCTCAACTTACCCAGCAACACAAAACGCTTCCAAAAGAAAAATCGTCATGTTGTAGTAATGTTGCGGTACCGACCCCGACTACGCTGTATCATCGAATACGATATTTAAATATTGATCTGGTATCCCTGGTAGATATGAGCCCTGGTTAGTCTCCGATTTGAGCATCTGGTCGGAAAACGCATTGTGGCACCTTGCAAATGCAAGAATCTTAAGGCCACATCGAGGCATGTATTTACCATAGTCTGTGTTGTCATGTGATTCGCTCGTGTCGGAGCTGGTGGCTTCACTCCGGGGAGACGACCCAATCGGAGACTTTGCAGTCCACCACGTACGTGGCTACTTAAGCCGCCATTGGTTTCCGTCGGCAGGATCTCCTCTATGGCCTCCGCGTGACATCAGCGGTACTGAAGCTTGTCCATGTCGTGTAACAGATTCACGAGCTGAAACCAGTCCAGGCGACCCGCAGCACGTGCTGGAGGCTGGATAGCAAGGAGGCCGAGTTCAACGAGCCCACATATCCCTGACTTGCGTGTCCATACCAAGAGCCCATTGGTTTCCAGAGGTAATGAATCTTCCCCATGTCGTGAAACAGACTCACGCCGGGCTGCCTGAAGCAAGTACCTTAATGATCTGTAGCCCGTGCTTAAGACTGGATAGTGGCGAGTCCGGATCCGACGAGTCCATGATCCTTCAGTGCCGAGAAGACCTCCCACGTAGTCATCGTGGAAAGGGCCCTAGTTGTCCTGCATTTTCTCATTTTAGACCACGGTCCGGTTCTTCCGTAGTGGATGAAGACGAGTGCGTATCGGCCGATCGCTACTTCCAGCGTGGGCTTGTATATAGCAGCCATGGATAAAACCCTCTGGTACTACCGCATTTCGCATGTAGAGAGCTGCAGCTGCTTATGAGCTACACCCTATTATTAACCAATCACTAGGCATTCTGTTTTACCGCGTGAGAACGCATGTAGAGAGCTACACATCTATTTTACCGGTATACCGGTGTATTTTTTTCACAAAAGATAAGCCACTAGTTTCAATGGCGCGCCAGCGTCCGAAGGGAAGACCAAGCCGCGGTGGTGCAGTCCGACATGCCCAGCTGTACAAGATCACAGCAGCGTCTGCTCAAAAGAAGCTGACTGTTCTAGATCATCTAGCGGGCTCAGAGATGAGAACCACAATATCGCACTTTTATCCTAACCTTGCTTCCTCTGCCTACAGCTCCAAATGAGCGACTATCTACCGCTGGGCTCGCAGTCGTGCCAGCTTAGAGGCTGCTCTAGCTGAAGGTAAGGGTGAGCATAGAAAGGTGCGAAATGTGGGTATGGGGACAATCCTGTCGCAAGCCAGCGAGTCTGAAATCGCCGAATGGGTCAAAGAGCGCCGTGGTGATGGCATTCCCGTTTCTACTGGGCTGCTACCAAGCCCCAACGGCATCGCATCGGCCGATCTTAATGTGGATTTAGAGAGGCTATCTCTGCTTGAAGGTCCAACCGTAGAAGAAGAGCAGGACTTCGAGTTTACCGGTAGTGACATCCAAGAGGAAACAGTGGTGTAACTAAAATTTGGTACAGTTGCTCTTTTTTGCTGTTGCACGTTTGTTTTTGGGTATTCTTGAATTATTCTCTAAACCTGTCGTCAGTGGGGTAGCTCTCTACATGCAAAGTGCGGTATAGTCAGCGGGGGGCCAAAAAGCGCTGTAATCGTTGCTATATGATTTGACGGATGGACCGCAGCCTTTGGCTTGGACGAGTTGCACTTGTTTGACGGTAAGTAGGCAAATTGGACGAAGTGTAGAGCTTCGTTTCATTGCGGCCCTTTCTACTTTGTGTACCGTATCGCATAGTTAACCCCTTCCTTACCGACGTCGTAAGATACGCCATAAATGAATTCATATGTCGTATTATACGACGTAGAGCGCAGGACAATAGGAAATGGCTCAGGTAATACTTTATCCATGTCATTATAATTTAATAAGACCCGAAAGGTCAAAACGAGAAAAATTAGAAACAGGTCAGGGGTAGGGTGCAGCAAGGAGAGGCGGAGATAACGGGAATGCGATACGCGGATACAGAGGAAATGGCCAACGATGCCAGTCATTACAGAATTTGCCGGATGGCCCGCATCCGCTCCAGCTTGCGTCAAACCCGCTGCTGTTGCTGCAGCGACAAGTGACATAGATTTCAGACATCTCTGGCGGCAATTGCGAGGTGCAGGATGGACAGCCAAGCGTCCTCGGGTTATTCAGCGTGAGTGGAGCTACGTTAGTCCAGACGACGCGGAAACGTTTGTCGGTGAGGATGCAGTAGTACTGTTTGCTATTAAGTCTGGATTGATCCAGGACATTGAAGGCAGTGAGAGCGCAGACAGACGGAGATAGCGGGATTGAAACAGCCGAGGCCACAGCGACTGAAGGATTCCAAGAAGGTGCTGGGGATGCTGTGGCTGACGACGTCCGTCCGTCTCAAATCGACACTACTGCTTAGCTATCCCAAAACACCTTGGATGAGTTGTTTGGAGCATCCAGCGACTCGGATGTGGAGCTTTCGCAGGCGGCGGTGGCTCGGGTGTTTAACCTATCGCTAAGCAGCGTACCGTCGGCGGAGCAAGATCAAGAAGCAGCCACCAACCTGCCGCTACTGTCAGAAGCGTCTGGAGCCGAAAGCGATGCTACCCCAGCGGCGACGCCAGATGCACCAACAAACCGCATTTTGCGGCCGAGAAACGGCGTCAAGAGCGTTCCAGACGACGAGGATTTGGACGCTTATGAGAGCTTCAGTTCCGAGGATAGTGCTGCAGAAGGCTTGTATGATAGAAGTGATGATGTTGGCCGCCCCGCGGCTGCTGAAGACGACATGGATTTGGTATCGGAAAGCGATGAAGTGGAGATGGACGAAGCCTTCGTTACGTCGCTTCAAATTGGTGCAGAGACGCTGAGCAAGAGCGCGACTCAGCCGCGATCGGGGGCTTTACGTGGGATGCAGTGGACAACAGCAACGTCGTCGTTCGAGGAAAACGTTCCCGCGTATCCTGGGCTCAACATGGAAGATGTTCAGCCGACGCAAGAGCTGCAACGCATTTGCCACTCGCCACTACTTACCTTTTTCTACTTCATGCCCAAGCCACTATGGGTAATGATCGGAGCGGAAACCAATAGATACAGTCTACAAGAAGTGGACCGTCGAGCACGGCTCATACTATCTAGGCAAGCCGACCATCCGCACGAGAATCGCGAGACCATTGTCTAGATCCGCCGCCGTTTGAGAGCGTCTCCTGCCCACCAGACGCACGTGATCCTGCATGTGATTGAGCTTCGCGTTGCCCGTATGCGGTGTCCACAGAAGTGCCGCTTCTCAGCTCACTGGTCGATGTTAGTCGATGGCGCTGTTCCCGCCGGAACGTTTGGTCAATTCATGGGTCGTAACCGGTGTACAGATATTCTACGTGATATCCATTTCGCTGACAACGAAGCGGAGCGGACGCGCGACAAGCTCTGGAAATTGCGTCCCATTGTCGACAAGTTACAGCAGCGGTTTTTGTCTGGATGGTCGCTACCGGGTGTTTTTTATCTTTTGATGAAGGCGTCTTGCCCTCTACGTCAAAGCGGAACACCACTCGTATGTTTATGCCAGATAAGCCTCATCGAAAAAGTTCATGTTGTGTGACTCCGGGACAGCTTATTGTCACAAGTAATGTGTATGGCGTAAGTTTCTACTTACAAACTAATATCTAACTTCTTATGTCGTAGCTA
This sequence comes from Phytophthora infestans T30-4, assembly GCF_000142945.1. NCBI lineage: Eukaryota > Oomycota > Peronosporomycetes > Peronosporales > Peronosporaceae > Phytophthora > Phytophthora infestans. The sequence goes on along the minus strand of NW_003303748.1, from coordinate 742,931 downwards.
TCTAGATTCGAGATGTACGCTGGCAACGTAATGTTGAAGAAAACGGTGATAGCTCATTCGACAACAAGACAGGTGCTGCTGCTGTCGTGCGTAACCTGAAGACAGTTCTGAATGAGAGCACACGTCACCAATGGCATCTTGTCGTATTTGACAGATTCTATACGTCAATTCTATTTGCTGTGGAGCTGCTAGGAATGGAAGTCTACGTGATTGGCACCATTATAACGGACCGGCTTGGATACCCGAAAGAAGTGAGAGCGACCCGAAAGACACGAGCAGCAGCAATCCCCCGCGACACTTTCACGTTTGCCCGTTCTGTTGATGTGCCGCAGATGATTGCTTTTCACTGGTGGGACCGAAAGCCGGTGCATTATCGGTGCACCGGCTCGGCCATGGCTGCTTCTACGATCAAGCGGAACCTCAAGCAGGTCGGCTCGGTCACCGTTCCATGCCCAGCTGCAGGAAACGACTATCAACGCCGGATAAGCGGAGTTGACGTGCAGGATCAACTCCGCCTCCAGACGCTCTCACTCCAGACCTCTACCTGGTTTTCCAAGTACTATAAAAGCTTGTTCTTGGGGTTCGTCGACCTAGCGCTGGGGAACGCATACATTTCCCATAAGGCGACGGCTCGGCTTTACGGTACAGCAGCGATGACTCGGGGCGAGTGGTTTTGCGACCTGTAAAACCAACTTTTGTAGCTCAAAGCGGAAGACTTTGCTGGTGTAGCGGCTACGCCGCCGCCAAGCAATCAGAAGCGTAGGCGTGCATCCGTTCGGTTGACGCACGAGCTGGAGCAGTCGGATGACTGGGTAACGGTAAGTGGAGTTCAAAAAGAGACGTCAGAGGTCTTGTAAGGTATGTGCACTCCTGAGGACCAATCCGAAGAAAAAATCGTTTACGACAACTTACTTCTGGGAGCGCTGCTCGGTCGACAACGCCAAGTGCTGACTGTGTAACAAGCTGCGGCATACTTACAAAGGTGAAGCGAAGACGGACTTCGCTATTTGGCATGATGACTTTGACGGTGGTCAAAGTATTCCTGTGGCTCTGGGCAAGAAGGTCGTCCTGCGCCGCCCTGGTAAGACGGCGGGTGAACGGAAGAAGACGCGACGGGAATTGGAGCTCCGCGGCGACGATGTTGATGACGAAGGAACGGGAAACGTAGCTGGCAGTGCGAGGATTAGTACTGCCTGGGCCACAGGCTTTGGAGCCAGCACGATGAGCTGACATGCAAGCGATGTTGAGTGTTAGGTGCAAATGTACTTTTTTAAATTTATGACTTTTTTGTTTCCTGTTTTACCATGTGTTTCGATTTGGTTGTGTTACTTTTTGGTCGCTTCTGCTGTCAACCGGGGTAACTTACGACATCTAGGAGAGGAAGGCCGCCATCTATGTAGTATAATTGACGACATCTCTAACAAAATCTGTTGAAATCTTATGCAGTTTCCCGCAGGCGGTTATGTACGCCATATTATATATACTGTGAAAATCTTCGTCGTATTATACGCCGTAAAAGTACCGTGATTAACGTGTTCGGAGGCCTGAATTCCGGTAAGGAAGGGGTTAAAAAGTCATGAGCTTAGAAATCACAAAAACAGAGGAGCCTTTGCATCATTAAAGACTTGTTGCACGAATGTTGCTTGCTCTCACGAGGAGGGCCAGTAGTTAAACTGAATCTAAAACACAATCCTGAATTAAACAGGGCGGCTTTTGTCCCGAAGCGTCCTAGATTAGTCACAGCAATAAACTCATGTGACATATCGACATGTTTCCCACAGTAAGCATCTCTGTACCGCAATAAAACCGATTGTTCTCGTGAACGCCGTACATAGAGTATGATTCGTTCCAACGCTCCAGAACTTAGTTCCGTGCGTGATCTAAGACGCATTCAGCTGTTTATAATCATAATGTGGAATAAATGAAAGTTTCACACAGGAATAGACTCCAACACAGCTTTCGCACAACAAATGTGTCTAAGTTAGACTTTGCCATTTTGTATGAACTGTAGTATCGTATCTCCCTATCGCGCTTACGCACTTCGTAATACTGAAAGTTCCGGTTGTTTCGGTCAAATTAAATGGCGTTCGACTATCAGTTCCCATTTTCCCACGGCGGTCAAAGTACCGCAATCACCCCTCTGCAGTGCCGTAGGATGAATTCTTGTACTCTTAATCCACCAAACATATCCGCCCTCAGCAACACCGTGATCGGCATAATCATGCAGCGATCTACAAGGACAACTCGATGCGAGCCAGCTCCTTCCGTTCGAGATACCAAACGCAACATCGTTGGTAGCGCACACGCCTTCCAGCAGCAGTCGAAACGTCACACTTCTCGAGCCTACTCTCGCCACGCACCCTACCAACACTCTTTTTTTACCACACAGAGCGTCAGTAAAACCCCAGCCAAGATGGCCACAGAGACACTGCTCTCATCACCCGTCACCGACCTTCTCGGACAGACCGATCTATTGTCTGGTCGGAGACGAGCTTCATGTCTTGCATCCGATGTCAGGACTGTCGAGAACATTATGGCGAGCATCCAAGGTGCCGACCACCACATCACGGCTGAGTTGCAGCAAGCCATCGTGGCGGAAGCCTTGAAGAAGAAGATTCGCCACCGACAGCGGTGCCGTATCAACCAGGCGCGCTACCGGCAGAGACGGATGCACCAGGAGAATCAAGTCGAGGGTCGCATCGCCAAACTGAGATCAGAGATTAAGGAGCTCGAAACGAAGTTCAACAACATTATTCGCCCCCCAGTGGGGGGGCCCCCACCAACACCAACGAGCTGGGCTTTGGCATCCGAGTACTTTCGGCAGCTCAATTGCTACTTTTCGTCACCCAGAACGATGCACAAGATAGCACGCCAGTTTCTCCGCGAGACCATGGCACTCGACGTCATGGACGGCTCATTATTTGGAGCTAATGCGCAACTGGATAGCTAGAGGCTACTCGCTCTTTCCTTGATCGACGCTCGTGTAGACCTTAAGGGCATGAAAACACCAGCGCCCGACACACTGAGTGCTGCCACTGTCACCAGCCTGACCATCACAGAGAAGACGCTAAGCATCGTGTTCCCACACCTGAACAGCGATGGCGTCGGAGGCAAAGAGGGCGGTATTTGGTCTCCTCTTGCGGTCAGACTGCTGGATCGAAAGATCGTTATGCATGGTTCGGTGCTCTCTCGCTGGGGTAGCGTAGCAGGAAAAGTGACGAGTATTCACACGCAGGCGGACATGATACGTCCGATGCTGACGCTGCTCGGTAGCTTAGAAGACGTGACTTGCGTTTTTGACAAGGCACTAGTGACACCCGAAGGCACTTGTGACACCCGAATGCAGAATTTCTACTTATAGAAGAGGTTCACTCTTATGGACAAAGTACAACAGAATAGTAAGCAGTTTGAAATCGGCTTCGGTTCATCAGCCTAGCAGCTCTGCTGTGGAACTTCGATTTTCAGACCCCGTTCAGCAATGCTACATTCTGTAGTAGTAAGGTTGTGAGTACCCAATTTTGGTAATAGACAGCTAAAACAAAAGCTAGCTCCCGGTGTGGTTGGTACCCCGTATTAGTTGGTAACAAGCGTCTCGCCGCCGGTCTTACGACCAGTGAGCTTAGTATGTTGGTTCAAGAACCTCTAACAAATCGACAGTCGGGTGTGACTCGTGCCTTGTAGAAGGCACAAGACACGTCCTCTAAGCTACCTAGCAGGTTCAGCAGTGGTGTCACCAAGTCTGCTTGCGCGTAAATGCTCGTCACTTTCTCTGTGGCCCTATCCCAGCCAAACGTTACCGACCCTTGCATGACGATCTTCTTATTCAGCATTTTAGCAGCTACGGGAGACCACACCCCACCTTTATCCACACCGACGCCATCGCTGTTAAGGTGAGGGAATGCGCGGCGAAGCGTGTTGTCTGTGATGGTTACAGAGGTGCTAGTACCAGCTACCAATGTGTCAGAAGTTGGTGTCTTCAAGCCCTTGAGTTCCACACGAACATCGTCAAAGTAGTAGGCGAAGAATCGCCAGTTGTCCAATTACGCTTCAGGGCCATACGTTGCACCATCAATGCCATCAGCGGCCATCGTATCGTTGAGAAACTTGGATGCCATCTTGTACAGCGTTCCGGGCGACGACATGTAGTAATTCAACAAGCGAAAGAACTCGGATGCCAACGGCCAATTCGTTGGAGTTGATGGAGGGAGAACAGTGTCGGTGCTCTTCCTTTCTAGGCCTTTGATCTCCGCTTTCAGTTTATTGATCTGATCTTCAATTCCAGTTTCGACTTGCATCTGCCTCTGTCGGTAGCGTGCCTGGTTGATACGACAGCGCTCTCGGTGACGGATCTTCTTCTTCAAGGCTTCAGTCACGATCGCCTGCTGTAACTCCGGTGTGATATGGTGGTCAGCCCCTTGGATACTTTCAATAATGCTCTGTACAGTCTTTAGATCGGACGAAAGGCATGAAATTTGTCTTCGCCCCGAAGTTAAATCAGTTTGCCCGATAAGCTGGGCGACTGATGACGAGAGCACAGTTTTCTTGGACGTCGCAACTGACACCTTAGCGGGACTCTCATGGGAGCCTTTGAATAGCTTTTTGTATAGCTCGTGGCGTTGGGTCTGACGTCTGGGCTTCTGTTGGCAGGAGTGCGCAACGTTGGCACTGTTCCCCATGCGATTAGACGTTCTGTCACGCGCATTCCAGGTCGAACGCTGCATGACAGCTCCAATCACGGCGTCGCTTAGTGCCGAGCTATTAGGCGGAAGGAGAGCGTACGAATTCATACTGCAGATACAGGATGCCGGCGATTGGTGAGGCGCTTACCGTTCTGCGATAGTCGAAGCAAATTGGAAACTGTTACCTAGTAGTCGAAGAAGCCAGGAGTCTGCGTCACCAGCTGGAAGCTTACGCGCTTTACGGATTACGAACTCTCGGGAGAGTAGGTAAACGGGATCTATCACGTGGATAGGGTGGATCCCTTTTAGTGTCTTCAACGTTACGTGTTATCGCTGTACTTAACGTTAGAATTTTACTGTAGTGTCTTCAACGTTACGTGTTATCGCTGTACTTAACGTTAGAATTTTACCGGTACCGCTAAAAGAACTGCGCAAAGATACCGTTATTTGCGCCCCTTCGATACCGCCGATCAGATTTGTCGAGTCAACACTTCCGACCGCTCAAAACTTCGCCATTCGAGTACTAGAGTAGCCATGGATCCATTGCTGCCGCCGATATCAACGGTGTGGTCTCAGGGCATGTCTTCCGGAGCCAGTGACCATCACGAAGAAGTACTACGACATCAGGATGACCGTAGTGGTCTGGGATCAGTTGCGAACACGTTTGCGTTGCGCGGTCAACCGCTCAGCCGAACATTTAACGAGTTACATTCGACTAGTCCGCCAATACGTACCCGTCTTACCTTTGATGACGCCGACAATACGGACGCTAGGCCGGCTGGGCCTTGTTACGGGGCCCTAACAGGACACGATCACGACGTTGCTGCTGAAGTAACCTCCGCGAATATAACTTCTCATCATGATGGTGTAGCTACGAGATGTCCGACACGCAAGCGTCCCGATTCTCACGGTCTTGTAGGACCTTATAAACGTCTTTTCGTGGGTCCTAGTGGTCACGAAGTATGTGAAGCTACTACACCAGCAAATACTCCAGCAAAAAGAACAAGTACACCGCAGCGCGGATCAATTTTGCGCAATCGTAATGCTACGACTAGTGCTCGCCGCAAGCGTGTTGGTAAGTCTCCCGCCAGTGCGACGCGTCAAAGTGGTATGGACAGCGTTCAGCGTTCACACTCAAATCAAACACCAAGTAATTCCTACCGTGACCACAGTAGCAAGACTCCCGGCAGTTCTCAGCGTGGGCGTAGCCACAAAACGCCAAACAGCTCTCAATCAACACGCCGTAGCAGGACACCGAGTAGCGCGCAACGTGGTGGCAGAAATGGGTCCTCTGGTTCAGCGTTGGCGCTTTCCAGACCACGGCGGATCTTGTTCAACATGCACAAGATGCGAAAGCCTCAACACTGGCGTTTCATCCAGCTTGTTTGCAAGGACGACTATAGCCACATACATATGGACGACTTGCGCTCTGAACACGCCAGGTGCGCCTTTTGCAATAAATGTGATGTTGCGATAGCGTTTGAAAAGTCCAATACCGCCCATGTAACCAAACACATGAAGACACGCCATCCTAAGGAGCTAAAAGAAGCAACAGAAGAAGAAGAATCTCGTCGGAGGAACAAAACGCAGATTTTGGTGCACACAAAGCCGAACAATTTGCCTACAGTATCAGACTATCAAGAAGCTGCAACAGCATAGGAGCAATTAAGGGCTGATGATTTAGCTTCGATCTGGGTTGCTAAGTCAATGCGTCCGCTTTCGATCACTAGCGACAAATACTTTCGCAAGTACTCACGATACATCAACTCAGTGTGCGGCCGAGTTAATATCATTAAGCCATGGAAGACCCGAGAACGTGTTGAAGTAATTGCCGCTGAACTTCGAGAAACATTAAAGGAGAAAGTCTCTGCTGAGTGCGATTATTACTCCGCGTCAAGTGATATTTGGACATCCAGAAGCAAGCTCGCATTTATATGCCTTACGCTACACTATCTGGATACTTTGTTCAAAATGCACAGTTGGGTACTCGAAGTGAAGCTCCTACCGGGAAAGCACGATGCTTACCACATTGCAGACTCATTGGAGAAAAGCATGCTGGAGTGGGGTCTACAGACTAATAAGTGCGTCAAATTTTTGCGTGACGGTGCATCAAACGGAGTTAAAGCCTGTGACTTGCTCCATCTCGACTTGATGTCATGCTTAGCGCATTGTTTGCACCTAATTGTTGGCTCTGGAATTGTCAAGAAAAAAGCTGACAAAACATCTAAAGAAATGCTAGCGGCAGCAAAGACGGATGGTGAATTCGATGATGCACTCGAACAGGAGGCCTGCGAAGAAGTTGACAGGTATATCGCAGAGTCTTGTGAATCTTCTCGTTCAGATTTGAAGAAATTACGTGGAGTTGTTGAAAAGTTTCGCAAGCTTGCAGTGTTCTTCAGTCGTTCAGTAAAAGGATCCGATTGCCTGAAAAGCCTTCAAAGTAAAGAACTTCTTCCTAAGACCGACTGTGCTACTCGTTGGAATAGCACATACGCCATGCTCTTACGTATGTTAGAGTTACGCAGTGCACTAGCTGCCTTTTTTGATCTGGCGGCTAGGACTGGTGAATTTTCTTACCCCACTTCCGCACACCCTACGGTCGAGGACCCGGCTTACTTTTCGGTGCTTAGTCACATTACTTGAGCCTTTCGCCAAAGCTACCGATGGTTTGGGAGTACAGAAGTACCCTACATTGGTAATTGCCGTTCCAGTACTTCGGTCAATCGAGAGGAAGCTAAACAACGCCAATATTTTTGATCCGATCATTCGATCGGTTGCTAACGAAGAATTTGGTCCTCGAGTGGAGACATTAATGCATTCAGTCAGAGAAACGTACATTGAGCTCTTTTCCAAGCGGTTTAAGGACAGCTTGCCGCCGGATTTGCTGTGGATTTCAGTGCTGGACCCACGGTCAGCCGAGCTGAAGCACTTGAGTCATGGTGAATCTACACTTGCTGTATCTCGACTCAAAGTTGCAGCTTTTGAGATGGCAAAAGAGATAAATACAAACAAATCCAGTTACAACGAGGCTGCGCAGGTAGCCAACGATTCAGTTCCCCAGTCCGGCTCAACGAGGCAAAATGTAGCTTGGCTGACAGACGTATTTAGCGGTGGGATGGACGAGTATGTGGAAGAACCGCTCAGTGTTGCCGACGATATGCTGAAAGACGAGTGCGAGTCTCAAGTCCGGCAATATTTAAGAGATGCACATGGAGCTCCTGTTACTACTGATGTATTGGACTGGTGGGCGAAACGACGAACTAAATAACCGATCGTATCGGCTTTGGCTAGAAAGTGGCTCGGGTGTATAGCAACTTCTGTGCCGTCTGTAGTGGGTGGCGGCTTGAAAGCCCAACCACGACCACACTATACAGTCGAGAGTGACGAGCAAGCTGGACAACCAGCATGTGGTTGCAGTCAGCCACCAGCGTGCCAGGTTGTTGCAGTTTACAACTGCAAGTTGCAGCTCGTCATCTCAAGCTGGTGAAGGTTCTAGTTAGGGAGTCCTTGCTAGAGGCTGGGCTATCACTGGGACGCTGGTGATAGCTATGTAGAGCTTTGGATTGCATGCATGTTTCTATCTCACTTTACATTTTACCAAGACACAAGCAATACAATCGGCTATACTTTAAGGAAGTACCAGCTTCCTTCGACCGTCTTGTATTCACTACTGCGACCTACTACAAAGAATTCTTTAGCAGTGCTAAGGTCAAGATGACGATATCGACAAGGAGTACTTCGACGACACCAGGGACTTCAACAACGACGCAAAGTCCATCGGGTAACGACTCGTCTACGGTTCCGGTGGCACTGTTTATGCCGCTGGCTGCTCCCCAACTGAGGAGCACGTCTCATGCTGCTCTGGTACAGTGGCGGAAACTTCGCCGCGAGTACGAAGACGAAGTAACGATGAGATGCAAGAACGACGCTGAAAAAATGGCTGAGGTGCTGGTCAGCGTCAAGAAGTCCTTCAATAAGCGACTTCTTGAAGTTTGGTACGAATTTGACTGGGAGGTGGACATTGACACGGTTACCGACGAGTTCATTATCACCAAGGTGGACGAAATCATATCGTCCGTCAAAAACAATACCGTACCAGATGTTGCTACTCTGTTCAAAGAAAATGTAAAAATGGATTTGACAGAAAGCGATGTCAGGGAGCGGGTGATGCAGTTTTTTTGCGAAGAGCCGCGAGTTCATCGAGGAACAGGGCTGGCAGGAGTTCTTCACAGGTAACGAGGGAAAGCGGTTAAAGTGCAAGCTGCTCGTCGAATCTCTCGAGCCCCGCAGTCTCCGCGAGGAGATTACTACTACCATCAAATACCAAGCAAGGATTGCCAAGGAGAGTGAAAAAGAGCTTTTTAAACTCATCCTGGACAAGGCCTTTGAGCAAGACCGGAACTTCCAACGCCGAAAGCGCTCTCGTTCCTCAACTCAGTTTGAGCGAACAAAGAAAACCAACGGAACCAAAGAGCATAACGAGCCAAGGGCGAAGTACCGTAGGGTTGAGCGTGGTGGTAAGAAGGCTGGTGGCGGTGACGCTAAGCATGGACAGCATAAAAACGGCAAAGGCACGGGTTCTAGTCCACCAACCGGAGGTTGCTTGCACTGCAAGGGTGATCACTGGCTGGTACACTGTCCGGATGCATCTGCAGACATGAAGAAAGAGCTACTGAAGAAGATGCACGACCGCCGTGATCGCAATAAGGCCCCGAAAAGGGCCGAAAGCGATGCCTGAAGGTTAAGGCGCATTAAGGATTGCCTTTTAAGACACGACAAAACAATTGTTGTTGAAGGAAGGTTGTCCATGCCCTACTGCGCTGACACCGGGGCGGAAAGAAGCATAATCAGTGCTCAAAAATTGCAAGAACTGGAGAAGTTGGGTGGTACTGTGAGAACGACTATACTACCTCGCCCGATTTTCTGTGAGACTGTTGGCAAGTTCCAGATTGTGACGAAACACTCTGTACTCTTGCATGTGATGCTTTATACTGCCGCTGGACCAGTAAGACCTGTGAAGCCCTATGAAGTGCTGGTGATTGAGTCTGACGAGGATGAATTCATTTTGGGTGAGGACATTTTGAAGGACCTTGGTATCAGTATAGACAGCCAGTTGGAGCAGCTGGCGGAAAGGAGTGCGATGGACGATGACGATCCAATTCCTTTTGAAGATGATTTCCTGTTTGGAGTTGTTCCGGACGATGACGTTCGGCGAGCAGTGGAGAATATGATCGCGAAGGCCATCGATAATGGATTTCCGTTGGAGAAGGTGGACAGATTGCGGACGATTGTGTACATGTTCGATGTTTGGAGGTTGAAACTGGGTCCAGATCCCCCTGCTAAGGTCCCTCCACTAGAACTACGCTTACGAAAGGGAGCAAAACCTTTCCGGTGTAAGCCGAGGCAATATCCGCCGCACCTTCGCAAATTCTTGCAGGAATTCAACGACGAGCTAGTTAAACTTGGTTGGGTGTATGAAAACGCATCAAGTCGGTGGGCATGCCCGGCGCTGCCTGTTAAGAAGTCAGGCAAGGACGAATACCGTCAAACCAGCGACTACCGGCCCGCCAATGCTGAAACCGAGCCAATCGCTGGCGTCATGCCTATTCTACAGGTTATTACTGAGCATGTTCGCGACATGAAGTACTTTGGACTTTTTGACTTTATAAAAGGCTTTTGGCAGTTGCCATTAGCCAAAGCATGTCAAGAAATCTTAAGCTACATGACTGATGCAAAAGTATTTACGCCAACCAGAGTTCCTCAAGGCTGTAGTGATGCAGCACTTCATTTTCAGATGACTATGGAGAAGTGTTTCGAGAAATAACTCCATCAGCACTTGCTTATCTGGATTGATGATCTCCTGCTTTATGCAGGCGACGTGGTTACTTATCTGGATAAATTAGAAGAGCTTTTCAGTTTGATGAATGAATTTGGCCTGAAGCTTAGTGCAGCGAAGTCAAGTCTCTTTCAGCGCTCTGTGAAGTGGTGCGGGAAGATAATTGACGGTGAAGGTGTACGACACGACCCGGAACGCATCGCTGCACTACGTGAGATGCCACTGCCCACCACCGCCGGAGAATTGCAACAATTTCTCTGTGCCTGTAACTGGATGAGAGATAGTCTGATTAACTATGCGGGCCATGTTAGAACTCTCCAGAAGCGGCTCGATGAAACTCTGAAAGGTGGAAAACGGACAAAACGAGCTGCAGCCCGGCTACCAGTGACCCTCAACGATGCGGAAAAAGCTGCTTTTGATCAAGTAAAGGACTGTTTAGCCTCTGCGGCTAAGTTGGCTCACCCCAGTGCCGATGGTCAGCTTTCAGTGTTCACTGACGCCTCGGACACGGCCTGGAGCGTGATTGTGACCGACGTGCATGATTGGGAGACCCGAAAACCTGTTAACGAACAGCGTCACCAACTCTTACACTGTCTGAGTGGGACTTTCTCGGGATCGCAAGCAAATAGGAGTGTGATCGAAAAAGAAGCATTTGCAATTGTGGCAGCTTGTGACAAGTTGCCGTACCTGCTTCTCCGACCTGCGGGATTTCGATTATACTGCGACCACAAGAATCTGATTTACGTTTTCGCCCCTGATGCTACGGTAAAAAAAACATATTCGAGGGAAACTATTGCGGTGGGCTATGAAGCTCGGTGAGTTCAGATACGAAATCCATCACATTGCTGGCGAAGATAACGTTTGGGCTGACATGGTTTCAAGGTGGGCTCGAATGCCAACTACGACTCGTGTAAAGAGAGTGAGTACTCGCCGGCAGCAACAGAACGAGCGTTTAATACTTCGGCCACTTGATGATACCGGTTTCGTGTGGCCTACCTTAGAGGCTATTGAGAGTGCACAACGGCGGTTTGGGACGACTGCAGAACGTACTGACCTCAACGACGATGCCGATGGCATCTGGCACAAGGATGAGAGACTATGGATACCAGTCAACGCTACTGATCTGCGTCGACGCTTGTGCATCATCGCACACTGCGGCCCGCAGGGACACAGAGGTCGAGACGCAATGATGGCACATATCGGCCGACTCTTCCACGTACCGCAACTTCGTCAGTGTGTTGAGAGATTCTTGGCAAGCTGCCTCCTCTGCCATCACGTGAAGGGGGGGAAGGTAGTGCCGAGGCCCTGGAGTGAAACATACCGCTGCAATGAAAGAAACCAAGCGTTGCACTGGGATTTTCTGTATTTAGGGGAAGCTTATGGTGACATGCAGTATCTATTGGTACTAAAAGATGACGCTAGTCACTATTGTGAACTCGTGAAGTGTGAAACCCCTACAAGTACGATTGCTGCTGATGCAATCATGGATTGGCACAGTAGATTTGGGATCCCTCACGACTGGATCAGCGACCAAGGTACACACTTCAAGAACGAAGTGATCGAGGAGCTGTGTACCAGACTAAAGTGCAAGCAGATTTTTTCGCCTACTTACAGCCCATGGATCAACGGGTCAGTGGAACGAGTGAACAGAGATATTCTTCAAGTTTTACGAGCTCTCATCCTGGACTACAAGCTCAACCATAGAGACTGGCCAAGATTAATACCTATCGTGCAAGCTAGCCTAAATCATACTGCCGTGCCGTCACTGGCAGGCAAGACGCCTGGTGAATTGTTTACCGGCTTGGAGCCCCCTTCACCACTACAGGCGGTATACCTGGGACCAGAGGTGGATCCCAGTGTACAGTTAACTCGAACCTCAGCCGAGATCGAGTCGAGCCTGAATGAACTAAGAGTTAGTATTCGGGAGATGCACAAGGCAGTTGAAGACGCCCGTCTCAAGCAGACTTTACTGAACAAGAAAAAGGAGCGAGGTGATAACATCATCAACTTCAACGTAGGTGACTATGTACTGCGTTCTCGTGTGGACGAGAAAGGCCAGATCAAACTGCTCGTTACATGGATCGGCCCCTACGCAGTTACTGCAGCTCTACCCTACAATGTGTTCAAGGTGAAGCACCTTGTATCAGGCTCGGAACTTGAATTTTTTTAAATTAATATGCACGCCTCGAGGCTCAAGTTTTTCGCCGATAAGGATTTGGAGGTGACCGAAGAGCTTTTGGAGCACGTGGCCGCTCAGGGCATCATCCTTCGTGTGCGTGAGCTACGTCGACACCGCTGGAACGACCGGAGCCGGTCCTACGAAATCCTAGTTGGGTGGCATGGGCTAGAGACAATAGAGGACTCGTGGGAGCCTCTAGTATCACTGCACAAGGACGTGAGTACGTTAGTGCAAGGATATGTTGCTACAGCCAAAGACTCAAAGCTTGAGCGCCACCTTAAAGCACTAGAAGCGCCAAAAAAGCGGCGCTAAAGCTTTACGTGTATACATGTATACCCCTCAGTATAACGACTATACTTTCACTGAATTGAGGTTTATCCTTGGAATTGTGGTTGTTTTGGTCATTTTCTGTTGGATTTGCATGGCAAGGAAGACTTCAACTGCAATATGTTGAAGTTGGTCACATAAAGCAGACCGCGTGATTAGTCATATGACTAGTCACATGGTTATTCATGATGAAACAGCGTATTACCGAGCGGTAATTATTATGTAATAAAATGAGTACAAGCACAATTTGCCCGAGTGGTCAGGTTGGGCTTGAAAGGGGACTGTAGTGGGTGGCGGCTTGAAAGCCCAACCACGACCACACTATACAGTCGAGAGTGACGAGCAAGCTGGACAACCAGCATGTGGTTGCAGTCAGCCACCAGCGTGCCAGGTTGTTGCAGTTTACAACTGCAAGTTGCAGCTCGTCATCTCAAGCTGGTGAAGGTTCTAGTTAGGGAGTCCTTGCTAGAGGCTGGGCTATCACTGGGACGCTGGTGATAGCTATGTAGAGCTTTGGATTGCATGCATGTTTCGATCTCACTTTACATTTTACCAAGACACAAACAATACAATCGGCTATACTTTAAGGAAGTACCAGCTTCCTTCGACCGTCTTGTATTCACTACTGCGACCTACTACACCGTCCGAACGTGCATTTTCAAAAAGCGGAAATGTAGTCACCACGAGGCGCTGCTCGTTAGCCCCCGATATTATTCGCGATACTTTGTTTGTCAGCGAAAATTACGAAGAGAATGATGACAATGTTTCCAGGGAGCAAAGTGATAACAGTGACGAAGATGGCGGGTAACATTCCGGTATTGTTGTATGACCGAATGATGAAGTGAAATTTACGTCAGTCCCATCCGAACGAGCATTTTAAACTGCCAGCAACACAGTCACAGCAAAGCGATGTCAGGTTGATAGGAAATTAGTACGGTAACTTGATTTTTTATTTCGGAAACTACGTACAATCTTGTAGTACTGGTTTATTGGACTTGTTCACGTAGTCGCGAGACTGAGGAGCGTTAAAATATGCGCGTAGTACAAACAGTATTTGTGCCTGCGCCTCGTCTTGAGTCACAGTGTAATCAACAAGAACGCGGAGCTTTGCACGTCCTCAAGGTTTGTTTCAGCTTCTTTATGTCGTATCACGTCATACCAATTAGCGCGTAAGGATTGGCGTCTCGAGAGGGTTGGTTGTCCAGATTGTGAGTCTATTTAGGGATTGATGATCCATAAATTTAACCGCGTAAAGCACTTCACCTAAGTTCTCTTTGCTTCCACAAATATCTTTCGGCCAGCTTCGATGCCGTCACACACCAACAGAGCGACGTAAAATCAGGATCGACACCTATGTAACCACAGCGAGCATACCATCCAATCCATAAGTACCTGCTTCATATCGTAGCCAGTATTGTCCTTGCGCATCGTGCTCAAGCTGTCAATTACCATACCATTAGCCAGAACGTCTCCGGTACCCAGCACCGTGCCGCGACGTGTTCCATATTCAAGGGGCGCCAACGTTTGTAGCCACCATTGCAAGTACCCTTTGCTCCAAGATTTAAAGGCCCTGCCTGGCAACTTAATTGTCAAGATTCTCCAAAATGCATCCACTAGCGCACACCAAAACACCAGACTCCTCGCCGAAAGACACCACGTTGTTCATCGCCGTCACTGACAGCACAATTTCGTCGTGCACTGGAACGCTGCCACGCACCAGGCCCATGTTGCCCCCCAGCGTCACCACCGGCATGTTGCGCTCGCTACATTATTTGAGGATGGCGGATACCTGCTCTGTGGTGTTGGGCTTGGTTACTGGCTGCCTTGTAGTCATTAAAAAAAAACCGTGTACCAGTTAGGTCTTAGTGGCACTAAGACCTAACTGTTACACGGTTTTTTTTTTTGCCGACGGCACTAAGTTAGTGCCGTCGGCAGCAGTGAGCAAATGCAGGTCGACAATAGTACGTTAGCCAATCCGAATAAAGAATTCATTTTAGCCAATTAAAACACGTATCGTTATTCCATCGCTATCGCTTCGGGAAACCCCAGATAACGTTACGCAATTGTCGCGAAGATAACGGTGAAGGGATTCCCTTTATCGTGCATAGGCTGTGTTGTCGATATGCACAAAATAAGTCACAGTCGTTTAGGCTACCCATGTTGAGTACAAAGGGTACATACGTACCCGTAGCGCCCGCGAGACATCGCCAATGCATTCACAGTTGTAAAGAAAGTCATTCGTCCTTTACGCGATAGCTTTTGATTCAAAAGCTAAATGCCGCTTTACATTGTTCAAAAGTTTTGAACAATGAATAAAGCGGCATTTTGGCGATTATCGAAGTTTAATGAACTGACTTATCTGGGTCAGCTGTCCTAAATCAGGAGTGGTCATAATGATAATGATTTTCAGGCAAAAGTGCAACAGTCCTAAGCAAACATCGTTCATGTATTACGACCTGACCGGGTTTGTGTGACTAAACATGAACGCTAGGCTTCATGGCGTCTTAACAAATTAAAAAAGTATAGGAAGGCAGGCATATGCTTAATAACTATTCGTATTAAATGGTGTCTTTACTCTACACGTGTGAATAACAGGACAGTACTGTAGGAATACACCCTGGAGATGATGTGGAAAACCCTATCGTAACAATTTAGCAAAAACAAATCTGTGGCCAATTGCACGAGTAAGGAAAAACCAGCCACTGGGTGTAGAGACTCTGCAGCGAGAATTGGCTACAAGTGTAACTTTCAAGCTAAATGAAAACTTGCTTCGAAGTACTAGAAATGTAAATTCGGGCGGACCTAAGCATTAGCAATTATTTTATAACGACATATCATACGTTACGAGAGATCCACTTTCAAACTGCTTCATGCTAGTCGTTGTTCTTCTGAAGCTAGCATCTCGTAAAGTTGTCGTCTGGTGTCACTCGTGCCTTGTAAAATGCGTTCGACACGTCCTCTAAGGTACCTAACAGCTTTATCATTGGAGTTATCATGTCCGCTTGCGAGTGAATACTCATTGCTTTCCCGGTTGAGTTATCCCAACGAAAAATGACGGAGCCACACATTACGAGCCTCTTACCCAGCAGTTTTGAAGCAAGGGGTGACCACGCGCCACCTTTAGTGCCACCGACACCATCTCTGTTTAGGTGAGGGAATGCGAGGCGGAGCGTGTTGGATGTGATGGTCATGCTGGTGGTTGTACCAGCAATCAATGTATCGGACGTTGGCGTCTTCATGCCCTTTACCTCCATGTGGACATCTTCAAAGTACGTGGCGGACAATCTCCAGTTCTTGAGCCACTCGTCAGCTTCAAATGACGAGCTGTCCTCGGCACCCGGCGCCATGAACTCATGGATGAACTTGAATGCCGACTTGTACAGCTTTTCAGGAGAGGACACGTAGTAATTGAGCTGACGGAAATAGTCGGATGCCAGAGCCCAACTTGTCGGCGCTGTTGGCTGTCGAGTTTCGCTGTAGGTCTTGTTCTCGAGTTGTTTTATTTCCGACTTGAGTTTGTCGATCGCATCTTCAATATCCGTTTCGACTTGTACTTGTCTTTGTCGGTATCGTGCCTGGTTGATACGACAACGCTCTCGATGGCGGATCTTCTTTTTCAAAGCATCCGCGACGATGGCGTGCTGCAACTCCGGAGTGAGAAAACTGTTGGCTCCTTTAATGTTTTCGCTGATGCTGTTCACGGTCTTCAGATCGGATAAAAGGCAAGAAATTCGCTTTCTTCTTGACGATGAGCCACTCTGCCCGATCAGCTCTGCAATGGAGGGTGACAGAACGGCACCCATGGACGCATCGGTGGTCTTCATACGGTTTTCGACAGTGTACTTCTAGTAAGGTTGTTGACAGTGTGCGTGACGGGATGTGTGGCGTCTGGAGCGTTGACGATACGAGTTTGCAGCGATGAGGCTGTTGCCTCTGACGTCGTCAACGTTTGCAGATGGATTGTCTCGGGTCTGCCAAGCGGAACGCTGCATGACAGTGCCGACCACGGCGTCGCTCAGGGCCGGGTTGTTAGGTGTGCTGAAAGCGGAATAACGTATATTGTATCACAAGGCTCAAGCCGTCAGTGGAGCTTGTTAAACGATCAGCGAAGTCCGTAGGAGATTGAAAAATGAGCTCAGTGTTACTGAGAGAAGTACTGTCGATTTGTTCGAAACAGACGGCGGAATCGTGCTTGTTCTGTGATGAAGCTCTAAACATTTGTATTGACATGCGACAAAGATGATTGGGGATTACGAACCGAAGTAAACATGTACTGTATACTACGTTTAAAGCGACACAGTGCACACAGCCTCAAACTCACTAACGAATAAGTCATTTTATCGCTAGAAACTCCTTAAGAACCGGTCAAGACCCCCCCCCCCCTTGTGTATCGTAGCTTTGGTATAATGGATCCCTCGTGTTAGACGCCAGGTCTTCGAGAGGTTCACACAATACATGTTGTCATCACGCGATCACTTGCTCAAATCAAAGACGCTTTGTCGCTGGGATGTTTGCCACAGTGACTAATCTTTGACGAGGTGCATTATCCAAAACATATTTATTTATAACATATTAGTAGTAACCGGATAAAACGGTCCTTTTACTAGTGTTTAAATATAGCTACGTGCAGAGTACTGGGACAACGGTAAATCCTCGCCTTGCTTTTCATACCGGTCCAATTTGAAAGCTGCTTTTAAATAAAACTATACAGCTTGAACGAGTTGACAGCCTAAAGTCGAGAGCCTCGTTATTGTTAGTTGAATGACACGTATCTATTCCTTCATGTACTGTACCCACGGGACTACATAATCGCATTGCGTTCCTTTTGCCTGTATACTTTAAAATTAGTATTTTTGAACAGGCGCACCACTTCTCGATTGTACTATTTCTTATGACCAGTGTTAGAATCACACAATAAGAGTGTGACTTCGTACTTAAGCGCATATTAGTGACACAGACACGGCACTCCGTCTTGTGTGGCGAATACTAGCGTCACAAAGCCACAAAAGGGCACACTATCAAAATAAATTACCCGATATATTTCAAAAATTTCAGCCCGTGCCGCGTGCTTGCGCATACCGAAATGTGCTGTGAATGCTGTGCTAATGGTCGTGTTGCACGACGGTACGCAAGACTTCGCTCAGTCAGATTTCTGCCGCAGTGAGAGGCGACGCGGGCGCTGCGGACGCGCGAGGAATGACGGATGAAGACGATGGAAACAAGCGTCCGAGATGCAAGTAGCACGGGGAGGGGACGTCCTCGTCACGACGTGATTTGCTTTGCATGGAGGCTGTGCCGCCGTGCTGAAGGTCTCGAACAAGCTATCCAGCGTTGGACATGTGACCAAGTGCCCGAGAGCCATGCAATGTGGGCATCACCCAGTCGTACAGCGCTGTCAAGACCACCGCAGAGTCGAAGTAAGAGCATGTTTATGGGCATGGCCGCGCAGCTCGTGCCTTGCCAACAGTACCAACAACGCGGTTCCAGGTCGGACACGGAGATTTGTAGCGGTTGCTGATGGACTCATGAAAGCAGATACATGGTGGAAAAGTGCTTACGCTATCCCATGCAGCACGGCATGCTGCATGGTCATGAAGAGAGTCGAAAAACGGGCGCGCGAGCTTGCGAACACGCATGCAAGACGAAAGCATTTATGGTTCTTAAAGGAGACGACGTGCCGGCCGCCTCAGTCCTAGTTATGCAGACATATTCGTGGCTACTTATAAGATGCAGCTTCACATAAGGTTGATTCAAGATCTCGTTTGAAAGGCACATACACGTTCTTGAACGCTAGTTGAACCTAGGCGAAAAGCGACTTCATCAGAAAACTGCACTCTCGTTCTCCATAAGGGCATGCTGCACGTATTGGCCCTGTGTGCCACAAGTCACACAAAAACCACAAAGTCACAAAATGCGACATCGCCACACCAAAACCACAAAATGCCACAACGCGACCACGTAAATCACAAAGCACCACAATGCCGCAGTAAATCGCCACAAAAGTCACACATTTGTCAACAAGCCACAATAGTCACAAGTAGTCACCGTGCAAACAAACACAACGAGCAACATTAGACGGTCAGACACGTGAAAGATAGATGAAGCGCTCTTACATGGCCAAAAACGTCGTGAATCATGAAATTGAAAAGCTTGTATCTGGCGTCGTTAGTGTTGTGAGTCGCGTCGATCATCAAAACCTCGGGAAAAGCTTCGAAAAAGCGCCGCATTTGATGAGTCTGGAAAGTAATTACTTGAGCCAACTTGTCATCATCCACGTAGATGGTAGCCGTGTTTCCTTTTCGCAAGCAGAAGTCTCTAAGGCTGGACTCTAACCTTGCTTCAACAGTAGTAGATCCTCGGCGTTGCTCCTTAAGCTTCTGCACCATGTTGTGCACGTCGCGTAGGGTTACCTGCTTGCCTGCCAGATGAAACAGATTAGTTCAGCAATATTATAGCAATAAAAAACAGCAAATGATAGTACTAGTACCTGAGCGACGCCGCAAAAATGCAAGTATCAACTTCTTTTTTGCTCCAGCAGCTTGTAGCTCGTCGACAAAATCAAGCATCTCTTCATCATCTATACGTCGATTGGCAGAGTGCTTGTTATACTTGTCTGGTCCGAGGCCGTGGTTGTGCGTCGTGTTCTGCTGGGTTATCTTCACTTGAAAACCATGATCTCCTGACCACACCACTGTAACCGAGATCTGAGCCTCGCACCCCGTCGACTTGACAAAGTAGTTGGAGCGCTTGCCAGTAGACCGACTGGGCCGACTCCAGCCATGCGTGCAACAAAGTCGCCGGTAGTATTTGTCGAACGAATCAGGAATTCTTGTCGTCTCTGTCAGCTTGCCTCGCTTCGCTAATTCAGCATTCCTAGATGCAGCACTTGTAGAGGTACGCTTACGGAACACTTGGTGGGTCTGCTCTTGGTACTGCTCCAACGCCGAAAAAAATGCACCCCACGTTGTGTAACAGCGCTGCTCTAACGGGGGAGCACACGCAGACGTATTCCACGATTCCGGGACGTGTATCTCCGGAGAGCGTGCCTCGGCAGGCTCACTCTCGCCGTCCGATCCCGAGCCAGTCGACGCGACGCTCGCCGTTTTGTCGAATTTGGTCCTGTTTCGAAATGAACGGCGGGAAATCGTCGGGGGCGGGTGAAAGGGGGAGAGGGGGTGACACGGAGGAGGGGGGAGCTGGAAGGAAGGGGTGTTTTTCTATTTTCCTGTTTGTCGGAAATTTTGTTTCTCGGGACTTTATTTTAAATTACCGGACTCGAAGTGGATCCCATGTGTGACTTTATCCACTTCCAATTTTTTTTTTTATAATGACATTCGGGGAGTTTATTAAAGTAAACGAGCACAGCATCTGGATATGATCGACGATCGGTTTTGCTAAGCAACACTGGTACGGCGGAGACATGTAGCCATCACAATTTGTAATTCTAATTTACTAGCATAGACGTGTAACAGCGTGTGTCTTCGATATTCGTTTCCGGTGGTTATCGAACAACAGCGGTATATCAAAGATAATATCTTTGATATATATACTTCGTTCTGTAGTACTTCGGTACACCGATTTCACAGTAGCTATCTTTATTTCGATTATCAACAGTCTGAGAAAGCTATAGTGCTTAAAATTATGCATGTAATACTGTAGCGCACTGACTGACAATTAGGATGAAGTTCAATTAGATGTATTGTGCGTTCTGCTCGAAATTGCGCAATAATATTATTGACTTGCCTTGAGTTAATGTGTACTTAAGTACGATCTACAACAACTCAGGGCCGTTTCAAAATGATAGGAAATTTGTAAGCAAGGGACTCAGTGAACGCATATTTGTTTTTCAATACCAAATCTTAAAGAAAACGACGCTACAGATTTTGGGCTCGCCACCCACACAGGGAGCAACGCTGGTCTCGGGCGCAGGCTGAGCACCTACCCTCATATAGCAACGGGAATGCTTCAACAAACGTTTTTCCCATCTCCTTTAGAAACCCACCCAGTTTGTCAAATACAACGTGTTATCTATTGCCAGGCTATACTTAAAAAAAATGATATGCTCGCGTTTAAGTACGGGTACGTTTTTTAATTAACACAAGACACGAAAAAAGGGAAGAAACTTCCACATGTATGCACAAACTACCTCCCCTTGTCCAAATCTACAACACGTGACACATAAGTTAAACATCAGAGTAAATGCGTACAGTAAAACCTGTCCTATGATACCTTGAAAGGCTGATATCCTGGTATATCTGATATGGAATTGACCCACCGACTTGGTAGTTATCTATTATTATGGGACAAATCTGATAGTGCTGAAACGCGTAATGTGATATGCTTTTTCCCAAAACAAATCTTAAATTTGTATGCATTTTTGTTTACTTAAGAGCGTGTAGTGGCAGCAAAAAGGCACATAATCGAATTCTGAGTCAGTGCTTCCTCAGTTTCTAATCGGAGTTTCTCTCGTGCACGCGATTGAAGCAGTGGTAGGTCCCTCTCCAACTTGTTTTCTAAATATAGGTGGTCCGTTAACATTAGAAGTACTCCTCGGACTGCATCAACACCTTGTTTTGCAGTCATAGCGTAGCTCTCTTCTTCTACAGCATCATTATATTTAGTGGGCATGCTTTCCGTAGCAGTTTCCAGGAATGCAATATCAGTTGTGTTGCTCCAGAGTTCCGCTGCTGAAAACGACTGCATTTTCGTGTTCTCCCCCGCAGCGTTGCAAACGAAGTCTGCAATGTCCTTTGGGTTACGGACCGTAGCCGTGCCATACATTCGAGCAACTCACTTTCCAAGATGCTGTCAACTTTTTTTTGGGAACAGCAGGATGATGAGCGGCCGCGTATTACCCCTGGGTGCTTGAAACAATTCCGTACAAGCTCGCCGTCGATATGTCTCCAGCAAGCCTTCACCCATTTCATAGCTACCAGCTGGTCGATTGCATATATATTGCTGTCATTACCGGCTTCTTCGAGATCCAATGCGTGCTGGGGCTGTCGGTAACGATAACGCCGCTTCGGTTATGCAATACTTCCTGCTTCTGGAGGTTGCTGTTTGGAAGTTGTATTTGGCGGCAAAAAGTGATTTTTCACATATTGCAATTCCAACCCAACAGTAATGTGCGCAGACGCATTTTTCATGAGAAGGCCAACGTGGCGTTTGAAAATCTTCATCTTTATGTCAAATTCGTATAGCCACTCGCGGAAAAGAAGCGCTGTCATCCACATTTTCTTGTTGTTTCTGTACGTGAAGCCGAGCTCAGCGCCGGTCTTCTTCTTGAAGCATCTTGGCTTACTAGCGTGCCCAATAAAAAAATCCTCTCATGTCCGATACATCTGCGTTGCAGGCAATCGCAACCATTATTCGTATCTTACCCTTCTTGATACCTTCAATTTGAGTGCTTGCAATCGTTCGATCTGAACACAAATTGTAAAATAGGCCCGTTTCGTCGAAATAGTAGATATCCGCTAGCGCATAATCCTTCTCGGTAGCACGAATGCTCACGTTGAATTGGGAGTGACGCCATATCCACCGAACCACTTTCACCAAACGACGTAAAGCTTTTAGAACCATGCCGGCTTTGGAAGGAATCAAGCCATCCATTCGAAAAATGATAGTTTGTCCGACTCATTAACAGACTGTTGCTTGAGCAGCCGGGCCCCCTTTGTCTTCACTATATTGTCATCTATCATAACGTGCCGTGCTTGACAGTGGAAGACCCAATTAGCAAGTACGTCATCCAGCTCTGGAAATGCAAGTGGTCGCGACCGACGTGCTTACAAATCTTGTTTATGAACGGTTTAATATCGACGTGTTTGCGATAGTATTGCCGAAATAGTCCCTTGAGCAAGCTTCTTGATCATTGCAAATTCTCGTTGTGCCCTTTAGGCAAGCTGCTCCTGCGATAGCGTCGGTTTTTCCAGTTTCCACGAGCGAATTGGTTTCGTTTGCCCCAAATTTAGTTTGCCGACGTGTTTCAGTTTTCGAGCCATGGTAAAAGTCAAAATGAGAGTCGTAGAGAAGGAAGGAGCCAGCCGAGGTGGGACATGGTGATAAAACGCTAATGCCCCCCTCAAATCTGATGAACTTGCTATATCTGATAGTGACCTCGTCCACGGGACTTATCAGGTAGGAAAGGTTTTACTGTATCAGCCTTTTTATCAAGAAAAAGGGCACCCACTGTTTTATGGCAAAGCAGTCAATTGCGGCGCAAGTCAGAATATCGAACAGCTTTAAAAAATAAAGAATGGATTGTTACGGGCTAGCCAAACCGACAATGATCACACAGTGTCGACCTGAAAGGTACCAGATGAAGGATCGCCCTCCATAGCAGTATGTTCTTGCTAAGCTTAACCCTCATCAGTACCGTCCAATACGGATCCAATGCTACACCGGTAAAAAGCTCAATTCTAGTAACAATTGCATAGAGGCGTGCGCACTTCTTACACCCGTAAAAACTTATGCTCACTGCGCGCCAACAATCTCACTTCCACGCCAAATGACACCCGCCCCCATTGTGCAAATGACACGGCGCACAAAGAACATAAACAAAGCCAATCTGCGGGGGCCTTTACGTCTCGGAGAGGCCAGATCAGTTGTCACCTTGGCTGCTGAGCTAGACGTTCACCGAACAAAAATATACCGGTGGATGCGGCAAAAAAATACCCTTGCCAGTGCCGCCCCAAACAAGTTCTACGCCTGAGTCCAGTGAAGGAAAAGGACGGGCACCACGCACCGTAGTGACACGCTCGACACATATTCGGCTAAATCTAAACATACAGAGAAGTAACTAGGCTAGAACACCCGAACGCTTGGTAAGCAAGAATGAGAGCAGACGACTGAATTGTACGCAAAATAAAGCTGATATTTGTTTAGTAAGCTAGCTACTAACCTTTCCTTGCCACTACGATCAGCTACTGGCGTCGGTGTCGCCATTGTTTGTGCTGCTGCTGTAGTCATCACCACGCTTGCGATTTCTGAATCAATATGTCTTTCGTAGGTGAAAATGAATGATTAACTTGATGCACCACACTACGTGCCACACCTTGCGGCACGTCTGTGTATTCCCGGTTTCCGTGCGTCGGGCCGTATTACAAAGTGACACGTACCCTCTCATGCTGCTGCACGCTCGGCAATAGAAGCGTTTTTCAAATTTCAACCTTTGGTGGAATCAAGGCGAAGCACACCCTGCAAAAAACCCGACGGCTCTACTTTTCTCCCCTGCGCCTTCCGGTCTTTGCCTCGTAAAGCTATTTGGTGCCTGAAGGGGGGTGTTGGCCAAGTCCTCACCAAACCAATTTGTGCTGAAAACTTACTGCGGTTATAGCAAGGAATTTCGCGAGAAGGCGTCTCATGTACCCGGCGTGTGTCGGGATTCGTTCTCCCTTCCGCTTCATAGCTAGCCTGTGAAGGTGACGCCGTTGGCCTCCACCATGTCGACAAATGCTAGGAATAGCTGCCTCGACTTCTTTCTGAGCGCTACACACCGCTGGATTGAATAGCGTGGTAAGCCAATCTGGTCATGGATATCAACTCCACCGATGCTAGAATGGTAGTCAGCAACAAGCTATGGGCACGGAACATGCGTGTCGGCCTCCACCCTTCTGGCCTTCCGCGGTGAATGGGTCTGCACCGTGGAGCATCCTGTGGTGATCAGGTGAACACGGGTTGAGTCCATCCTTGCAGTAGCAACAAGATCTGGAAATTGTTTGGCTTGAACTATCCGGTACTTCTCTGGCCCGTTTCAAAATGATGATTGGTTTTTTTATTGATCGCACATAACCGAAAATCTATTTTTATTGGATAAAAAGGGACGCTGGTTTTGCATTGCTGCGGGTAACTAAAATTATGGTTGGCCTAGCGTAAAGTCAACCCCGTATTTTGGTTTTTAGCGCGCTGCCCAGAACGTCTGGTAAACAGGACATTGCGCCTAAAACTCGCCCAAATGTGGTTGTTTTCCTTGCTGAACGGATCATCCACGGTAAACTGCTCCGTGGAGCAGTCCGCGCAGATATGGAGGCTTTTGATATGTGTCGCAACAGCGTCAAAAAGGATCTGGAAGTCGCGCCAAAAGGTAATCTTTATATCCAACCAGAAGCGAGTGCAACCCAAGCGCGGAAGGCGCCTGTCCGTGCAAGAAGTTATCGAGCTCGTCCAAGGGGTGCCACTTTGCCAGAGGCAAACTCAGCGAGCACTGGTGGCTGCATATGTTATACCACGCACTACGCTACAACGGTAGCGTGCTGATGGGACCCTACGTCGCGCATTCTTTCGTGTTAAACCTACTCTGACTGATGTTCACAAGACAAAACGACTTCAATGGGGTTTATCGCATGTCGAGATGACATTAGGTACTGTAACATCTCAAAATATTTAAACATAACCTTTTTTATTGAAATAGCTAATATTTATCTTTTTTATATAGTTTTGACTCAGGTGCTCAAATGTACCGCATGCATTACATGTACAATACTGTGCATGTAGATGAAAATACCCTCCAGAAAAGGGCCACAAGATATTACCTCACAGCCAGTGAGCAGCTGCCTTATCGATCCTTTGCAAACAAGAGATACATAGGTTAAATCATGCTCTTAGCCGCTGTCGCGCGTCCTCGCTACGACTTTTACAAGAAATAGTACTTTGATGGTATGATTGACATTTGGCCTATTGTTAAAAAGGTCGAGGCGGCTCGGAGCTTCGTTAATCGTCCTAAAGGTACGCTAATTACGAAGGGTGTGTCTATGACACGAGCTCTTTACCGCGAACTACTTGTCGAAAACGTATTTCCAGCAATTCGATCGAAACTGCCAGGTATTTTTTTATTGTTATTTTTTATTGTTGCAACTCAATTAATTTTTTTTGTTTTTAGTTCGCAGAGGCACAACCGTGGTCGTCGAGCAGGACAGTACAGGACCTCACGTTTAAGAAGGTGATGCTCAACTAGAACGTGCTGGGATGGTTGCTGGCTGGAAGATGAAGATGCGATGTCAGCCGCCTCGGTCACCCGATCTAAATGTACTTGATTTGTGATAGTACTCGTCTATTCTAGTTCTACAGTATCCAAAAGCTGTCTACGACTCTGACAGCCTTATTACGGCGGTTAAGCCATCGACGTACTCAGGTGGCAAAAAGCTGACAAGTGTTTATCACTTTGCAAAAAAAGTGATAGAGTCTATAATGGTTAGTGGCGGGGGCAACGATTTCAAGCCCCCGCGTGTTAGTAAACATATTGGACGTAATGCGCGAATACCAATGTCGATTGTGGTCGACACCGATGCGGTTACGAAAGGATACAGTCAGCAGTATGCCAAAATTCGAAGTTAAATGAAGCTTTTATTGCTCGTAATTATCATTATAGTTTTTAGGCTATCACCGATTGGTCAATAAACATAGTTGGTTTACACAAAATTCTCTGGACTTTCCGAATAAATCTCGCCCCAAATACATCTAATTCGCGGTGCTTCTAGTAAGTCCCTGCGTCTGAAATTGCGTCAAACCGTTGTTAATTGCCCGGTGTAGCCGCTCGTAAAGTACGGTGTAATATCGCTAAGGTTTGGCTGAAATGCGACAAAAAAATAGAACCTTTCTGAACGCGGCAGTTTCGATCGCTGCGTGCACGCGTATATTACCCTTTCTTGCAACCTAAAACGTATGTTCATGTGCGCCGTACTCCGGGCTATGACGTGGTGTGCCCTGCGTCTATCGGCTAGCTCTTGTTTTCGCCCAAAACTGAAATCGTCATTTTGAAGTGGACCGAGAAAGTACATTCCTCGGTGCATGTGCTGTCGCCGCTTCGTCTGCTGGAACATGAGCTGTTTTGGTCACCCAAGTGGGTGAGAACGCTGCGCCCATACGTAGTAGAACCCCAATGGTAGAAAGCGAGAGTGCCCGAGCTGGAGATCAGAACTTGTCGGCTGTAATCAACCACTGGTTTTGGTAATCCATCAAATGTCTTCGTGATACTGCGAATGACGGTCATTTGGGATGCGCATTCGCTCTTCATCTTATCGATTCAACACCAAGATAAATTCAACTCTTTAGTATAAAGCATACCAAAAACAGGTAATTTTTGAATACCCTGGATAATACGGATTTGTGACAGAATTAAATAATGTACAAGCTTTAATGTTCTGTTGGAGACGGAGTAGGTCACGAACCTGGTAGAACGGGTTGGATCTGGAACGTCTTATCGATGGTCTTGGGTTTGCGGCTGGAGGTTGTAAAATGAAGGAAGCGCGTATCGGTCTGAATCACTTGCGATTCATGTATCTCCCAAAAATATTCCGCGGCACAGCACCGTTTTCGTTACAGCACAAGGTTTGGACAAGCCATCCGTATGCCCACATAGCGTACGAATAACCAGCAGACCGATTACTTGAAATACCTCGTGTTGTCGAATTAATTTTTGTCTCTTCAATTTGCCAATGATGTCTCCACGTATTTCTTGGGGTCTTCAGCTTGTGCTGCAGCTTGCCGTTCATGTGTTTGCTGCGCGATCGCGAAAAGGCATCGTATCTGGAAGGCGCCATCGTCCAGAGTAACTTGAGCAAAACAATTGATGACTCCCCAGAAGCAGCCGCAGATTTCGTAGCGCCCCTGCCATCATTCAAAGCGGCTGCGTCGAGTTTCAACTGGGGTGTTACATGTTAAATAGCGATCAAGTTAGACTACGATTAAATCATTCTGCACGTCACAGACTTACCGCAATGGTCTTGGTCGTATAACTCCCACCCGGCACTACAATGCTCTCGAATTTACATACCATTTTGCCAAAAGACCTGGCCAATGTCCTCAACCTTAGGATCCGACTCGACTTCAGCCACGTAGGCTTCTTCGGCATCTTCCCGCTGGTTAAAAGCAAAATCCTCCTCGTCGGACTTCACACTGCACCGGGCGACACTGCACTAATATTGACGTCATCCACATCGACGGGACCAAGCGATTCTCAGCACGGAGGTCTTTCATAAAGAAACCTCGATCAAAGGCATCCAAACCTGGTTCGGCTCCGATCTCCATCTCCTCTTCGATGGTTGCCGTGTCACCACCACCGTTCGCATCCACGCCGGCACCTGGCTCCGTAGCAGCAGCGCCGGTATCACATTGGTTTATGGATGCTACACGAGCAGCACCGACACGGTTATCTTGTTGTGCAGCAGCCACGCTAGCAGCACCAACATGAGCGGCTTTTTGTGCAGCAGTTACACTTGCACCATCGACACGAGCGTCTTGTTCTGTAGCTGCTGGGCCTAGCTGGCACCGTTGAGTAGCAGCATACGCTGCCAGTTTTTCCATGGGAGGTTTCGCTATTTGCATCGAGCCACTTCGTCGGAGTGGAAGAGGTGGCTGAGGGATTAACCCTTTTAGCATCGCGTATGCCCAAAGCGCATTCGGTCCAAAAGGTGTGTACAGATCATCAGTAAAAATTGTAATGTAGATGCATTCAGCAACATGCACCGGTTAAATAGCTAATATTGGTTTTGCCCTTGCGTAGCTTGCCTTTAACACCTCGTTTGATGAAAGTATGATCGGAGCGGATGCCTGAAGGGGGCCTCGCCCGCCACCCCGTCTTCATGTGAGAGCTACACTAGTAATTACCTGCCTTGGGGTCGAATTAGTCCGCCATCTTGAATTGGGTTATGTGAAGGGGGAGACGGGGAAACGGCAATGAAGAGCCTGTGGGTTTTTAGTGTAATTGCGGGGCCATCGAGTGAACAGGTTGCTTATTCTAAAGCTGGGAATAGCAAGTGTCCTTTGCTCCCTAAGTCTGTCCAAAAAACAATGACACGCCCGATCACTATAGAAAATACTAGCTAATCCTAATGTTTCGCTTTCAGAGGAGTTCGCGCGACAGAAAGAAGGGGAGAGACAGGCTATCAGTGATCTAAGCCACTGTTGACCTCGGAGCAAAGTCAGAACCCGTTGATCGGATGGAGAAAGGTAATATTTTTCAAGACACTTATAATACGTAATTAAATGCCAACCTTATCGTGTCCGAAGGAGGCCACCCTGAAATTAATGAGCCGAGCACGCTGACAAACCCTGGGCCAAGCGGATCTGAGCCAACGTGTGCTGCGCAAACGAGTCCTAGGCGTCCTGAGCTGCCCCACACTCCAATCCCACGTCTCCAAACGTGCTGGATGACGCTGAAGATATCATGCGCGTCAGCGATCCCCTCGCCGTGGTTGAAGGCGGGCTATTTCAAAATCAGACCAACGTTTTGCACACACGAGACAACGGAACGTCAGATATAATTATGTTGTGAGTATCATTGTCTTTGATTTCCTACTCACAAAACAATGTATATATGTAGGTGGGACCTTGACGGGGCGCAACCTGTGCGTGGAGTTTGCTTCGAATGACTGTGTTGGTAATGAAGGGAATCGCGGTAAAAACGCAATAGAAGTTGAATCAGATTTGCGCTAGGTCGATTTGTTTGTCGAAGCGCGTAACGGTGAGCTTGCCGAAGATGAGTTTGGCGAATCGTGCATATACATATGCAAGGTTCCATAATGATACAGGTTCGAGCTTATCTCGTAATTGGTTTAGGTTTACATGATGATTTGAACTTTGTAACACGATGTGCCTCAGCTGGAGAGTACAATAGGCTCGACTCGGATGTTGGGAGTGGCGAAAAGCCGTAATGGGACGTGACTGGGCCGGACCCGGGTATTAACGAAGACGGCGTGAACTTTGACGAATCGCTTCTTGATGCTGTCGGCGGGTGCATCAAGTTGCTAGTGGTAACATCAAAGCCATTGGTTTTTATCTGGCATAAAGAGATCAGTTGGTCTTCTCTCCCACACGCAGAATATATACCCATACATGGATAACCTCTATGAGGTGCGACTCAGTGGTCGGATCACAGAAAGGTACCCTAAACTGTCCGACGGAGGGCAAGGACCTTACCACGTTGAAAGCAGCGTCGACAATACTTGGAGCTTTTTTTTTCCTTCGTGACACTGCAACTTTTATTGTCTATCGCCGGTGCTAGTAATGATGACTTTCTGGAGAATTCGGATGAGCGAGCTGAATCATTGTACAACAAACAAAAAGATCTAAAGATCTAAAGCTCAAGAAATCTCAATTTGAAATTACTCCTCCTGGTATGTTATGTGCAAAGTTGCTGAGAACTTCCGGTATTTCGGCTATAGAGATATCATTTGTTATTAGACTGCTTATAGCAAGGACACTCGCTCCCAGCAAATAAAGGCTTGCCAATCATTGGCGAACGACCGGCGAAGATAAAATTCGTCGTCATGTTCATGACGAAAGCTCGATTCTACCACATTTCACGAGCCTGCACTTCAGCAGTGACTCAGATCCCAAGGCATCCTCCGATCGATCCTGGAAACTGCATCCGGTCATTATCGCACTTCAAGGAGCATTTATAGAAACCTTTATTCATCTGGCGGTGATGGTCTACGATGAGGCGATGCTGCCGTACACGTCTTCTTTCAACGGGATGAGAATCTTGTGAAGGACAAACCTCATCGCTGGGGTACCAAACCCTTCATCTTGTGCTGCTCCAAGTCTGCCTGCTGCATTCGATGAGTGTGTGCCTACTGGCACGCCCGTTTAATTTTTTTGCTTCAGAGTTTCGCTCTCGTGTACTACACATGCTATCTTAGCATGAAACTTGTATCATATCTACTACACATTTGAAGTTTACTGTGGGAAGAAGCAAATGCAGGACAGCCGTACACCTGTTGACGAGAAGTCCGGACCGGTCGCCGTGGTAAGAAACCTGCGGCATGTTACGACCACTGCGAGACGAGCAACGCAGCGGCACTGAGACCGGAAGCGACGAGCAATGGGCCTCCACGTCGGAGTACGACCAGCTCTTTCACGACGACAGAGTTATGGAATACTCTGGTATTGAACAAGGCGTGTCACCAGGCACTAGAACGAGGGACCGAGCGGGTCTCCGCTGTTGACTTCGAGCAGCCGCAACCCGGCACGGAACACGGCAGCTCGTTCGTGGGGAGGCGGAGACGACGCCAGCTCACGGGACCAGCGGTGAGTGTGAGCGGCAGAGGCTCGCGTGACACGAAGAGCCACTGTACGGTACAGTCTGCACCCACAGCTGCAGTGGGTTACGACACCGGCCGTTACTGTCGAAGTGCGAGGGGTGTGTGGTCGTGGGGCTCCAGCAGAGCAATAAACACAAGGATGGGGTGGTCGTGTACCCCGAGACGACAAAGGGTAGCACTGTGAGAGGCTAGTAGAGCAGCTGCTCCAAGTTGGAGTTAATCGACAGTTCGGGATGTGATGTGGATACTGAGCGGCGATCGGCGGCTCGAGCTCAGTTAAGAATTAGATCCGTGAGGCGCAAGTGGCTCGAGTGCGAGTAAAGTGGTGCGTTGATTGCGGAGCGCGTGTTGGTGGTCGAGGACTTGCAGGCCCTTGCAAGTCAAAAGCCGGAGAAGCGCGAGAGCGAGTCGAGTGTCGGGGGAGCAGAGCTGCCAGGAATTCGTTGAGCAGATCCGGAAGGCACAGAGTGGGTGAGTAGCTGGGCAGAGAACGACGAGGTGGAGCCGTTCGTGGTGGTGGTGGTGGCTCGAGGAGGCGGGCGAGTCAGAGGGGGGTAGCCCTTTGACGAGTCTGATTGTTGTTGCACGCGGGCTTACCGGCGGTGACCAGTGAGACGGACACAGGGATCGACGTGTGCGCTACTGCCCGGGGGCCCCTAAGCGTGTCTGCGCGGTGAGTTGCGGTCCTGTGAGAGGCAGGGCTGCGCAGTAAGACGCAGCTGATATTGATGTTGAGCTGAGAGCTCTACATCGAGTAGAGTTGAAGTGGTTGAGCTGAATACAAATAGGGGCGGGCGCGTCCCGGCGGCTTGAGAGCAGCCAGCACAGTGTTGATTGCGTTCGAGCCTCGGAACCCTGGTAGTTCACCGACAGACGGTGACAGTGAGCGGTGCGACCCGCCGGCGAGCAGGCGTCCCGAGCCTTGTTACAATTTAAATGCCAATAAGGTTTGACCTTGCTAATATCTGACCACTGCACAGCACGAGCAGCAAGAGGCAAGCCTCGCAGTCAACCAGTCTTGCTGCAATATTACGTACTCGCGTTGGAGCAACGGCAGCTCCACCGGTGTGAATATACACTTGTCAAGCATTTATGTTGTTTACTTAATGATGTTTTTGAGCACAGTATTGAGTATTGTCTCAATTAAAAAGCTGTAGAGACTTGGTACGGTAGCCTACAGTCTAAAGGCTTTCCACCAGAACCCCACATCACGGCTTTCGCAAAATTTACTTTACCGGGTGCTTTAAACAGCGAGGCTTGTCGTAGGACTGCCAATTTCTATCCTACACACTTCAGTAGTAGCAGATAAAGAACAAAGTATGAGCCATGTGCGTGCAGCTTGAGACTCTGCCTCTTGAAATTGACGCTCATGTACTGTTTGTCTATTTTATATCTAAATCGGCATCTCACTGCTATAAGTAGAATTCAATCGGATAATTCAATCTTATTATTAATATATCAGTATTAGAGCTGCAAATATTTGCATTAGAATTTACATACCGTCCATAAATATTGTGGCCTTACTGCAGAAACGGTTTTTGTTAGTGTTGTGTCATTTATATCACTGATATTTAAGGTATACGTTTATAAAATGCGAATATGCTACTTTTGCGCCTGTGGCCTTTTATGTCAATAGAGAGCTTTAGCTTCAAAAATAACTCGAAAAATATTTTTCTTCGTCCAGAAATATATTCCACAAGAATAAAGTATTGGAATATTGATTGGTAATCTATCCGTCATTTATTTAGATTTTATCCAGATAATCGCAGTTTCAAGCCTTGCGTTATTCCATTAGCTAAAGTTCTCTCATATCTCTGGTGCGTATGGAATAATTTAGATAAGTGTACCACGAAAGGATTAAGCACCGGTGTCGAGATAGATCTTTGGCTAGTGTGCAGTACAGTCAGATAGGTGCTGTGTTTTTTTATAGGCATAAGGACAGTTTCGACGAGAGTGCACAAAATAGATTGATTGTTCGTCGAGCTTAGTTCCATCAGCTTTACTCACTCGCTACCAGCCCTTCCTTCCGCACCCCAAATCGCTGTGTTCATACCATGGAGAATCCAAAGTGAGAAAACGAATCCACTGAATGATCGGCCGTTCCGACGAAGGTCAGCATACGCGTTGTAGATGTGCCGGTACTTTTCGTTCTTTAGCACATTGAGTTTGTCGAAAATCACCATCGACGAATAGTCCTCGCTGACCCAACGAGCGAACATATTTTCGCGATACGCTAAATCCGACAGCAGTCTGGCTTTATCCAGAATTTCTCTTTTCTCTCTTCATCTTCGTCGTAGTTCGTTTTGCGTAAGCGCAGAAGCCTGTTGCCGTTATCAGCACTTGGGGTGTGGACAAAGTGGCCTACTTCGGTCTGCCGGATCGCTGCAATCGATGTTTTTTCGGGGTCTGTCTGTAGAGCGATGCCACTCGAAAGAAGAGTAGACGCTACGGCTGCTAGCAGGGTTACCAAAATCCGCATTGTCTTAAACCGATTAGTCGAGGGTAGAAAATTTTCTGGGACTTTAAAGTAATGCAAATTGTAAAATGAGGCAGCAACACTCCCCGCTACATGAAAAAAATCACCGGAAAGCGCTCTTGTGTTGGCTACGGACAGCAACGCGACTAATCGATGTAAACCAGAATTGTCGAGGTGACGTTGCATGTAAGATTGTGAGGAAGATAAAAAAATGCAGTAATCTTTTGACATGTAAATTGAAAAAATTACAGCCAGATTTATAATACTATAATACGTAGTAATATATGGTAGGGCACACACATTATATCGTGTCAAAAATGTCGACCGAGTTACAGGTAGCATTAGGGGTTAGAAACCTCCATACCACCGAAGCTTTTGACAACCATCGCCCAACTTTGTCTGACAATCGATGCCTCAATACATTTTAACTTGTTGAACAAGGTTTATTGATAATTAAGTGTGCTTCATATTTCAACACAATAGAATGCAATGCTAGCATATTCGTTTGCCTAGCTTGAAAACTCGTTGGTGAATCGCTCGCTGATGCTGGTTAGAGCAACCTGCATAAGCGTATGCGATCTAGTTAATTTAAAATAAAGATCACACACTGTAAGTGCAACAGTAAATATTAATATGTGTACGTTGAACGAGGCCTCCTTATAATGGTTCGGGTTTCGCGTTGTCTTACTCTAATATTGTATGCTCAAGATAGAGCGGGATTGTTGCAAAGTGCTGTTCCTCTACCGTGGCTGTTTTACTTGTGTATATAAAACGTTTTATCGTATTTCATAAATGTACTGTAGAACTTGGCACATGCAAGAATTCCGAAAGTGATTTGCTTGGCTTTTCGCTCAGGAGTAAACAAAAAAAGTTACGTTATGTAGTAAACAAACAAAAATGCTTGGTGTTAGTAAATAGCCGGAAGCCGACGTTGTTGCACTACAAAGTGCCAGATCCAAAGGAATTCATTTCACAGTACAATCGTACTTCACGCCATGATCTATAATGGCGCTTGTTCATTGTTCTTCGTAAAAATACTTGCAGCGTGCTGTGCGCCTTAGCGCTTTCTTGCTGGGTCCTGAATTTGGCGCTCGTTTTTGTACATATATTCGGACCGGAATTCCGCTGTTTACGTACGCATCATCAAAATAATAATCATTTTGGTTTTATGAAGCACTTTAAAAAGGAACGAGCGCTTTTTAAGTAAATGAACAAAACATTCATGATGAAGCTTTGCCATAACCACCGTCCATTCTGCAATTTCAGTCCCAGGGACGCTTCAAACGATGGGTCTTCGCTTCATCCTCCTGGTTGTAGCTTCTAGCATCCTCACAAGTGGTACATTCTTCGTTGTGGGCGCTAAAACTGCCAATTTCGCGACACCTCTTTCTCGTCGTAATGTCCAGGCAGAGGGCAAAATCCCACGTGAAACAAGGGTTCTGAGATCTAATGAGAAGAGGGGCGTGGGTGATATCGAAGACGACGAAGAGAGAACACCGACCTTGGCTGTCGAGGGGATCTTTCGTGATGCCAAAGCAACTCGTAAATGGCTGCATTTTTGGCTCAACACAGGCGAATCAGCAGAGAGCGTCGCCACAAAGCTAGGACCAGAAAATTTAGCGGCTCTTCCTGTCTACCGGACAATGGTGGCGAAAGCTATGTTAGGCAAAACCGACGGCGAGTTACTATTTTTCCGGAACTACAAGGCGTTCAGGGCGTACCCGGCTATTCTGAGGAGCGTGCAGCTTGGGCGGGTGAAGCACTGGGCCAATCTCAATAAAGCCTAACAAAAATCAATTAGCTCATGAACTAAAAGCTGTGTCTACTTTAGATGCATTTAAAGCAAAATCATTTTTTTTTGAAGAATTGCGTTTCTTAGCGTTTTCCATTTCGGAGAAATGCTATTTTATAAAAATACAGTCATTAAAAAAATTGTATAATGCGTGTTTTGATGCTTCAACGGCACTCTTACTGAATCTATATTATCCACTGTTCCATAACAAGCGTCCAGTTCGTACAACTAGAGGCGTTGCTTTGGCCTGGGAGGACAGTTGATTTTTTTTGAAAAATTAAAAATTAAATCAGTAGTAAGTGATGCAATTATTTTAATATTTTTTTAAAAAAGTACGAAGTAATATTTAGCATTTACAGCCGAGTGACACGACGATTCCTTCATGAATATCGAGAAAAGAAGCCACGAGCTGTTGCAACATGTACAGCCAAGACAAGTGGGTCGCGACATCAATCGCTATTGGGCTAATTTGCTAAGCGTTTTCTGGAT
Organism: Phytophthora infestans T30-4; assembly: GCF_000142945.1. Lineage (NCBI taxonomy): Eukaryota > Oomycota > Peronosporomycetes > Peronosporales > Peronosporaceae > Phytophthora > Phytophthora infestans. The sequence goes on along the minus strand of NW_003303748.1, from coordinate 707,118 downwards.
AAGGTGACTGACGAGATACTGATTCCGTGATGAAGGATCCATAGCTTGAAATTATTATCACTGATGCGGATGTGCCTTTGTCTTCAATAATGAGCAGCTTCTCCCATTGGTTCATCACGCTTCCTAGGCTAGGACCTAGCAACATTCACGCCAAACTTATCACAGAACGTACGTTAAATTTTTTGTTTCTCTAGGGTTTCAGTGGACTATCGACTCAGGTGACAATCGGAAGGCCTATGTTTCCCCAGTACAACGTTTTCACTCCATATACTGCCGTTAAACGCTCTCTGTCGTCTCCTAGTGAATAAAATCGTGCCAGTCGGGAAGTTGCCACTTGTTGAAGCGTTTCAGTTCTTCTTTATCGAACATTCCATTGATCGCGACACTCAGCAGCTTCCCAACTTCTTTGTGTCCTTTAGCCGAGAAGTGCAATCCGTCGACAAAATAGGTTTGACGCACTTTCACGTCTGGGAATGAAGAATTAAAGTACGTGTGCAAGTCCAGCACATGTACATTCTCCTCAGCTGCCAGCTCCACGCACGCACGAGCATATTCTCCAGTGGACGCGTTGGAGCGATCTCCGTGGCGTTCCGAGTCGATGATACAAGGCGGAGTAATCAACAGGACTTTGCCTCCTGGAGCTAACAGTGGCTGGATCACGTGCAGTATTTTCTGTAGATTAATTCGATATTCCTCCAGTGGTACACGGACAACTAGGTCCTGTCCGCCTATGATGGCGTCATTGGCTCCCAGGAACACGGTGACGAGTGATGCTGAGTATTGGAACTGCACTTCCTTGGAGAAAAGTGGCATACCATGCTGCAGTACCCACTTGGTGTTGTAACCCGAGAGCCCACGGTTGATCATGTCCACAGACCGCACATAGTGGTTCTGCAGGAGCGTGATGAAGCCAGACTTGTTTGGATCGCTGGCTTGCTCGGTGATGGAGTCCCCGATGAAGTAGAAGACTGCACGGCGGTCGGTGGAAGCGGTGAGACCCATGGCGAGCGATCCTGGGAGAACAGGAATAGATTTTAAAAAAATCAGAACTTCAAATCTCCAAGAAAACTCAAATTAGAGCAGCGAGATCTCGAGACTCCAGCGGAGTGCGTGTTGGTAGCTGAGGGGTATGTTCTATGAAGTGACGACATTGAATGTAGCAACTGTTGTCGGCTCTAATTTGTATCAGAGCAAGAATGTTTCGTCACCTTCTATTAGCCCATTTCGTCACGTATAACGAGCGTTTTTTTTTTCATCAAGGCCTCAACTGGTTCGCTCTAGAAGCTCCAGCTGTCTTTTTTTTACTACGAAACGTCTTAAGTAACTTCCTTTTTACTTAGGTAAGAAAGTATTCTAGCGGTGTCTGGCCTGGCCATAGGGGTTTCAGAGACAACACGATGGCTTGATTTGCAGGGGATTGCTTAAACAGTTGTGCTCTCTCTATGATTGCATCGTTGCCGGCATCTTTAACCCTCCAAACGGCGATCCAGGCCGCATAACTCGAATCGTATGGCGCTGACACAAGAAGCTTAACAAGATAAGGTCATGTGCGACTAGAAACGCGAAACTAGCGCTATGAACGAAGTAAATTCATGTTGATCCGACTGCCAGAATTCGGCAGAAATCCGCACCAACAATGATGTACTATTGCTATCCGTCAGCGCGAAAGAGCCTCTTCCTTGCTTCCAACACCAACGTTGTTGGATGTTAAATAATGCTTAAATGATGCCGCGTATGCCTTCAACTTAACCCTTTCGCCTAAGATAATGTACGTTTACCATGGATACGCTGCATATGTTGAAAAGCCCCCACGTGTTGACCGTATTCAACTTTCTTCTTGTCAATTCCAAGCGATTGCTCCAGTGCCGTCCGATGCAGTTGTTGACTTACACTAGAGAGCATACCAGTCTTCATCTTGCCAAGATGACGAGAGACCGCTTTGCGGCCAATCCGTTTCCAGACGTTCATGTGTCCGAATTGGAACGACAAGAGCTGATCGAACTCGTCGCTGTTTACGTGGAAGATTACATCAAGAAGTACGAAGAGTTTGTTCAAGTTCACAAGCGTAAAGTGGACAAGCAACGCTGGAGACATGTCAGATCAAAGGCCAATCTACACGTGTACGCAGAACGAACTCGAAAGGAACTTAAACGACGTGGTATTGAGCCGGAGAACTCGCTAAGTGCGACTCAGCGTCTACGAACTACTTCCCCGGCAAAAGATCTACCGTTATTTCTGAGCGTCGGGACATTCGTCGGTGAACTAGACGACCTCATGTATGGAGTCGTGAACCCGACGTTGAGTGATATGCGTATTAAAGCCTCGTACGTCCATGATATCAATAGTGCTGCAGTGTTATGTCCGGTAGTAGGACCCAGTAAGGATGATCCGTTCCGGTCTATTGTGATCAAGTGGATGACAGTCGACGTGCCGCTGCACTCCACGCACCTAGTAAAGAGCCGTGACTTCGTGTATATCGAGGCAACTGGCACGGTATTCCTCTCGAATGGCGACCGCGTGGGCTACCATTTACTACACTCTATCGATTTCCCACAAACCACTCCCTTACCCAACAAGATCCGAGCGAATTTGTCACTCTTTGGATGTTTTAGGCAGCTCAAGAAGAACGTTGTTGACAATTTCGCATGCGCCACAATCGATCCGGGAGGTGACATGAGGCGTTCGCTCTTGCTTTCTGTAGCGGCCGGTGCGATGCTTTCAGCAACCAATTACGTCTACTGTGGACAGATGAAGAAGCTGGCGTGGATGTTACAGCGTCACCATTCGGCTTATGACGTCGAGAGAAAAACTCGAGACGGGAAAGGATGTGTGGTATGCTCGAAGAAAACGACCAGTGTCATTGGGAGCATTGGGAAGAGCACGTGCAAAATCTGCTACGGTGGTGTGTGCTACTCATGTAAGATTCGACAGAACATCAGCTTCATTGTAGCAGGAGGCAAGCTGATTCAGCGCAAGGTCGTCGTCTGTGCCAAGTGCGTATGCGAATCAACTCAGTGGAACGCACAAGAAGCGGCCAGGGACCAAATTACAGACTTCGAAGCTTGTATGAGCGACCAAGGGTGTACGAGCTACGAGGCTTGCACGGTATCGTGTGAGCTGTCGATTCTGGAGTCGTCAGCGTCCATACGCGGTCGATAGGGTTAGTGTCTGCACTCTAAAGCGTCAAATAGTTGCAGTACATGTACTGCCGCTGATCAATGCCTCCACCCCGCGATAGTTTATCAACGAATCGACTCTTCTTGGAATTCATTTATCAGGGCGAGAGCGGGGTATTTCAATTTAACATACGTCCGTTAAGTCCAATTCACATCGGTTTTCCAAGGTTATAATATTAAAAATATCGCTATTACTGTAGTACTTAGCTATTTAGCAACTGTAATGCACGTGTTCGATCGTTGCATCTACTGATTCTTAGTGACGTGACGGGCATCTGTGCACACGGAAGCACGGCGCGATGTCCTCCCTTCACGAGTCTAGCTGGACGTATCGTTACTTCAGGGGTTGCGCCAGTGCACCGCCCAGCTACCTCCGCCGCAACCTGCCAGGTTACCTGGGCGATAAATGTTCCAAAGGTTTACGAAGCACTTTTCGGATGCGAGCGCTCCAGACTCGCAGTCGACCATGTTGATCCTAAGCATTACCACCCAGTTCTTCGGCACTATTATACGGTCGACACTCCGCGACGGTGGCAGGTCAAGCATGTTCAGTCTTCGTCCGTCAGGAGCTTCGACGAATTCGAGCTCGATCCAGACGCAGTGTGTCGTTTGAGGCTCATCAGAGGCGGAAGCTGGTCGAAGAAACGGTCTAACGATGCCAGAATGCATTGCCGGAGATAAATGTATACCTAGTTATCCCGCGTTGATTATGGTGATCGTAATGTCGAGGCGTATTGACACCACTGCATTGAATCTGCATGTATGTAGCTAGCTTTCTTGCCCTTCTGACGTCCGCGAGGGACTCCTCGTCGCGATTACCGTGCTGTAACTCCATGTGACGGAGAGAAAGCAGATCTTTTGTGGCCAATCGGCGTCTTGGACATGCTGTAACACGAGGATGAAACTCTCTAAACGCACTACGCGCCCGATCCGGGAAGCACTCGCGAGGTTGAAACGCACATCGTCGATACAAATGCCCGTCACAAAAGGCGGTTGCATAGCTATGAACGGGAGCTCTTCAGCCATCGATATTAATCTTCTGCCCGTATACAAAAGGCGTGGAGTTTGTATAATACTTGTGGCGACTTCATCCTGCGCTTATGTCGACCACCGGCACCCCCAAACAATTCAAACTCAGCGTTATCAAAAATTATCAAACGAGCCGAAACCAAGTGACGGGCAATCGAGACGCTCGTCGACTTGAGCAGCGTGGAGGTTGAAGGCGGTAGATACTTTGAAGTAGAGAATAAGATGCTCCTGCAACTATGTTCGCTTCAACATGTCCATCTGTTGTCTACTAGTCAACGCTTTTTGCTCTTAGGCATCCAGAGACCATGCATATAGGCACACAGACAGCGCTGTCGACCTGACTCAATGTCAAGTCTCACTTGTGGATTTACTCTGTCGAAAATACACGTAAAGATGCCTAAAGACCGATTCGTCGCTAGTCCGTTCCCTGAAGTCCAGGTGAGCGAGCTGGAACGACGAGAGTTGCTCCATATCGTCGACATGCACGTGGACGACTATCTCACCAAGTATGTGGACCACGTGGTTGTCGACAAGCGCAAGGTGGACGATCGACGTTGGGAACATGTCAAGTCCAAAGACAAGCTTCGAGTATACGCGGAACGCAGTCACAAGGAGCTCAGTCGTCGCGGTATTGAGCCCGAAACTTCACTCAGTGCAACACAGCGCGTCCAAGAGCATTCCGTCACCAAAGATCTGCCCGTAGTTATGGGGATCGGGACTCTAGTGGGAGATCTCGACGATCTCATGTACGGCGTTGTAAGCCCGACACTAGACGACATGCGAGTCAAAGCTTCGTACATCCACGACGTCGACACGGCCGCTGTCTTGTGCTCCGTGGCGGGACCCAGTAAGGAAGACCCCTTCCGTTCGATCGTCATCAAGTGGATGGCCATCGACGTCCCGTTACAGTCGACAAAACTGGTCCGCAGTCGAGACTTTGTGTACATTGAAGCAACGGGTACTGCGTTCCTTCCAACCGGTGACCGAGTCGGGTACCACTTGATGCATTCTATCGACTTCCCGCAGACTAAACTTCTGCCTAAGAAGACTCGCGGCAGTCTATCTGTCTTCAGTTGTTTCCGGAGGAAACGCGGCTTTATTATTGAGAATTTCGCATGGGGGGTCGTAGATCCGGGAGGTGAGATCATGCGCTCTCTCGCTGTCTCCGTCGCGGCCGGGGCGTTGCTGTCTGCTACGAACTACGTGCATTGTGGACAAATGAAGAAGTTGACGTGGATGTTACAGCATCACGACTCGCTTGAACGTCAACGTGCAGCTCAGAAGAAACAGTGTGTCGTGTGCGATAGAAGAACGCATTCTACTATTGGGAACTTTGGTAGAAGCTCGTGCCGAATCTGCGATGGTTGTGTGTGCCACTCGTGTAAGATCCGTCACCGTATCTACTTCATCGCGCCTGGAGGACAGCTAGTTCAACGGAAGATCGTCGTCTGTGCCAAGTGCATGAAGGAGGCGACGCATTGGAACGCACAAGAAGCGGCTAGAGATGAAGCAATTCGACATGAACTTTCTTCCTCGGTTTCCTTTATTGATACATCTGAGTCCTCGTCGTACGATGAAAACAAGTAGAATAGTAACTCGCTCAAAGCATGAAAAGGTATAAATGCAGCTGAATAATAACCGACCTTCATAATTCTTAATCTTCTATACAAAGTTCCTTCTTCTAACCAAGCATGCAACTCCTTGATTGCCAGGTCATGCGTGCAGTCCACATGGCACTGAAAATGTAGAAGCAGCGCCACCTTGAACTCGTAACATGCTGCAGCATAATCCAAAGCGGAAGACGAACATCCTTCGGCGCGGTTACTGCAGAGCTTTCAAATGTCCATGAGCCGCTGCTTCGTCAATTACTCGCTCAGTGCAACCTTCCGTTTGGTTGACCTATAGCCATTTGACAGCATGCAGGTGCCTAAGTAGCTGCTGCTTCATCCATTAAACCGTTTGACCAGGCCATAGCCCATTATTTAAATTAGCGATTTATACTAAGCCCACCGCTAAAACTACCCCAAAAACAATTATCTGCAGGCTAATTTTGAAACCCTTCAAGAGCGACAAAAAGTTCAACATGAGCACCTCAAGCTGCAGCATGTTACGAGTTCGAGGTGGCGCTGCTTCTACATTTTCAGTGCCATGTGGACTGCACGCATGACCTGGCAATCAAGGAGTTGCATGCTTGGTTAGAAGAAGGAACTTTGTATAGAAGATTAAGAATTATGAAGGTCGGTTATTATTCAGCTGCATTTATACTTTTTCATGCTTTGAGCGAGTTACTTTTTTACTTGTTTTCATCGTACGACGAGGACTCAGATGTATCAATAAAGGAAACCGAGGAAGAAAGTTCATGTCGAATTGCTTCATCTCTAGCCGCTTCTTGTGCGTTCCAATGCGTCGCCTCCTTCATGCACTTGGCACAGACGACGATCTTCCGTTGAACTAGCTGTCCTCCAGGCGCGATGAAGTAGATACGGTGACGGATCTTACACGAGTGGCACACACAACCATCGCAGATTCGGCACGAGCTTCTACCAAAGTTCCCAATAGTAGAATGCGTTCTTCTATCGCACACGACACACTGTTTCTTCTGAGCTGCACGTTGACGTTCAAGCGAGTCGTGATGCTGTAACATCCACGTCAACTTCTTCATTTGTCCACAATGCACGTAGTTCGTAGCAGACAGCAACGCTCCGGCCGCGACGGAGACAGCGAGAGAGTGCATGATCTCACCTCCCGGATCTACGACCCCCCATGCGAAATTCTCAATAATAAAGCCGCGTTTCCTCCGGAAACAACTGAAGACAGATAGACTGCCGCGAGTCTTCTTAGGCAGAAGTTTAGTCTGCGGGAAGTCGATAGAATGCATCAAGTGGTACCCGACTCGGTCACCGGTTGGAAGGAACGCAGTACCCGTTGCTTCAATGTACACAAAGTCTCGACTGCGGACCAGTTTTGTCGACTGTAACGGGACGTCGATGGCCATCCACTTGATGACGATCGAACGGAAGGGGTTTTCCTTACTGGGTCCCACCACGGAGCACAAGACAGCGGCCGTGTCGACGTCGTGGATATACGAAGCTTTGACTCGCATGTCGTCTAGTGTCGGACTCACTACGCCGTACATGAGATCGTCGAGATCTCCCACTAGAGTCCCGATCCCCATAACTACGGGCAGATCTTTGGTGACGGAATGCTCTTGAACGCGCTGTGTTGCACTGAGTGAAGTCTCGGGCTCAATACCGCGACGACTGAGCTCCTTGTGACTGCGTTCCGCGTATACTCGAAGCTTGTCTTTGGACTTGACATGTTCCCAACGTCGATCGTCCACCTTGCGCTTGTCGACAACCACGTGGTCCACATACTTGGTGAGGTAGTCGTCCACGTGCATGTCGACGATATGGAGCAACTCTCGTCGTTCCAGCTCGCTCACCTGGACTTCAGGGAACGGACTAGCGACGAATCGGTCTTTAGGCATCTTTACGTGTATTTTCGACAGAGTAAATCCACAAGTGAGACTTGACATTGAGTCAGGTCGACAGCGCTGTCTGTGTGCCTATATGCATGGTCTCTGGATGCCTAAGAGCAAAAAGCGTTGACTAGTAGACAACAGATGGACATGTTGAAGCGAACATAGTTGCAGGAGCATCTTATTCTCTACTTCAAAGTATCTACCGCCTTCAACCTCCACGCTGCTCAAGTCGACGAGCGTCTCGATTGCCCGTCACTTGGTTTCGGCTCGTTTGATAATTTTTGATAACGCTGAGTTTGAATTGTTTGGGGGTGCCGGTGGTCGACATAAGCGCAGGATGAAGTCGCCACAAGTATTATACAAACTCCACGCCTTTTGTATACGGGCAGAAGATTAATATCGATGGCTGTAGAGACTTTATTCTCCCGTTCATAGCTATGCAACCGCCTTTTGTGACGGGCATTTGTATCGACGATGTGCGTTTCAACCTCGCGAGTGCTTCCCGGATCGGGCGCGAAGTGCGTTTAGAGAGTTTCATCCTCGTGTTACAGCATGTCCAAGACGCCGATTGGCCACAAAAGATCTGCTTTCATGGAGTTACAGCACGGTAATCGCGTCGAGGAGTCCCTCGCGGACGTCAGAAGGGCAAGGAAGCTAGCTACATACATGCAGATTTAATGCAGTGGTGTCAATACGCCTCGACATTACGATCACGCGGGATAACTAGGTATACATTTACCTCCGGCAATGCATTCTGGCATCTTTAGACCGTTTCTTAGACCTCTGACGAGCCTCAAACGACACACTGCGTCTGGATCGAGCTCGAATTCGGCGAAGCTCCTGACGGACGAAGACTGAACATGCTTGACCTGCCACCGTCGCGGAGTGTCGACCGTAGAATAGTGCCGAAGAACTGGGTGGTAATGCTTAGGATCAACATGGTCGAATGCGAGTCTGGAGCGCTCGAATCCGAAAAGTGCTTCGTAAACCTTTGGAACATTTAGCGCCCAGGTTGCGGCGGAGGTAGCTGGGCGGTGCACTGGCGTAACCCCTGAAGTAACGATACGTCCAGCTAGACTCCCATACTCGGATTAAACGACGTGAAGGGAGGAGATCGCGCCATGCTTCCGTGTGCACAGATGCCCGTCACGTCACTAGGAATCAGTAGATGCAACGATCGAACTAAAGACACTTTAGATCAACAGCGATGTCCTACAGTTGTTAAAAAATTCGAAACCGTTGGAGGCCATGATTATTTACATGGAACTATACATGTTATAATCCTGTACATGTCCAGGATTGCAAAATAAAATTCTTTTCAAGCTCTGCTATTACCGATCATAATAAATATGGAAGGTTTCATATTTGTTTCTGCCGTTTGTCGGTCAGATGTCGAGGGACGCCGGCGATGCTGTTCCGCAAGACGCGGACGTCGCGCCTGCGCAGGAAGGCTTGCGTGAAGAATCTCCTCTGTGTGGAGTGTATGCGGTCGCGAACGCGCAAGTTATTGCGGAGTCTGGAGGTGAGAAGTGCCGGAGAAGCGCTGGAGTTGACGCGAAAGGGACTGTAGAGCCCGGAAAAAGCCTTATCAGCCAGATACAGGACCCCGGAAGCACTATCATGAATGTAAAGGCGGGCGCCCACATGGATGTAGAAGATGAGCGAAATACGGAGGCTGTGCGGTCTTCAGAAACGTATGGTGATAGTGAAAAACCTGGAAGCCAGAGCACCGACGCTGCGAGTGTGCCCGTGAACCCGCCGGTCAAATACCACGCTAATTGGGAAGCGTGGCAGAGCTACTTCGTCGACTACTGCCAACGTTCGATGCAAGTCATCCCCGTGAAGGAGACGATGTCTTGCGCTGAAAGGAACAAGCGTCTAAAGAAGACGAAGAATGGTGTGGATGACGATCAGCTGGTCCCGAATGAGTTTGACCCGTATCAACGCACGTACATCTGTACGCACGGCTGGAAAAAGAGAAAGTCGCTCAGTGAGGGCAGCCGTCCGCGTCAGCACATCCGGCTGACAAAGTGTCCCTTCAGATTCGTGGTACAGTGGAATTTGGCGCGTCGAGAGCTTCAGGTGAAGAATGGTGTCTGGTTACACAACCATCAAGTCTCGCCCGCAGCTTTCGCGACGTACCCATCGTCGCGTGGAGTGTTTGACCCGCTGGTAGGAGCGCGTGTTCAGGGTATGCTCGAGGTTGGAGCCAAGCGCTCTAAGATTTACGACTACCTCTTGGAGCATGACGAGAATGTGGTGCAGGCGGACGTAGACAATCTGGTGCGTGATTATTCTTCTTCCACAACGGACGTTGACGATAATGAGGCAACTGCTAGGGAGCTCGCATTGTTTGCTGCAGTTGATAATGAGAACCTATTGTCAGTGGCCGACACGGATTGTGGTGAGACAGGAGTTATATCGATTGCAAGTGCGCACATGCGGCGCGTGTTTGCGCGTTTCTGCGAGGTCTTGCTAGTTGATTGCAGTCACAAAACGAATAGGTACGTCTGTGTAATGTGAAGGGTAATGATCTTGGATTTAAACAGGACTGATACGTGTATGTGTTCATGATAATGATGTAGGTATAACTACCAACTACTAACATTCATGGGAATGAACGAATTTGGCGAGGGTGCAGTAGTTCAACAGTCTCTGATCGAAGCAAATGGAGACTGGCATATGGAACGAGCCATTGATCATTTTAAACGATTTCACCCTACGCGCATCAACTTACTGCGCGTGATAGTCGTGGATAAGGATTTAAACGAGATACGCGTGTTGGAGGCGAATTTCCCTGAGGCCAGGACCCTGATATGTCACTTTTATGTAATTAAGTATCTCAAGGACATGCGCTCGAAGCCAGAGTTCAAGAAGATTTCATCAGACGACGCTAGCCATATAGACGCTGCAATTCATAAGATGGTGTACGCGTCCAGTGAACAAGAATACGAAGATGCACATGATTCTCTAAGAGGGCATTTGCGAAAGATGTGGTATGGATCGTTTTTTTAAGTATTTCGAGAAGAATTGGCACTCATGCATAGAGCGTTGGGTGTTATATCTTCGTGCTACGCTTCCCCACTTCAACAATCACACCAACAACAGACTGGAGAGTTACTTTGGCAAACTGAAAGAAGGTATCGACAGTTCTATGACTATGGCGAATTGTATCAAGGCATTGGTTGCTTTTGATCGGCGGAAACAGAACGACTACGAATACCGGCTAACTCGAATAGGTCGTTTCAGCAACTCAAATTATGACGAGGAAATGTCGACGGTTCTGCGTTTCACTACTCACTATGTGGCTCAACAGATAGAGCGGCAATACACACTCGGATTGGAGAATACATTACGTTACAAGTTTGAGAAAGATCCCGGGGAATTGAAAGTCGTCAAAGTCCGTGGATCATTTAAGATCCATATTCTTCGAATCGATGAGTGGAGATGCAACTGCGAGTTTGCAGCGTCGATGAGTTTGCCTTGTAGACACGCAATCGCATATCGCAAGCGCACCAGTGTAAATGGGTCTGTTATTCCCTGGACCATGATTGACGAGAAGTTCGTACTGATCCAACTCAAAATCCTGGATGTATACAGGAATTTATATTTCTATGATATGTATTTGTATAGTAACGAATCCTGTATGTGTGCATGACTTGTAGGTGGACGAACCCGACAATGGAACTCAAGAAAGTCCGGCAGTTTGCCTATGAGAAGTTCGGAGATTCGGCCCAAGGAAATCAAAAGAATAGGATGCGAACACACTCGGAGAGATATAGAGAGGCTGTGCGCGCAACACACTTAATTGCCAGCGAGATAGCAGACATTGAAGATGAAGCTGAGTTCGAGACTATGCTGCAGTTTGTTTTGAATCAATGGAGAAACGTCCGGCAGAAAAAAATTGCCGAGGATACCCCTGATGGAGATTTACATGAAGGTCTGGTTGCGGCAAATGTGGAATCTGTGTCTGGTGCTGATTTGAAGCGGGAGTTTGGAATTAGCAATAGTGATGATGAAGAATCTTGTACTGGAGACTCTGTGGATTCTGCTGTGACTAAAGAGAAGGAAGCGTCTGCCTCCACAATGACTATACGCCTGAACCCAAAGACGCGTAAGGTTGGGGCCCCCAAAAAGACCAAAACGAAGATGGTGGCCGGTAACCGTGCGGACAGGAAGTGGTATGAAGCGGCGGAAGAAGGCCGTAAGAAAGCAGGGGAAGTGGCAGTAGTTGCGGTGATGAAGTCTTTAGATCACGTTCAGCCTGAGCTTCGCGAGGTACAGAGGCGTTTATCGGGGATCTTAGTAAAGTACGGAGACGCTGAGTCGAAAAAACCCAAGCTTCACATGATGAAAAATCCTGTATTGATACAGGATCCGTTCTACATACTTCCAACGAAGCTTTTGGATGCGTGCCTGAAGATCCTTCCCGTGTCCAATTCGAAGGAAGATGCTATCGCGATTGACGCATCACAAACTAGCCAACCAACGGAGGAAAAGAAAGGAAAACCAATTGAAACTGTTGTCATCAAGAACGTTGGGAGTTTTTCAAGGAAGCAGATAGAAACCTTCAAGCGCGTATACAATTTGAAACGAGCCGTACAGGCAGGCTTGGACATGCATAAGTGGCTACTGGAGGTCGCTGTTCCTTCCCTCCCAGCCCCCTACCACGGAATTGGAACTCGAGTTGCTGAGGATGTGTTAACGTCGTACCCGTTCAAACGGATTCAAGGGCTACCATATCTGGCAGACTACACATACGCAATGCTCTACAGCGCGAGCCCACCCACATGGCTTTCGGACGCAGCATTACGTGCCTTGTGCTTGCGGCTCACCGACAATTACCCAACAGTCCGATTTGCTGGATTTCAATCAGCTGTAGCAAAGCAACGCCGATCTCGAAAGACAGATGCTTCTCCAGTTGAAGATACTATCCGACAGCGACTGCTACAGCAAGTTCAGGAGGACGGAGTGGACACGGTATTGCTCCCGCTGAACTTTGATAACTTCCACTGGTGCTGCGTGGTGGTGAAGGTCAATGCTAAGCGTATCTATTACTACGATCCGCTAAACCACGCTTCCTACAAGAACGCTTGTAACGCAGTGGGCACACATCTCAAGATCTCAGGCCTTCTAGATTACGACGTGATTCCCATGAATAATTCAATCCAGTTTGATGGGTACAGATGTGGAGTATTTGTCGGCTGGATGTTCATCCGTCAAGTGATAACGGGCCACCACCTGGAAATTAACGACGCCATGCTGACCAGACGCCGCTTCGAACTCTTTTACTATTTGCTATCTGGACATCTTCTTCCTGTGGAGACGCCCACTTCACGTGACACTACGGAAGACGACGAAACGGAGGAGAAAGCACCAGCCCCAAGATATGCTGGAGAGGACGATGCAGAGGACAAAGTTCCACCTACGCAGAGATCTGCAGTGGCTGACGACGCCAAGAGCGAGGTACTACATGTACCCACACAACCTGTGCAGTGAAGAGCAAGACGAAAAGAAAGTTATACGCAACGTAGGTTTAACACCATCCAATACATATTTCATCGCCAGACACCTACCATAACCATGTTCTGAGGTTTAACATGGGAACGAGTACTGTAGTAACACAGCGAGCTATGCTTTGAGTGACAAAGTATTAATCCTGGATAGGATCCTGGACGGTTGCAGGATTAATCCTGTACATTAGTGCAAACATTACGACGCGAAAAAGAAGAAGAAGAAGAAGGAGAAATAATACTCACATTCACTGTGTCACCTTAAGGGCTTCCTTCTTCTTCAGATGAAGACTCTGTTCAATGGCGTATACCTTCTTAATTTGTTGGAACAACAATTGTAGATTCTTCTCGGTGCACTTGTACTGGCCCCACGTATCGGGATCAATCAACCAAAATCGGTCAGCAATTTTACGCGGCTGATAGCGTGGAACACACCTTTCTTTTGACCATGAGGCGCTCCAATAATAATAAAACGATGACGTGGTGAATCCACAATTTCCTACAGTAAGCATGTCTTGGGCAAATGAAATTCCTTCTTTGGTCGCGACAAATTTATCATGTCATCTAAGTCCTGACCCGTAACCGAGTTCGATGCCAAGCGATCTCGCCAGTCCACAATTGAAGACTGAAGAAGTTGAGATGCGGGGAGGGCTGAGAACCCTCATCACCAACCGTTACTTGTCACATCTTATATGGGACAAATACAACCACTTTCTCTTTTGCTACTTCTGCAAGACTCCAAGCTTTCTTCTTCATCGGTTCCTCGTCGATCTCACTCCCAGCAACAATCCTGTGACGGTATACTATTAATCCTGGATTACGCACAGCCCCACATTGTGAATCTTCGAATCTTACCGTATCTTTCCCATATGATCATCACTTAAGTACGATAATCATGTCCATGATTAATCCTGGCCTCAGTCGTGTACAGACCCATGTAATTAATCCTGGCCTCCAACAGCCGCCTAAAAAATTAAGTACAGCAATTTGGGTCAGAAGCTTTAATATTTAATATATTAACCTTGCCAAACCGATGTGAATTGTTCTTAAGAGACGTATGATAAATTGAAATACCCCGCTCTATCACACTATTTCCTCTATAAATGAATATCAAGCTGAGCTTCGCTAGGTCGATTCCAAAGGTCGTGATCAACTATTTCGGGGTGGAGGCATTGATCAGTCCATGAATCGACAGCACTGCAACTATTAGACGCTTTAGAGTGCAGACACTAACCCTATCGACCGCGTATGGACGCTGACGACTCCAGAAACGACAACTCACACGATACCGTGCAAGCCTCGTAGCTCGTACACACTCGGTCGCTCATACAAGCTTCGAAGTCTGTAATTTGGTCCCTGACCGCTTCTTGTGCGTTCCACTGAGTTGATTCGCATACGCACTTGGCACAGACGACGACCTTGCGCTGAATCAGCTTGCCTCCCGCTACAATGAAGCTGATGTTCTGTCGAATCTTACATGAGTAGCACACACCACCGTAGCAGATTTTGCACGTGCTCTTCCCAATGCTCCCAATGACACTGGTCGTTTTCTTCGAACATACCACACATCCTTTCCCGTCTCGAGTTTTTCTCTCGACGTCATAAGCCGAATGGTGACGCTGTAACATCCACGCCAGCTTCTTCATCTGTCCACAGTAGACGTAATTGGTTGCTGAAAGCATCGCACCGGCCGCTACAGAAAGCAAGAGCGAACACCTCATATCAACTCCCGGATCGACTGTGGCGCATGCGAAATTGTCAACAACGTTCTTCTTGAGCTGCCAAAAACATCCAAAGAGTAACAAATTCGCTCGGATCTTGTTGGGTAAGGGAGTGGTTTGTGGGGAATCGATAGAGTGTAGTAAATGGTAACCCACGCGGTCTCCATTCGAGAGGAATACCGTGCCAGTTGCCTCGATATACACGAAGTCACGGCTCTTTACTAGGTGCGTGGAGTGCAGCGGCACGTCGACTGTCATACACTTGATCAGAATAGACCGAAACAGATTAACCTACATGGATCCCACTTCCGGACACGTGGGGGCTTTTTAACATCTGTAGGTAAACGTACATTAGAGGCTTTTATGAGTTGAGTTTGGGCTACATTTTACCGCAATCTCAAAACTGGTTTTTTAAGTCGTGACGGGACTGTTTCCAAAATCTGGGGGTCAAACGAACAAATTCATTAATGAGAGCTTATGCAATGATCATCAGCTCGATCCGAAAAGGGACGAGAAGAGGCGGGTATTTCTTGACTGCTTGCTGGTTGCTCTTTCAAATACGAAGTGAGAGAGCTTGGTCAGGGAGCAGCGTATACCGGTACAGCTGCGGTGGTTCAAACGGCCTTCTATTTAGGTATGTTTTTTATCCTATAGAAGCCTTACTATGATACGCTATTAAACGGTTCTCAATGGAGTCCGTCTTTCTGTATGGCTGAGGGTTTGCCTTTTGTTGAATTTGTTCCTCCGTCCGCTGAAGATACTCTTCGAATGCGCTTCGGTGGGTCATCCTATTTGTATTGTCGAATATATATTTTGCATTTTGGTCCATTGCAGCCAGTTTTTTGGCTGCTGTGAATGCCGCTAGCTTCGGTTTTCTCCACTGTATCCTGAAGAATGAGGCTAGTGCACTGAGATTACGGCAGTCGTTGTAGTCGGCCATATCTTCTGAGGCTTTTCTGAGCATGCTGGAGGCTCGTGAATTGATGGTATCAATCAATAGGATAATTCTCTGAGGCTCATCTTGACGACAAATGGCTTGTCCTGCTTGTTCGAGGACGAGTAGATCAAGTTTTGAGCGGGATTGCTGGTGGTTAAATGTGTTGCTACCAGCTACATGGAGCTTCCACGCGTCTTCTCTTTCTAAATGGTATACTAGCCATCCTCCTTGGGACTCTTTTCCGGGAGGATTTCTCGCGTAGTAACGGATTAGCCAGGTTTCCAGATGTTCCATATCCATTTCAGGGAACAGATATCATGATTCTATGGCATAGTTCCAGACACACACCCAATATCCGCTTTGATGGCTGCGCCTTCCATGAGCTAGCTACCGCCATGACTTGGTATGTGCCAGCTCCCCAGACTATGGAGGCTGTTTCGCTTTTTGATGTGTGTATTTCGTTGAAAATATGACGATTTCGTAGTCTCCATAGTATGACTGGGGTTGTTGTTGTCCATATTAACCATAATATCTCCATTGCTTTGTCGTGACATGTTGTCCATCGCGTTATGCATTGCTGAGCTACGGACAGGAATTCTGCTGTCGCTGTTGGTGACTTCCTTGACGCAACGTGTTCCAGTAATGCCTTTCTTTTCGTCAAGGTAGTTGGAGCTCCGAGCCATTGATCAAGCCATCTTTTCCAAGCATGTTGTGCTTTATCGCAGCTCCATACTATGTGGTCTATCGTTTTAGTGGTGCAAGGGCATGTAGGTTCAGGACATTCACGGTGGTCAGGCCATTTATCGTGGCGCAAGTTGAGAGCTCCAAGAGCGATACGATACATTGTCCAGTTTTGGAAGTCTGTAAAAATACCTTGGGTGGACCACAGCTGGTAAACAGTTTGTTGAAGCGCTGCACTTTGCCAGGCTGATGCACTTTTTTCCTTTTTATTTTTTCGAGAGTGGCTTGAAGGCTGTATCAAAGTTGTGTTTTTAATACCTTGGTTCGCTGTTTACGGATCGTGATTCCCAAGTTGGCTGATTTCGTGAGTTCTGGTGCTGACCAAGGATAGAGAGCGGTTTGCGGTGTTTGTTTAAAAGCGAGACCTTCTCGGTTTATCCAAGCCACTAATTCATCATAGTCGTAAGTTTTTTGGTACGATGCTGATGCTTTCATAATGCTCCAGGTCCACCCGTCTTGGTTTCGTTGCGGTTGTATGTCCAGATTGCTGCTCTCTCCGCTCTATACTTTAGCTGTTATAGTGTCGTCAGCTTCCCCATTATTCATTCTAAATCATGTTGCATATGTGGGAGATTTCTTGGTTGTAGTGTTTGGGGCTTCACTGTCCATATCTTCCAAGGTAGGCTGAGCATGACACATGAGCACCATCTCACTATTTGGCGTGAATGTCTCTGTGTGTATGGCTGTTTATGCAGTGGTGGTTGTAACACGGCGGCCTTGTCGCTTTGCATTGGGCTCCAATTCTCGATAGTAAAGACTATATCTCTGATTCGTGCTGGTCGCAAAGATGGAAAGTTCTGTAAGCGGAGAGGGTGGCCGTTTTTGTCAGTCACATTTGCGTTATCATGCCACGGTGATTCAAGAAGGAAGTTCGCGTATTCATCTGGAATGTCGCAGTCGTTTGTCATCGCTGTTATAAATCGTAATTGTGTGCCTGATATCCAGTAACAGGATCGTGTTGCCGGAGCTGATATAATCATTTGTTGTATTTTCTTAAGTTGATCGTTCTTGGGTATCATTTTGATTGACTGCGAGTTCCATAATTCCAGTTTACCTAGAAGCTGAACAGAAATTTGTGGCTGACGACGGGATTCCTTAGCACATAATGACAACATACGTGCTGATGTTGGGCGGAACTGGCAACATAATTGTGATGGTTCTTCGCCTGGGTGGGCCATAGCATGCCATGCCACGGAGTAAATATCTGGCTTGGCTTGCAGCCATCTTTCTGCTAGATTACTCCTCGTCGCCCGCAGTGCCAGAGAGATATCTTGTAATCCAAGACCTCCTTGATCGCGTGGTGTGTAGACTAGAGCTGGGTTCAGTTTGTGCTTGGTGGTTTCCGTGCTAGCTTTTCCGTTCCAGACAAATTGCTTTTGGAGATTTACTAGTTTGCGTAAATTATTTCTGGACGGAATAAACTGCTTTCCTGTGAACAGACTTGCTGGTAGTGCTATGGCGTTGAACAGTGTTACTCGTTGAGCCACAGAGTTGGTAATGGTTGTTGCTATCCGCAGTCGTCTTTGATTTTTTTCAATGCGTATACTCCAATTCTCACTATTAGTATTTCTGTTGCCAAGTGGAAGCAGTTGATGAGAGTACCGTAAATCCATCCATTTAGTTGGAGTGCCGCATCGATAAAGACCTATCAGAATACTTTTGTTTGGCTGCACTTTCAGTCCAGATAGATCACCAAATTCATCGAGCACTTGTTTGGCGAATTCTAGATCGTGCAACGAGCTCAAAAAGACAGTGCTGTCGTCTACGAATGCTGAAAATTTATGGCGGCAGGAGAGATTTCCTCGAATTGCAATCCCCTGCAGTTTAGGGTGGTTGTTTATCGCGTGACTTGGGGGATCCACTGCTAAAAGAAATAGCAGAGGGGCTAGCGGGCATCCTTGTCGAATGCCAGAGTTCACCTCCCACTCAGATGATAACCAAAAATTGGGCAGTTGTACCCTCGTGAAGAGTCCAAATTACTTCAATAAACTGGTCAGTAAATCCATATCCTCGTAGTACTTGCAGCATATACTGCCTATCAAGGGAGTCGTACGCTTTCCGAAGGTCGACACACAATATCGCTGCTGCATTTGCCCAATCTGTTGCGTCCATGTCTTCACTTGCGGCAAGGATAGAGCGCAAAATTGTCACTGTTTTGTCAATATTGCGTCCTCGTATAAAGCCTTGTTGAGAATCGCTAATAAGTTTGGGTAGTAGTGCATGTAATCGCTCAGCCAAGATTCTGCCGAACAATTTATATGCTGTATTCAGGATAGCAATTGGACGATAGTCCATCGCGTCGGCAGAGTCTCAATTTTTGAGAAGAGGTATCACTGTCGCCTTCAAGAATGAAGCTGGTATCCCTTGTCCTTTGAGGATGGCATTAAAAAGCTTGGTGAGACTTGGAAGAAGCAATGAAGCAAAATCCTTATAGAATTCGTGACTGAGACCTGTCGACCCTCCTGTTTTGTGGCGCTTTAAATTTGCAATTGCCGACTCAGTTTCTTCCTCCGATATGGGGTTCGTCATCGTTCTTGCTTCTTTGTCTGATAAGGTTCGTTGTTGGGGAATATTCGCAAATTTTTTCAAAGGTGTTTTAATTTTTTCCGGTGAGGTTGATGCATGGGATTTCCCAAACACGTGGCTCCATTCGGGAGCCATTCTTTCTTCAATTGGATAGCAGTCATCATAGAAGTGGCCTGGCGAAGGGTCAATGTGCGACACGGACTGATCCCGTTGCCAGTCCGAGTTCCTCTTAAATAAACGCCGCACCTCCTCTGACGATTTTTCTAGTTGTTTCCCAAACGATCTTGCAGCTCTTTGGCGGCGAAGATTTTGTTGTTGTGCTATCGTCTCTGGCCGCGTTGCTTTTGGAACATGTGTGTCAGCGCGAAGTTTTCGGAAGTATCTGGACGCCTGGTTTCTGTCGTCTATTCGAGTTCGTTTGAGCAATGGCTGAATATCTCCTATCAGAGCGTCAAATTTGCCAACAGGGTCTGCTGTTCGTTCGTAATCATCCAAAAGCGGGAATCCTCGTTCGATGGCTTCACGAATCCGATGAGGTCGGCCACGCGATATTGGGTACAAATTTCCAGTTCTGAGTTCTCTTTCAGTCTTTATTGTGCAAATGTTAATGCGGACTTCCTGATGGTCCGAGTCATGAGGGTCAAGAACATTCATGCTTTGCAGTATATGAAAAGGCTCGCCTTTGACGTAGAATCGATCTAGGCGCCTCCAGAAGGTAAAATGATGGAGCGGGTCTTGTACTTCATCGTCCCCGTCAAGGTCAAACTGGAGGTCTACTGCGTCCGTCATATCTTGAGTATCTAGAATGCAAAATAATGTTTCGCTCTCGCAGGATCCGGTACTTTTTCGTCGTTGCTCCACTCGGTCCCTGCTTGGTCTCATTACGCAATTAAAGTCCCCCCTAGTATAATGGATTGGTGGTGGGATAGCCATGGCTTTAGATCTTCATAAAATATCGTTTGGTCTGTTCTTTTTGCTGGAGCGTATAGGTTGATAATTAACCAGTCGTGGTATTCAACTGCCATCAATCTTGATGTCCATCCACTTTTATTCCACGGCTTTACGTGTGAACTCATAGTTGGTGATACTAAAATCCCCATCCCAGCCGCTTTAGTGTTCGTCACCGTCCAGTAGCTGAGTGGGTGCTCCGTGGTCAATATTTGCCACGATCTTTCCCATTGTTGTGTCATCTCGATGACTGTTAGCTGTTGATGAATCGCTGTATCTTGGACTAAGATGATGTCGGGTGGTAGGAGCCCATCCCGTCTCCTTCTCCATCCACTCATCCAATTTCTCCTAGAATTCCGAGCGAATCCTCTCAAATTTTGGGTAGCTATAGTAAATGCTTCATGACTAGAGCACTTCCTTGATCGATTTTGGATCGGCTCGTCGAATAGTGCTGCTATGTTTGTAAGTTCTGCGTAATAATCTTCCGTTGGTTTATCGTTCATGTCGTGATGGTCATGTGGAGTAGCGCTAATCACGACGCTGTGGTTCCATTGCCGCCGGCCCACTTGGCATAGCGGAGATTGCCAACGTTGTCTCGAGTAGTGCCCAGCAGCCCGTAGCGTCTTGGCTATGAATTGCAGCATGAATGTCAGGGTTACCCTCCAGAACTTCAAACAACTGCTGCAAATGTTCAGTTGGAGTTACAGGCGGGTCGTTTTCAGCATTCGAATTTCTGCCTTGTAAATGTATGCTGCTACCAGCATTCTGGACAATTGCTGGGATTCTTGTTCGCGGCATAGCTTAAGTAGCTCCGAGTCACCATAATGCATTGCCTTTAATGGTTTCCATCGTTCTTTCGGGAATAGTTCGACCTGGTTAGGTTGTTTTTGAAGCTGTAGACGTATCGCTTTTATCCAGCCTTGCACCAACCTTTTTTTCCGGAGCAGATTTGGATCATCGGCAAGTTGTTCTAGGCTATGGATGAGAACAGTTGTTCGGATTGATGTCGTCCAAATTTCAAAGATTGCGTCCGACATTGAGCTTAGAACGTAGTCAGGGGACGCAAAGTCTTGAAGAGTATGGAAAAGAAGGTCTGGTTCTCTAGCAGTCACATTTCTCCAAGTGGCCAAATCAGTAGGAATCGTAGGAAACGATACTATAGTGCTAGAAATCCATTGTTGCGCGAGCTGATTCCAATCTTGTTGGAGACTTTTTCGACGTAATCGACTGATCTCCAGTGTTGTATTAGAGCCTTGAAATCGACCAATTCCTGTGCTTGTGCTTGACAGAGCGGGTTTGCTATCATTCTCAGCGTCTGTGCTCATATCCGAGGATTCAGTTGGGGTCCAGCTCGAGCTTGTCTCTGCTTCCGTAGCGGATGGACTTGGCATGAATGTAGACGTGGATCCCATGTTCTGTAGCTGTGCTTGCCATTGTACTACGGTTTCAATCGGAATATTCAGGTATTTTGACCATTTTTCTACTTCGTCCGTGTTTGTGAGATCCAGCTCACAAAGTTCGTCGCGTCTTCTGGGTGTCAGCTCTGCTACTTCCAATGAGGGGAAGCGTGACTGCTCCTTCGCCATGTTTTCCCGGATTTGTTCAAGCTCTGCTGCCACCGTTTTCTTATCACTTTGGTCTTCGTGATGATCGATCGCATCGTATCTTTTGTCGGTGGTACGGTCGATTTCCATGGGAATTGCTTCTGTACTCACCAGAGAACTGTGTTGGAACCGAAGCCAGCTGTAGTGTCTTCCGCGGAACTTCAGCACCACCGGGATGCTCCCCTTTTCTTGTTGGCGTTTGCAGTCTTCCTGGAGGGCTCTGATCCAACCGTTGGGGTTGTCAGAGTAAGACCGTTCTTTCGCTGTGTAGAATTTCGTTGGCGCAGACGTTATGGGTTCTGCTGGCTCAAACACTTGGTAAGATGGGTCCTTGTTCCCATCTCTGGCAATCACAACAAAGATGGGCTGGTGCAATATCTTGGCCATCATTCGTAGAGTAACTTCACCTCCCCAATATTTAGTTGGTATAGCTGCTTCTACTTTCGAAGTTGACCGGGCTACTTCTTCGAAGTACTTCTTTAGTTTGGTCTCTGTTTGTTTTGGCGTGAGCTTCTTTGCTTTAGTGTCTATGGTTTCGTCGTATCCGTGTTCAATCCAGTCGTCAACGCTCCCCAGTATACCGAGGATTGTCTGTCTAATATCGTGAGGGAATTTTTTGTCAAAGCAGTGTTCAGCTGCCGCCTTAATTCCTTGTTTTAGTTTCGCTGTGAGGTTTTATACAGCTCGGGTGTTCCCATCCGGACCATAGCCTTGGTTCAGGAGAGCCATAGCGACTGCATAGTACTGGCAATTACCTATTGGTGGGGTCGAAACAAATTCCAGACCACACGCCTCCACCACGGTATGAGGTTGCCGTTTCTGCCCTAGTTGAATTCCAAGACACTTTTTCAATGCTGAAGGGTCGACTTTTCGTTTGCGTTCCGAGGCTAGCTGCTCAATTAAGAGCTGACATTTATCCATTTCTGCCGTACCGTGTCAGATTTTGTTTTTTATTTCTTCTGCAATGGATATGCCGAGATGTTTGGGCTTCTTGTCAACTTCACTTCTATCACTGGTTTGCACCGTGGTTATTGTTTCTTTGGCCTGTGGACGCCGCTGAATACGCACCTGAGGTGTGTTAGAAGCTTCCTGGTTTGGCGTGATTTCTGCTCGTTTGGCTTCTTGCCATGTACTTCCTCCATCGTTTCTTCCCACGCGTCCTTCCTCTTCATGTTGCCGTGTCGATGGTGTTGTTTCGCGTTTCGTGTCTGGTGGTACCCAGCAGCTATCTAGCTCTTTGAAGCTCGTTACAGTAGAAGCCTGTTTAGGCAATGTCTCGATGTCCCATGCCGAGACAGTGACGCAGTAGTTATCCTGCCAGTACGTGTCATCTACTTTACATACCGTACGTAGATGACCTTTGGCACCACATGAAAAACACGGTGGTGGGGCCGACTTACTAACATGGTGCACGAGGATCTTAGTGCCATTCCAGTTGATGAATCGTTTGCTGTCCAAAAATTGAGGACATGTGTGGCACTTAAAGAATATGTCATATGTATCCGTCTGCAGCACATTGTTATATCCCGTGCATGGCTCTTGCCAAGTCGTGTACGTTCCGCTGAAGTGCGCTTGCAAAAACATATCAATGGCTGCCTCATCCATGAAACGAGAGATATTAAGGAGGCGAATTTGGTAACGATCACGTGGTTGCTCGTTAAGAATTCCGTCTGCTCCAATCTGACGAGCCCATACTTGCTTAGCACGTTGCTCAGGATTCGTCTCGGCTCCTAATTCCTCCGTGTGCACATTCTGCAGTGGGAAGTGGCGGTTACGGAATTGCAATGAGGTAAATCGGTGCTCCACTTTGCAGCTAGCTCTCTTGTCCAGCAAATGATATGAATCGCATGCTGTCCTTCGTCGTAGCAGATTTGCTTTGCTTCCTGAAGCATTCCTGCTACCTTCTTGGAATCATTTTTATCGTTGCCTCGACCAAAAAAAAACTCCGCTGTTAGTCTCTTTCGCGTTTGAAATTGCGGAAAATTTTTAAAGTCTGGGCTTAACAGCAGAACAAGATCGCCTTCCACCTGGGCTTTGATCGTGTTTTGAATGTATCTGTAGGCTTTGTTTGTGCATACGCGCTTGAGAAAGTCAGGCAGGACTGCACAGAGGATGGATCCTTCCAGAATTCCTTTGATCACCTTCTTTTCAGCCGTTGTGGGTTCTCGAAGGTGGCTAGGAAATCCATATCGGGTTTCACATAGTTTTCGAAATTCTTCAATTTCATTTACTGAATATGCACTGCGAAGGAAGCGAAATTTGGAGTATTTATCGTCGTTCATGTCAATGTCTTCATCGTTACCGGTAGATTGAGAAAATAGTCGCTGTTCCCACGGGTTTGCTACTGGCGCGGGCCTGGCGTTCACTGCTTGTTCGGCTGCTGACAGCGTTTCACTTAGTGTTCGTCTAGATTTGTAGATGGAGCGAGCAAGTCCTTCCAGTCTCGCCCGCCATTTACGGGAATCACCGTTCGTAGTTGTTGCCTCTGTTAGAAACAGTTGCAGGAGCTTTTCAGTTTCTCCCTTAGATAGGTCAGGATATCGTGCCCGTGTCGGTGGCAGGGGGTCTCGTGGTCTAGCGAGAAAAACTTGTTCGAATAGATTTTGAATAAAGTCGGCCACGCTCTCAACTTCCATAGCCTTGTCTAGATCCATACCAGCAGTTTCACAACGTAGGTATTCGAACATTTCCGTGAAGGTAAGCGGTTCAACCTTGACGTCGTCAAAAACTAGAGGCTCTGACCCAGACCACCCCATGGATTCGTCATCATTTTCGCTGCGTGTTTTGTCTTCGACTGCTGGGTCTTCAGACTCTTCTCTATCTCCTGTATGGAGACTTGCACCTTCCTCTGACTGCTCTTTGTGCGGTAGGATTTCCAGCTCACTTTTCATGTTCCCGTACGTCTTTGAACCCCCCATTGCGGGAGGCCCGGGTGGTGTCATGAGATCCTTCACTTCCTCCTTCACGACAGCCGTCTTCTTGGATAAGCGGCGTTGCGGCGGAGGTGGTTCCCCATCCGGGGGCTTGGTATCACCGCCCATGGTGTCCTCTGCTCGTGCAGGACGGTCGAGGTACACCAGAAGGACAGTAAGATGAACCCAAGTAGTTAACGCTTTGGCTCCTGT